>NC_072736.1:111128631-111728631 GCF_026930045.1 Uloborus diversus
CCTGTGCAACGCGGGTACGTACATCCAGACCTAATGCAGCACCAGCGCTGGACAATTTTTTTTTTTTTTTTTTGTTTTTTTCTGGAGCCATGTACAGTTTTTGCCGTCCTTTACAACTGCTCTCAACTTCAAAGTCATCAATGTGCAAACAAATCTTTTTCGAATAAAATTAATTAAAAATGATAGTAATACAGTCGAGTCCCGACTTACGCGAGGGATGCGTTCCGAGACTCCTCGCCTAAGTTGAAATTTCGCGTTGTGGAAAAATATATGCATACAAATTTTTTAAAGCATACCAAATACTTTTAGGCACTTATAAACACCTCTCAAACTGCTCTAAAGCATTCCTTAACCATTACAGTTTCTTCCATAAAGAACTTAACTTTTACTGTATTTAAAAAATAAAAAACTGTTATTTAACATGAAAAAATTACATAAGATGCACAAAATGAATGACCAATGGGAATAAAAGATATAAAATAAAACAATATGGTACGCACTGCATACTGTAAAATTAAAATGATGCAGAAATTGTACTGTACAGTAGATAGAGTAGCAATATTTACGAGTTAAAAAATGAGGATACTAGTGATGATTTATGCTCCAAGATCAGATCGTTATTCTTATCTAATACATTTTTAAATACGCTTTACCTTTTGTTTAAAACGTTTCAATTTGTGGCTACATCTCCTCTACCTGATCTTTTTATTAATCCACAATGCAAGAGCGCGCGTAACGTCCATTTTTATTATTTTTACTTTGCTAGACTGCTCTGCAAGCTTTAATATTGAAACTAAGTTCTAAATTTTTACGGACATCTTTTTGTTTTGGCTTTTAGTTGTACATATGGAAGATGCACTAGACTAGTTTGGGGTGGGAACTTAGGCTGTCAGTGATGCTCAAAGGGACGTAATAACATTCACGAAATCAATATTTAGTAGCCAATAACGAAGCTGATACTTCCTTCTAAAAAAAATTCATGTTATGGGCGAAAAATTCGCGTTAGGTCTAAAATTCGTTACTCGTAAAAAATTTGCGTTATAGCCATTTCGCGTAAGTCGGATCTCGTTGTAGCGGGAGTCGACTGTACAACTTTTGTTACAGCTGATACAAAGCTTCTGACCCCAAAATGGAGTCAGGGAACCAAAACTAAATCTGAGTACTAGAAATCTGAAAACCTAATCATAAGCAAGTATAATATTTAGTCAGTAAATGGGTGGTCCGGAGGTTTCTTCTCCCCCCCCCCGTGAATTTTTCGAAATTTTAGACTATCTTCGATAATTTTAGAAGGGAAAGATTCAGGGACGCTTTCCCCATCCATTTTCCGAAATTGAAACTTTTAAAAACGCATAGCTGTCAGTCATCACCGATTATGTTGAGAAGTGGGCGGGGTTAAAGCGGGGCTCTCCCCCAGAAATTGCTCGAAATCGTAGGTCTAAGCTCTAACAATACAATTTTAGATGATTTTTCATGATGTGAGGAAGGAGAGATTAAAGCCGTATCCAGAGGGGGGGGGGGGCTGACGGGCCCCGGGCCCCCCCGAAACCCGAAATGTTTTGTACCGTAAAACATAAAAAGGTTTTTTTTTTCCTTTTTTTTAAAATTCCTAATGTCAGAAAAGGAAAATAACAAAAAAAAAAAAAAAAAAATTAATTCTTAATTTTGCTACTATTCAAAATTTATAATATTTTGAAGAAATACAGAAAAAGCAGTTCTAGTTCTCCTTAGCACCAAGGCACACTTGAAATTTAGACCTTTAATTAGGACTTCCTGCTCTCATTCCCAATTCAATTCAGGGCAGTCCAGGGTCAAGGTAGGCCCTTTGTTAGTTCGGTAGACTTTTCAAGTCTACCGAACTGACTTCTGTGCACTTCCTCCTTCAGAGGCGTGCACTGAAATTTTGGGGCTGTCACAAATGCATTTTTTGGGCCCCTTCCATGTTGTTTACCCATATTTTCAACCCTAGGTTTAAAAATATTGGGCCCCATTTAAGCTCGGGCTAACAGGTGTCCCTTCTCCACTCTGTGAACGACCCTGCCCTCCTCCCCCTAAAACTCTTATAAAACTTACACTGTACTGATTTCGAGCTGGGGACTCCACAAAAGGCTGGGCCCCTGGTTTCCGATTAGGCGAGTATCTTGTTACCAAGATGTGCCAAATTCAGCTCCTTGATACATCATGAGTAAAAAATGCAAAAATCACGATTCTCGCGTTTTTGTAGCATAATTTTCAAGATCATTTTTGTGACTGATATGTTTCTTGTCTTGCATTTATTTAATGCCGAATTCAGTATCATGGAAGTTCTTTTGTTATTGCTTGTTTTTTTTTCTTACTTCTACTGCATACTGTTAATACCTTAAGTATGAGAAAAAAAATAACACTTACTCTACTCTCTTTCATTTCTGCACTACTTGTGATTGAAAAAAAGTTTGTTTCGAGAAATATTTCGTTGCATTTATTTTTAACTTAATACGGGTGTGTCCTACAAAGTTATAATCATTTTGTAAGACTGTGCAATCAACTTCTGAAAAGTGTAAATAAAGAGCTTCAAATAATTTCAACTGTTCGAGAGTCTTTGAAAATTATTCAAGCCGCCGCACAGTGGTTCAAAACGATAAAAAAGCGGAAAAAATTCAATAACTTTGAATAATCTCCAAAAATGCTTTGGAAAATTGTTGCATGGTAATATTTATCTTCATGCTTGCTGATCGTATTCACTGCGGAACCCCGATTTTACGTCCCTCGAATCTACGTTTTCCCCACATTTTACGTTTTTTATCACCAGGTCCCAGTTTTTCCGTACACTAATAATATTAATTTAACCCGGATGAAAAGTTTGTTATTTATTAATTTCCCGCATTTTACGTTTTCCCTTGGCAGTTAAAAAAAAAGAGAGAAAAAAGTTTTAAAATTAAGAAAAGTGTTTCCCTCTGTGCATTTTTAAACATAATCCACTCTGTTGAAAGTCAATCCATGAAAACAGAAACGCTTCTGCTCCATCCGTAGCTAACCTTATGGATTTATCGGCCGCCAATGAAGATGAACAAGATGAAGAGAAAACGCAACACGTCTCTTCTTTCAATACTGCATTTAAGAGTTTAATAATAGTGAAAAACTATTTTCTTTATCATAAAGACCAGGAACAGACTTTGCAAAGTGTTTCAATACTAGAAGATGCTGTCTTTACTTTGAATTCAATGACTCATTATTACTCACTATTTTCAACCTAAACACCCGAATTCGTTACAATATGTGTTAGAATGATCTAAACTGGTGTGTACAATAATGTTCTTTTCGTGAAATATCGCATTTTTACATTTTATAAGCGTCATCGTAGCAAAGTTTATTACTATTTTTGTTTCCTTATCTGATTTTTGGTTTTTATACATTTCCCGTATTTTACGTTTTCCCATATTTCATGTTTTTGGTTTTGAATTAACGTTTTCCCATATTTTATGTAACTTATGTTTGATTCAGGCCTCTGAGAAACGTTAAATCGGGAATTCTCTGTAGTTTAAATTCATTTCTATTTTTAGTGAAAAATATAAATTAAATCAGCCGCATGCCACACGCAAGGTTTATTTATTGCAATTGATACCCTCGAACAATATTTTCTGGCAATTTTGACAAACTGAGAACAGCTTTATACTAGAATGATTTCGAAAAGGAAATCAGAAATTTCAAACGTTTAATGATTTTCTAATTTCATTGTTTTATGAACAGAATGGTTATTTAACTTTTTATATATAATTCTGTATGAGTTTTAAAAATTTCTTTCTCATATGTATCTTTTTTAAAGCCAAACGGGTCCGAAAATAGTTATTTTCATATTACTACTGCATTGCATGTAGAATAATGCTCCGCATTAAGCCATAACAACGTAAATCTGTTTTTAAAAAATCCTCTATGTTTATTGATGAATGTTTCATAAGCCCCAACTTTCGAAAACAGTAAACAAACGTTTTTAGGCTCTCCTGCAAAGTAGTGAAACTGTGACATACGTTAGTCTGGAGCATGTGAAATTTGATGACTAATTCCTTTGATAAAAAAGCAATTTACCCCTGTCATACCGTTACGAGTTATTTTCTAACTTACTATATTGGTATTCGTAAAAAACGAAGATCAAACAAAAACACCTGCCACGACTACAGTCGCAGGTGGTCGCAGCTAAAATGTTGTTGTTTATTTACAGGAAGGATTAAACTACTGATATATGTAAATTTTAGCCCACCGGAAGCCGCCGATGAAAGTATATCCCACAATACTTTTCATTATATTTTTAAGAAAATAATGTTTTTTTATTTCAGGTAGTTTTCAATTTTGATGAATTTTTAATTTTTAACTACAATGTAATATGCATCCTATAAGTGTGAAAAACCAATCAGAAATGACTTTTATTACATTTTAGTCTTCCTTATTGAACGAATGAATTAAAACTGAAGTATAAGGCGTACGTCCGAAAAATGTTAAAACATAATTGTTCAACAATCTCGGCTTATTTTTGTAAAAACGAATTTTTTTTTTCAAAAAACTCTTATGGAGTAAGTTACTACAACTCAAGTGCTAAGTAATTACGGCATGAAATATTTTTTATCTTAAAACTTAAAAATGGCTTTTTTTTCCGCCCTTGAACCACTGTGCGCCGCGGCGTTCCTTCCAGAAATTAATGTAGTCAGTCAATGAAAAGCTCAGGATCTGCTTGCTTCTTTTGCTTCTCAAAATTGAAACGTGTAGAAAATCATCGGTGCAGCATTGCAAAAATAAGAATCAATGCACAATTAAAAGTGCTATACTAAAGAAACAAAAAAGTAAGAAAAAAAAGGGGGGAAAGTAGGAAAATAAGGAGAGAGCTCTAAAAAGTAGGAAAAATAGGAACTCTTCGGGGTCTGCTTGTATCCGTCCTTGCTGAGCTGTGTGAGTTCCTTTATCCTGATTTTTGGAAACTCTTTTCATTTATAAATTAGGTCAGCAAGAAAATAAGTCTTCCGTAACCTTACATTGCCCCCCCTCCCCTCACTTATGTGCTTAAGTAAGGTGTCGGGTTTTAGTTCTCACATTTTTTCCAAAACATTACAAAAATATTTTCTACTGTTTAAACTTGAATAGTTTTTAAAAATTTACTTTGCAAAGTTTTTTTGGTTTCTTGGGCCATGAGTTCCTTAGAGGTGTGCCCCCTCCCTCCTGTGCAACGCGGGTACGTACATCCAGACCTAATGCAGCACCAGCGCTGGACAATTTTTTTTTTTTTTTGTTTTTTTCTGGAGCCATGTACAGTTTTTGCCGTCCTTTACAACTGCTCTCAACTTCAAAGTCATCAATGTGCAAACAAATCTTTTTCGAATAAAATTAATTAAAAATGATAGTAATACAGTCGAGTCCCGACTTACGCGAGGGATGCGTTCCGAGACTCCTCGCCTAAGTTGAAATTTCGCGTTGTGGAAAAATATATGCATACAAATTTTTTAAAGCATACCAAATACTTTTAGGCACTTATAAACACCTCTCAAACTGCTCTAAAGCATTCCTTAACCATTACAGTTTCTTCCATAAAGAACTTAACTTTTACTGTATTTAAAAAATAAAAAACTGTTATTTAACATGAAAAAATTACATAAGATGCACAAAATGAATGACCAATGGGAATAAAAGATATAAAATAAAACAATATGGTACGCACTGCATACTGTAAAATTAAAATGATGCAGAAATTGTACTGTACAGTAGATAGAGTAGCAATATTTACGAGTTAAAAAATGAGGATACTAGTGATGATTTATGCTCCAAGATCAGATCGTTATTCTTATCTAATACATTTTTAAATACGCTTTACCTTTTGTTTAAAACGTTTCAATTTGTGGCTACATCTCCTCTACCTGATCTTTTTATTAATCCACAATGCAAGAGCGCGCGTAACGTCCATTTTTATTATTTTTACTTTGCTAGACTGCTCTGCAAGCTTTAATATTGAAACTAAGTTCTAAATTTTTACGGACATCTTTTTGTTTTGGCTTTTAGTTGTACATATGGAAGATGCACTAGACTAGTTTGGGATGGGAACTTAGGCTGTCAGTGATGCTCAAAGGGACGTAATAACATTCACGAAATCAATATTTAGTAGCCAATAACGAAGCTGATATTCCTTCTAAAAAAAATTCATGTTATGGGCGAAAAATTCGCGTTAAGTCTAAAATTCGTTACTCGTAAAAAATTTGCGTTATAGCCATTTCGCGTAAGTCGGATCTCGTTGTAGCGGGAGTCGACTGTACAACTTTTGTTACAGCTGATACAAAGCTTCTGACCCCAAAATGGAGTCAGGGAACCAAAACTAAATCTGAGTACTAGAAATCTGAAAACCTAATCATAAGCAAGTATAATATTTAGTCAGTAAATGGGTGGTCCGGAGGTTTCTTCTCCCCCCCCCCCCCCCGTGAATTTTTCGAAATTTTAGACTATCTTCGGTAATTTTAGAAGGGAAAGATTCAGGGACGCTTTCCCCATCCATTTTCCGAAATTGAAACTTTTAAAAACGCATAGCTGTCAGTCATCACCGATTATGTTGAGAAGTGGGCGGGGTTAAAGCGGGGCTCTCCCCCAGAAATTGCTCGAAATCGTAGGTCTAAGCTCTAACAATACAATTTTAGATGATTTTTCATGATGTGAGGAAGGAGAGATTAAAGCCGTATCCAGAGGGGGGGGGGGGGCTGACGGGCCCGGGCCCCCCCGAAACCCGAAATGTTTTGTACCGTAAAACATAAAAAGGTTTTTTTTTTCCTTTTTTTTTAAAATTCCTAATGTCAGAAAAGGAAAATAACAAAAAAAAAAAAAAAAAAAAAATTAATTCTTAATTTTGCTACTATTCAAAATTTATGATATTTTGAAGAAATACAGAAAAAGCAGTTCTAGTTCTCCTTAGCACCAAGGCACACTTGAAATTTAGACCTTTAATTAGGACTTCCTGCTCTCATTCCCAATTCAATTCAGGGCAGTCCAGGGTCAAGGTAGGCCCTTTGTTAGTTCGGTAGACTTTTCAAGTCTACCGAACTGACTTCTGTGCACTTCCTCCTTCAGAGGCGTGCACTGAAATTTTGGGGCTGTCACAAATGCATTTTTTGGGCCCCTTCCATGTTGTTTACCCATATTTTCAACCCTAGGTTTAAAAATATTGGGCCCCATTTAAGCTCGGGCTAACAGGTGTCCCTTCTCCACTCTGTGAACGACCCTGCCCTCCTCCCCCTAAAACTCTTATAAAACTTACACTGTACTGATTTCGAGCCGGGGACTCCACAAAAGGCTGGGCCCCTGGTTTCCGATTAGGCGAGTATCTTGTTACCAAGATGTGCCAAATTCAGCTCCTTGATACATCATGAGTAAAAAATGCAAAAATCACGATTCTCGCGTTTTTGTAGCATAATTTTCAAGATCATTTTTGTGACTGATATGTTTCTTGTCTTGCATTTATTTAATGCCGAATTCAGTATCATGGAAGTTCTTTTGTTATTGCTTGTTTTTTTTTCTTACTTCTACTGCATACTGTTAATACCTTAAGTATGAGAAAAAAAATAACACTTACTCTACTCTCTTTCATTTCTGCACTACTTGTGATTGAAAAAAAGTTTGTTTCGAGAAATATTTCGTTGCATTTATTTTTAACTTAATACGGGTGTGTCCTACAAAGTTATAATCATTTTGTAAGACTGTGCAATCAACTTCTGAAAAGTGTAAATAAAGAGCTTCAAATAATTTCAACTGTTCGAGAGTCTTTGAAAATTATTCAAGTTTTTGAAATTCCTTAAAAAGTTTTTCAATTTTGTCGCTTATCAATAAAATAAAGTATGAATTGTCCAAATGGCCAGAATATTACTCTTTCGTTCTTACTTTCTGAATCTCTACACCATTTCTTTTAAACCATTTTGCACAACTTTTATATTGTAGGGCATTTCATGAAAAAGGGAGGGGGGGGGGGGAGACTGTTAAAGTGATCAAAAACAAACTACACTAAAAGCCGATATGAGCAAATGACATGTGCTTTTCTTTTCTCCTCTCTCGTTTTTCCTCTTTGTCCATTAAGTTCCATGATATGTCGAGCGAGCAATTTTTATTTTGTTTGATCTTGATTTGCAAAAGAATGTATAACTTTTAAAAGACTTTGTCTGCCTATTTTTTTTTCATATTTTTGTAGTCTCAATTACCTAATATAAGGCCTCAAAATACAGATTGTTTTTTCAAAAATTTCTCGGGGGAAAAACCCCCGGACCCCCTGAAATTATGGATGTTCTACATCTGACTTAAAGGGACACTCTCCTGTTATCCTTACCACTACAAGGTGAATAAGAAAAATAATAAGAAATTAAAATAACAACAGTCCAAACAGTGGAATCATTAAAAATCTAGACAAAAAGTCTTCTATGTTAACATTTTTATGCGTTTGGTGTGTCCATATATACTACATGTGCGTGTTAGGGCAATGTGCTAATCCGGGCCCCTCCCGAAAAAAATTTCTGGATACAACCTTGGGAGAGATTCGGGGGCTCTTTTCGAAATTTGTCGAAGAGCTTAAAACGATGTTTTTGACGATTTTCAATAATGCTGGTAAGAGGGTAACGCTCTACCTGAAAAATTTCGAAGTTTGCTTTTAAAACGCAGTTTTTAGAAGATCTTTGGTAATATTAGTGGGCGGAAAAGTTCGCGGATCCTCCCTTGGTACTTTCCGAAATTTAAATTCATGAAATACAATTGTAGATGATCTTGAATGATGTTATCAGGAAGTTTGGGTGCGCTCCCCCTGAATTTTTTTCGAAATGAAGCTCTAAAATAGAAATTTTAGACAAATTTTGATGACATTAAACTGAGGGGTGGTTCGGGATCCACCGGAAAATTTTATAAGTTGAGTTCCCAAAAGTGAAATTTTAGACAAGCATTAGTGATGAATAACGTGCGTTTCTCGCCGATTTAGGTTGGATGTTTCTCGGGGAAGAGTGGAGCGCAATCCATGCAGCTTTTCGGACCTAAACATGTAGTTATGAGTCACCTCTGATGAAAATAGTGGAAAGAAGCTTGGGAACTCTTCCCGAAACTTCTTTCAAAATCAAAGTTGCAAAAAGCACTGATGTAGTACCCTGTAGTGATACAGGAACGTCTGGGGTGCAACAAGTAGAGGTTCTGTAATTTGCCAAGATTATTTTGAAAAAATATTGTGAGTTTCTATTACACTTTAAACCTGCGTTTTAAAAACGACAACTCAAACATTTCTCGGGGAAACGTCTCTCCTTCTCTTGTTAAAACATTTGATATCTTCTTAAATTTCGTAAATGTTCCGAGTGAGAGTCGTCAAAAACTCCTCCCCTAACATTGTCGACTAAAATATTTTTTTTTCGAACAATAATTTCAAAAACTACTGGTGGACAACGCCCCCCCCCCCCACCTTTAAAATAGTCGAAAATTATGTTTTTAAAAATTCAATTCCAAAATTTGATGGGAGAAGGAACCTGAACCCCTATCTCCCCAAGCAAAGGCCTGCACGGGGAGGGGCACCCGTTGGATCAGACCCAAGATTTTTAAAATGAGGGGTGAAATATATGTAGGGGCAAACAATATGGAAGGGGTCTCGTAAAAGTCATTTGTGACAATTTCTGCGCATGTCCCTTTCCCACAAGACCTAACATTATCGAAGATCGTTTTTAAAACTACAAAATCGAGACTTTTCTATAAAACAGTATGAAGGGAGGGGTCATCCTAGAAGTTCCACAGAGACTCTAGACTGCATAAGTACGCCACTGAGCACCTTAAATTTTCACACAAGCATCTTTATTTATTTATTTTTTTCATGTAAAGCATTCCAGTTGAGCTTGCTTTATAAGGGGAGCGCTAAGGGAAAACGTTATTTGCTCGTAAAAAATGAGTTCGCGCCAAAAATATAAAAAAACGCATACATATTTGCTTTTTTTTTTAATTTGTCATTTCTGCACAGTAGCAAAGAAGTTGGTTACTTTTCTTCGCTGTCTTAGTCGCTTTTGTTATTTTCTTCACTTAATTAGCTTGAAATTAAACTACAATATCCCCTAAAGTACCATACCTCAAAACTGAAAACTTCAGATTCAACATGCATATAATTTTTAAATGCTTCTTTACTCCTCAAATAAAAACATAAGTCCGCCATCACTTGTTCTCAGGATTTATAACTCATCACTAACTTTCGGTTTACTTCAAAACGTTAAAGGAATTTTTCCAAGAAAGTATAAGAGAGCTGGAAGTAGGTAGAAAATTTTGAATCTCAAAATATTGCTTGCTTTAAGCGGGTTTGCTCATTCAAAGTGAGTTTTGATCTGATAGATTTAACATTGAACCAACCAAGTAGTTCTGATTTCCTCGTTAAACCCGGGCTCGTAATAGGCGAGTTTGACTGTATTCCCTGATATTTTTACGAAGTGTTTAAAAGTTATGAATTTCATTTGTGTAAAAAAGGTGTAAACATCCATTTGAAGAGTCAAAAAGAGCTCCCATTCAAATTCAGCCCTGACTTGATTTTGCAAAACATAAGTTCTCTGCAGCACAGCTACATGAAAACATTTTTAAAACTATCATAACATAACTATCATAACTTTGTTTTAGGACACTTTTTAAGTTTCGGGAAAACTTTGAGAAATTTTAAGAAATTGGGTCATTAAATTGAAAAACATCAAATACCTTTCCTTCACATAGGAAAGGGGGCATTGGTTTACTACCATGGAATCTTATTAATAAACCTTGCAATATTGATGCCACTGAAATAATAAAGAAACTCAACTTTGCTTCCAAAAGCTCAGTGCACTTCAACATTGATTTTACTGTGTCATAGGTATTTGTATTCGATTCAACATTTGCAAACTGCCTTTTAAACAAAAACTTTTAAGTGTGGCGAAATGTCTAAAGCCCTTTGTGCAACAGCTGAGCTCTCTTCTCTACCCACCGAATCAAACAAAATTTCAATGGAAAATCACTTTTCTTTGATGACATTTTCAGTTTGTTTGGCTCTGATTCAAGAGGAATTGTTTCAAAGCATCTAAATATAAATTAACAAACACATCTCTAGAGATAAAGAACTACACAAAAAAAAGTAATACTGAAATTGAACAATAATCTATAAACTAGTTTATTCTTACTTTGAACAGCTAATCTATTACTGGTATGGGAAAACTAAACAGGTTTCCATTTGTAGTTGCAGAAGCAACCTAACTACCAATGTTAGGGATGTAAATTTCTCAACCCCCGAGGGAACTGGAATGTGCAAAACTAAAGAACAGAAGGTGGGGTTGAAGAACTGGTTTAAGGAAAGAAATATTTTTTTTTACAGTAACTTCAAGTCTTTCTGACTAAATTTATTTTACTAAACTGCAAACAAGGAAAACAAATCTTTTGAAACTGACTATAATTTTAAAAAAATTCCAGGTTTTCTGCATACAAAAGTAAATTTCCCTGACATTTCCTGTACAAAAAACTTCCCTGACTTTTCCATGTTTTCCAGTTGGGTAGACACCCTGGTCAAAATAAGGTTGCCTACTTTTTTCTGGTCCCTAATCAGGGTTGCCAGGGGCTAAAAGGTGCCCAAAAATGAGTAATTTACCCTCGTCGAGTTTCCAAAAATTGTTGTCATAAATGAAGAGTAAAAGCTGTAAAGAAATTGTTAAAAGGTTGCCTACTTTTTTTCGATTCCTAACCAGGGTTGCCAGGGGCAAAAAGGTGCCCAAAAGTGAATAATTTACCCTCATCGAATTTCCACTTAAGTTATATAAAAAAAATGTAGGTAAAAATATTACAAAACCGATGATATAGGGTTGCCTAAGCAAAAGTGATCCAATCATAGGGTTGCCGCTGTTCAAAGTTTCAATATTGACACCACCTGTATTAGTATTTTCAAATGGATTTGCAGAGTTGGACCAAGTAGCTCCAGAGTGGGGTTACTTGAACCCAATTTTTAAAAATAGGAAAAAAATATAAAGGGTTAAAATTGTTGCTCAAAAAAGGCTTAAGGTGGTAGCAGAACGTCTGAAAAGCAGTAAGAACAAGGTTATCAGTGCACACTATGGGTTTAATAAACAAATCAGTATTAAACTCAAAAAAAAAAATGAAATTTTGGGTCCAAGTCTTCCCGGTTTACGGTATTTATTGTAAACTAGCTGAATTTGGTTATATAATTATTATTTAGACAAACAGAAATCCCACTGCAAAGAAATTAAGATTTAAGGAGAAGTCAAGTTCATTTGATACAGAAAGAGAAAGCATATTTTCGATAATTCGCTTGGATGACACAACTAATTTATATTCATTTCTGTAACTACTCCATTAAAAGTAACATTTTAAAAATATTCTGTAAAGTTTTTATTTAAAAGGAAGCATTGGCAGCGATCATTCCGCGGACAAAAAAAGTTTTCATTGCAGTGCCCTTCATAACTAACCACTGGATCATCTGAAACCATATATATATATATAATATATATATATTACTATTTTTATTTTAACGCAATTTTTAAAAGGTAATGACTTTTAAGTGCTGTAAAAAAAATTGAAAGGCGTTGTTACTGCCAGAAACCTATAATCTAAACCTTATTTATAAAATTTTGTCTAAAAATTCTAAAGGTCTGTTACTGGTCTCCTAATTACGCACTATTTACTAAATGGGGACAGTATAAAGCAGTGGTCGACCGATGAACCTCGAGCCTATTTTCAGTTAATCGCGACAACATTTTTCCTTGGTTTCTATCAGATTACTGTCAGCCAGCTTAATGGGGTAACGGATAAACAAATACCCCGCTAATACGAATAAAACCTCCCGGAACCAAATATTTCCCCATAGACGCAATGTTAAAGATCTCTGCTGTACTGAATAATAGTAATCATCATTCCCAAATATTTTTGCTGAAATTTTTTTAGAATAAATTAAGAAAGAACAACTATTAACGTAAGTATAAAGTTACATTTTTCGTCGACAACAGGCAAGAAAAACAACATTCATACTCCATCAAAACGTTTCCACTATTCTATATAGTTTCTTTTATCTTTGCCATTGCAAAAAAAAAGGATAGAGCAGTCGATAACTGACTTAAAAAACACAAAGAAATATACACATTTTAGACAATAATAAATTGATAAACGTTAAACGTAAAACACAGCAGACAAGGAGGGGGGATTCAAAAATATATTTAAAAAAGATCTTGAGCAAGCAACCTACTGTTATAGAATTTTCAAAAATAATGTACTGAAAAAAAGTGCTTAAACAAAGATTTCATAACTCAAGTTGTAAGTTTCTTATAATTTTCATACGTACTTGTAAGATATATACTAATTATTCAACTATTTTGTCGTTAACTTAGCTCATTTCAAAAGCTTTTTGCCAATAACATTAATTCTTTTATATAGCTATTGCTTGATTATTATTACTTTTTAAGACAAATGTTGTCATTTTAAAAAGGTAAAGAAAATTTCCTGCTTAATCGAATAATATTTTTTGGAACCGACAATATTCGAGTAAGAGGGGTGGACAGTACCGTTTTCTGAAACAAATGAATCCAAATTATTTGCAAATTTTCCAAAATTTTTATGTTCAGCAGAACTTTTCATGGTCACTATTTTAACAATTTTAAAACAAGCAATATACTAATGGGTAAAAATATTTCTATATGTGAGTTAACAGTGTTCACATAACATTATTTTATCAAATTAAAGCAACTATCTAATAAGTAGTACAGTCTATTTTGATAAGATTTCGCCTATAATTTGAATTCAGCATAATCTTAACTGAACCCCAAATGCAACATGACCGTGCAACCCCCTTCCCCCTCCAAGTCAATCTTTGTATTCACCGAACTTGGAAAGTAGATCTTCAGTCAGTTTCGGTTGCTGACAGCTGGTATAAAAGTAAAAAGTTTTTTTTTGAACAAATGTGGTAGTCCTTTTTTTTTTAAATTCCTATATCTTGTTTCTTAAAACATTTAATAACGAGCTGATGTGTGCATCACATGACTTCCTTTTACACCAATTTAATGTCATTTCCCCATTATTGGCATTTTTAATGTGATTCAATAGTTTACTCTCTAAATATCACCAACAGTGGCCAAATTGAAACAAGATAAAAAATTTAAAAAGTCGCCAAATTTGTCACCAAGTTGGCGAAAAAACTTGGCGATCAAAATACTGGCGATATATCGCCAAGTGTCTGCCAAATTATAACACCACTTGAGTTTACATCGAAATTAACAATAATTTCCCCCCAAAAGGAGCAAAATACTCCTTTAGAAACACATGAATGCGACCAAAAGGGGAGGTGCACAACTAATCCCCCACTAGGAGTCTACATACCGAATATTTTCTACGTACCAAAAATTTCAACTTTCTAGTACATACCGTTCTTGAATTATGCGACATACATATGCACATACATACGTACATCATGAGAAAAACTCGTTGTAATTAACTCGTGAATCATCAAAATGGATATTTCGCGTGTCTATACGTTCTTAGGCACTTATCCACGTGTCGTGGAGTCGAAAAAAAAAAACTCAACATTCATTCGTGGGTGAGTAAAAAGGTAGATTTTTGAGTGAAAATTTTTTCGCGAATACAATACTTCCTTTTTTCTAAAAGGAAGTAAAAAAGGAACCAAAGGAAAAAAAAGGAGCAGAATTTCACAAATCTGAAGATCACAATTTGCAGAATTCTGCCAATTAGCAGAAAATCACTTGTATGAGCAATAGCCAGAGCTGCCAACTTTTGAAAATCTAAATTCGTAGCAGAATTTTTGCGCGGAGGGGCAAGGGCCGACACACGTTTATCAACAAATGTAACAGACTCAATAAATAAGTTACGCTAGTAAAATCTAGAAAGTAACCCCCCCCCCCATTTTAAAAATAAAACTGATAAATTTAACGTGGGGGGGGGGGAATCAAGCTTGGAAAATTGTTTTTAGTACTTGGCTATTTTCAAGCTTCAAAATAATTTTTAAACAACGTGTTTTCCATACCACGTCAAGTGGAAGATTGTTTATTTTCATAAGTTAAAAGCGTAACACATATGAACAAAAGCAAAAACGACCTAGCATCAATAGCGTCAAAATGATAAGGTGGAAGAACTGAATCAATTAAACTGGCAAATTGTTATTTTGCACGAATTTTTAAAAACATTTTAATCATGATACTGTTTACTTTACTTTTGTTTCTTTAGAAAAGAAAACTTGCACATGGTGGGAGAAATAAAAAAACTCTAAAAACTGTTCGTTTTTAGTCCTGTCGTTCATCTAAAAACGTTCTGATAAGCAGAGCTAAAAATGTAGTAGGATAAATTGATTTTGTTTATTTATAACAAAAATTTGGAATATTAGTTCGACAAAAGCATTATAATCTAAATTATTAATAATATGAACAGTATCTGTGATGACTGAATTTTTTAAGGTTATGAAAAAAGAAAATCGTAGTTTTTGGACTCTTTTTCGTAGCGTCACAGCTGCAGTTTGTAGAAACTACGATATTTTTGTAGCAGTTGGCAGCTCTTGTAATAGCTAACAAAAACTTAAAAAGTCACTAGGTGGAATTGACCAGAGTTAAAAATGCATTAAAATAAATTGTAAAGCAGAATCTCAAACATAGGTTTTTCTGAATCTTAAATTTATGCAGAGCTTATTATTTGCATTTCATCAATTGAAAATGCATACTATGAGCTAAAGTTTATAAAAAATAAATGTTCAACCAACAAATATATACGAAAATAAAGGAACTTTTTAATTCTTTAAAAGTACAAATTTTCTAATTACATTTTTTAGTCATTTGTAAGCTTAACAAACACTGAGACTAATAAAAACAAAATATCAACTATCAGAAGGCATCTTTTTGGAAATAAAATAAACATTGCAGGGTTGCAGGTAGGGGAAAAAGACCTTTGGGTGAACCATAAATAAAAAGATTAAAACAAAAAAAAAAAAAAAAAAAAAAAAAAAAAAAAAAATCTGTGAGGAGAATATTTAATTCATATTTGAAAAGTGTGCGAGACAAACACACACATTAAAGAAAAAGGTAATATGACAAAGGCACTGAAAAATGCTCCAATGATAACAAACATTATTTATTTATTTTTAAATACACTTAAAATTAAAAACTAAGGAAAAAAAAAGAAACAAAATTTCCACAAATGAATGTTTGTTAAATTTTTGACTGTCAAATTTTTTCCTTCCTTCTTTTTCTTAAACATAGAAGTTAATAAAAACCAGATAAATCCAATAATTTTTTTTCTTTTTCAAAATTAAACTTTTTAATTTTGACAAAATTCTAGTTGCTAGACTTCTGTAATAACACAGTGAAGTTCTAATGAGAAACTGTATACAGTTTGAAATAATTTTTCAAAATAAATTTGTCTGAAAAAAAGCAAGAAAAAATTGTCCTTTGTAACGGACAAGTTTTGAGAGCACAGTCAAGTTTTTTTTACACAATGATCGTGTAAGAAGAAGACTATTGCACATCACAAATTAATAACTCTATAATGAGTGCACAGAAATATAAATCAAAAAGTTAAAAAATAAAATAAATAAACTTGGAATGAATAACATTTTTTGTTTCAACTGAAACAAAAAAAAAAAAAAAAAAAAAAAAAAAAAAAAAAAAAAAAAAAAAAAAAAAAAAAAACAAAAAAAAAAAAAAAAAAAAAAAAAAAGAAAAGAAAAGAAAAAAAAAAAAAAAAAAAAGGAAAATCTACGTCACATTCTTCAACAGATATACTTTTTTTTTACAAATACAATAATGACTATGAAAATAATTTCAAAAATGTTTGAGGCTAAAACAGAATTCATGATAACGCCTCAGGAGGTGTAGGTGGAATTGATTCAGTAAACAAATCAGTGCTATCTTCATCATCAACTGCATTATTTTCATCCTTATGCGTCAAATTGGATTCCTTGCTTTTGTTTGGGTTACTATTCTGCTTCAATGTTTCAGCATGACCTGGAATTCATGCATATTTTAATAATGCTTTAAAAATAAAAAGAACTAAAGGCATATAACTGAAACATAAATATTAAAAATTATCTTTGAACAATGGCTTTCTACTGAAAGACAAAATTCATTTAAGTATGATATTTCATGTTCCTAAACCCTTCACTGCGCAAACATTCCTATATAACAACAGCAGTCTTTCTGATCAATGACAATATTAGCGTTTTGCTATAATCACGCAACAATCTTTTAGCATCTGCTTTTGGTTTACAATATTTCTTTTTATTTTCTTATTAGTATATAACACAAAACATACTGAGCAAAATACAAAGCTATTTTTTAGCACAGTGAAACCTCCCTTAGCGGACACTCCTGAATAACGGACACTCCGAATAACGGACAGTTATTTCACAAAAAATTTGCCTTGCCATCATTGCACTTCCGGTTTCTTTTCTTTTCACAGAATATCTTAGTAACTGCTTGCCTTACAAAGCTTTTCATCCTCCACAACTGATATCCCCCTCCCTCCCCATCATTTCCTTATCCCTGTTTCTTGAAATTAAAAGGGTGGTAATGGGCAGAGGCAACGATTGGGGCTTAAAAGTTGGGAGCAGAAAAAAAAAGAAAAAGAAAAAAAAAGTCATAATTTTGTTACAGCTAGTTTTGAGAGTATGGAAGCAGATGAATTTTGTACACAATTTCTATTCAAAAGTTAAGATAAAAAAGAAGAAATTGGGCGCTTTTTCTAACTGGGGCTCTCGGGAGATGCAATTGATCAAACTGGCGCAGGTAGTAGCCGGCTTTATGGCGTCGTGGTTTGGTTGGGTTTTTTAATTTTTAGACATGAAAAAGATTTGCCCATATTCAACGTCATATTGCCAACTGTCAATTATGCAATAGTGATACTCGAGATAAAATAAATAAATTAACCATAAAAAGTGTGGGGGTGGGTGCTCTGCCTTGAGAGGCAAGCGCACCTGCTTTTCCCGCAGCAATCGTTGCTTTGCAGTTGCAAACTTTCCTAAAGGCATGTTGATTTAGTTGATTTTTTTGTATGACAATATTATTTGAGTTTTAAAATAGCAACTAAAAGAAAGAGACTGAAATTGAAAGAAAAAGTTAATGTTTTGCATGTTGCCGAAAAAGAAAAAATAAGTGGTGTGCGTTGTCTTGCCAATCGTTTTCAAGTTGGGAAAACTCAAATCAACAAAATTTTAAAAGATAAAGACGAAATTAGAAAATTATGGATTGTGAGTTCGAATGAAAATTTAAAATATGTAAAGTTTCGCAAAACAGAAACCAGTGAAATCGACGAGGTTGTCATGAAATGGTTCAGAGCTGCTCATGCAAGGAACGTCCCAATAAACAGGGTATTACTCCAAGAGAAAGCCAGAGAAGTCGGGAAAACTTTGGGGATAAACTTTTAAGGCGTCAAATGGATGGTTTGAAAAATTCTGAACACAGAACAACATTTCTTTTAAATCCATTTGTGGCGAAGAGAAGTCCGTAGACCCAGCTCATGTCATAGATTGGATACAGAAATTGAAATCGGTGTGGGAAGCATATGATGAGAAAAATATTTTCAATGCTGACCAAACAGGCCTTTTTTATTGCATTCTTCCAAACAAAACCTTATGATTAAAGGGAGACAAATGTAGTGGAGGAAAGATATCTAAAGAACGCCTCACTGTTTTGCTGTGTTACAATATGAACGGCGAGTTTGAAACTCCTCTTGTTATTTAAAAAGCGAGAAAACTGAGATGTTTCAAAAACATTGATGTAGATAAACTTAGGGTATCCTGGAAATCAAATAAGAAAGCGTGGATGACGACTGAAATAATGAAAGATTGGTTAGTGGATTTGGATAAAAGGATGAAGAAGAAAGCTAGAAAAATTATTCTCTTTCTGGATAATGCCACATCTCATCCTGATGACTTAAAATTGCAAAATGTTAAGTTAGAATTTTTGCCACCGAACACCACCTCTGTATTACAACCCTTGGATCAGGTTATTATTCAGAGTTTTAAAGTAGGTTACAGAAAGCTTTTACTCAGGCACATTCTTTCTCAGATTTCTTCGTATAAATCTAGTGAAGAATTAGCAAAATCTAACAGTTTTGGATGCTGTTTCGTGGATCACGTCAGCTCTCAAAAAAAAGGAACCTGGGAGTGTTGCAAAATGTTTTAAAAAGGCAGGATTTTCGTTCAGGAGTGAAATGATACCTGACAGTGCATTAGGAGGAGCAGAAGAGGAAAAAAAACTTAATGAGCTACTGGTTCATTTGGATTCAAAAGTGAATGCTGAAGACTACGTTCAAATTGTTGAAGACTTGTGGATTGAGGAAGAGAACTTGAATGTTTCAAATTTCATTTCTCACAACACAACTGAACTATGTGTTCTTTCTGAGGATGATGAAGATGAACTTCCTGTGATTGAAAATGATGTTTGCACAATTAGAGACTTTTTGGAAGCACTTGAAATACAGTAAAGAATTGAAAAACTTTTTCCCGAGCAAAGGGGACACCGAAGGACTTGCTAAGGTAAATGATTTAAATATTTATTGAGAAACAGGCTTGTAATGCAAAAAAGAGATGTCAAACTGTTTTAACTGATTACTTTAATTGATTAAATGCTTTTTAAGACAAGTGTGTGCTGTCAGTATGCCTTTATTAAGAAAAAACAGATTAATTACACTTGACGTAAAATGTAGTAAACCTTTCGCAATTGTTTTGATTGTGTTCTACAAAGGGAACAACAGTCCATTTTGAAAAAGGTAAATTAAGTAGCCCCTCCTAATAGCGGATACCTCCCAATAACAGACAGAACTTCTGGTCCCTTGATTGTCCGCTATTTGGAAGTTTCACTGTATAAATATGATTAACTTGTTGCATCAATCGGCATACCATATAATGCATAATAACAAAAATCAACATCTGCCAATCATAGGCCAATGTCAATAATCATCAATTTTTTTCTTTCTTTTGCATGTTAAAGGATTTCTTTTCTAGAAAATAGTTAATTTTTAAAAATTAATAACTTATTGCACATTTTATGTTTAACTATAAAAACTAAGATAAGTAGATTTTTGAATTTGTGGCAGAAAAGTAGTTATAAATGATCAATAATCATTAAAAAGCTACAATTAAGACGAAAATCAGTTATAGCACTTAAGCGTCTAAAATCTAAATCAATAATAAAAGAATGTTCTTCTAAAGATAAAATTTTGCATTTTTCCAGAAAATAACTATGAATTGAAGGTACCACATGATTTCAGTCAGCATGTGGCAGGACAACCATCTGAAATTCGTGTGAAAAGTGTTCTCCAATTACTTGCCAAATTCCTAAATTTGGCGACTTTTTCAAAATTTCGGCAGATTTTAAGACTTTATATTTCGATAATGGGGACAAGGGGGAAAATAATTGATGTGTTAAAAAACATTTCCTATTACGCTCTTTTGATTGCTGTTTATTTAGATTTGTTTCCTTATTACACTTTTGTATGGTTTCTTAATTAAGAGGCAAGAAGGCTTCTAATCAAGGTTAGAAGTTTCAAAACGTAATTTTGTTACTGAAAGTGAAATGATAAGGAAAGTTTTGTAGTTTGCAAAATTGAAAATGATCATGATCAAAATAATATAAATTTTACCTTTAAACTTGTTTTTTTTTTAACTTAAAATTTATATTTAAAAAAAGGTTTACCTTCAAAACTAAAAATTTAAGTCAGTCAGCAACTAAAAAATAATCACTATTGTTAAATGGCTAATCAACCAATTTTTTAAAAAATATTTGCCTTTGTAGGCATGTGTATGTATTACATATAATCTTTGATGGTTAAGAACCTGATATGGTTGGGTACTACTCACTTTTCGAAATTTACTTTTCCCTGCTGTGGAAATGTGATCGTCTAGGGCATGGGTCCCCAACCCTATGCCAGCAAGCCACAAAAGCGCTTGTTCATCATTTTACATTAGCCAGACTCTGTGCTCTATCATGTTAGTTTACAATATGGTGGCTTATAAGACAAAAGGGGGAGGGGGGCACAAAGCAAAATTTGGCAGTTTCTTTTTTTAACCCTCAGCCAAATCTTTTATCAATTTAATTTCTCATGAGTGGATCATTTCAACATGCTTGCCGCCATAACATAGGCATTTTCTACAGACTTTGTTTTCCTCTTTATTTTTAGCCACAAATGCGCGAATTCAACAGACCTGTAATTTTCCGCTGAATAAGTTGATATACAAAAAACATTATAAAGGACTGTCATACTTTTATAACTAATTTTTTATGCACTTAAATATTATTGCTATCAATAAATAGCACAACATTTTCTACTTAAATTACAGTTGAACCTCGTTATCACGTAACCTTTAGGACTGTCAACAAAGTGTCATCATAGTCGGAGGGAAGTCATAAACGGAATAGTTTTAAAATTCATAATTAAACATTTTTTAGAATAAAATTATAGATTTAATAAAGAAATTATTAGTTTTGATGTTTTTAGTTAGATTTAGCGAACATAAATTTGAATTATTGCTGGATAAAACTAAAATTATAAGAAAAAAATACTTCACATTTTTTTTTCAACTCTGAAATACTTTGAATAAGGGTTTGTTTATTATATTATACGTATAATAAGCCCGTGCTTCTCAACCTTTTTTACTTTGCGGCACACATAAAAAATTTCTAGATCATCGGGGCACACTGAACTTAATTTCATAATCGTAATATAGAAATGTTTTTATCATTCACTGGTAAAAAGCCGGGGGGGGGGGGGGGGGGGGGGGGGGGGGTGAGCGGACTTTTTCATGCGAATAAAATAATTATAACTAACGTTGTGTATTTAAATTTATTTAGAAAGTAGAAATATTTGGAATGTATTGAAGTTGATAAACAACAAAACTTCCTATATACTACTCCTATACTTCCTTAACAGAAAATTATACTTGATATGTTTCAAAGTTTTCAAAGTATTTCTGTCAAACAAGTCATTAAAGTGCACACTGCAGTTAAACGATATATCAAAAAATGTTTTAAGAAAGAAGCAAGCAAGAAATTAAAACCAAGCACCTAACTTCCTTTTGACACTAATGAGACACTTGAGCCTGCCTTGAGGAGCAAAGCTGTTTGATGTTCGGCTTATGCTGGAAAGAACTACACGAAGTTCTTGATCCAGGCTCTTTAGAGATGATCTCTTGAGGGCTGAAAAGCTGAGTTCGCAAAGATATGTAGTTGAAAATGGTAGCAGCACATCAATAGCAAAACAAGAGATGGTGGGTTAGTCATTTTTAACCAGCAACCAAAATTTGTCCAGAGGCACTTCGCTCAACTTAAGTTTAAGAGTACGGTGGCTCTTGAGGTCCATAAATTCTTCTCGCGCCTTCAAAGAAAGGTCTTTAACTGATGGTTCCGCAGACGGAGAGAATGAATCGCGAATCCAGTCACTGTTCTATGTTAGTATTCTTGAAATAGTGCTTAAACTTGTCTTGAAGTATGACTAACCCCACCACATTCAGCCGCTTCTCTTCCTTGCCATTTCCTTCACATACCATGTTGACTGTCCGTTTGAACATGTCCAATGAGCCATGATCTACTTCTCTCCACAGCTGAATTTTTGATTTGAATCCATTTAGCTTGTCCATACATGTAGCCAAATTCTTACCTTGTCCTTGCATTTTCCGATTCAATTTGTTAAGGTGTTCAAAAAAGTCAGCCCTGTACGATTGTTTTGCCAGCCAATACTTATCTTGCAACAAACTGGCGTACTGCATTTCGTTTTTTTTAAATCAAAAACTGTTGCACCTCGTCCCTCAATTCAAAAATTCTTGATAGTACCTTACCATGTGAAAGCCAGCGAATCTCTGTATGAAGAAGTAGGGAGTGGTGATCTGGCTCCATGTCTTCACAAAGTACGGAGCAAATGCGAGGGCTTCGATTTTATGAAATTCATGATTTTCACGACTTCAGCCAAAGTTAACTGCAGCTCATTTGGTAAATTTTTTGCCATGAGAGCTTCACGATGGAGGAAACAAGCATACGGTTTGAACACTTGGTTTACGATTTTTCACATTCGACAGAAACCCTATTATAGGTCCTGTCATTGTAGCAGCTCCGTCGGTGCAAACACTTGTGCAATTTTGCTGCTGAATCCCGTTACTTTACAGGTATTCATCTGTAATGCAGAATATCTCATCATCGGTTGCAAGTTGAGAAAGTTCTTTGCAGAAAAGATAATGGTCTTGAAAGCGTCCCTCATCAACAAAGCGCACAATGGCTATGAGTTGTGCAGAGCTTCCGATGTCTGTTGAGTCATCAACTTGAAATGCAAATTTTCCAGCTACTCGTAATTTCTCTACCAATTTTGCCTACTATGTCACCCAACATGTCATCAATTCGTCTTTGGATAGTGTCGTCAGAAAATGGCACTCGGATCACCTCCTTCTCTGCTCCGGGTCCTTGCCTTCCCCGTACAATTTCTTTGCATGCTGGTAAAATAAGCTTTTCACCGATAGTGTGTGGATTTTTCGTTTCGTGTATGGTTTTAATTTCTAGTTTGCTAAGTCTCGGAACCGAGCTTTGAGAAACTACAATGGAATGAAATGAGTATCGAACGGGAAAAGAGGAAAACAAAAGTTAAATCTGGGGCTAAAATTCTCGCCGGGAGGGCACGATCCCTGCCCGGGGGAGGGGGCAATACTCTCGTTTGCAAAAGATTTAGAAAAAAATCTGTATAACTAGTTGATTTTTCGTGGAAGTTAAAATTTCTTTTCAAAAACGGAAGGTAATCTTAATATATAAAAATCTTCCGTGCGGAATTTTGTCACCATAAGGCTTTTAAACAGCTGGACCGATTTTGATCAAATTTTTTGTGTGTAATTAAGTTGTGGCAAGAATGGTTTCGAAGCGCGATGGATCGAATCGGAAACGTTTTTGCTAATGAATGAATTAATTTAAACATTGGATGGTAAAATCTCCCAAATGATTAATATTTATATTAACCTATTGTAGAGCGAGAACTGAAATAAATATTTAACCCGCTGCCAAAGGACAATAAGAAAGCCAGCTCTGCTTTTTGTAATGAAATTTCCTACTGTGATATGTCAATTGAGAATAGATAAAACGTAGAGAGAGAGGAAGTGAAGCCTTCATTTCTTGAAAACAACGATTTTAGGTCCAGTGATGTATTTTAAAGTAAAGTACTGGAAGGTTCACGCAAAACGTGTGTTTTGTCATCGTAGTTGAACCATGTGACCGGATCGGTACTTTAGGTTTTCCTAACCAAATGATCAGAAAATACCGTACCTAGCAACATTTGCATCTCGACTGAAATCCATCTGAGTTTTGGTACAAATGTTAAAAATACTTTAATAATAAACTGATTAGTTTGATAATCCTTAAAGGAAAAGATGATAGAATTTAAAGACGAAACAAATTTTATTTTCGTCCAGATAATCTACAACAGGGTAGTTCTATACACAAAAGATCAGTGCAGTGGAAGATCTTTTATCTTTGGTGGAAAGAACAAATGAGACAATATTTGAAGTTTTAAAAGTTTTCGTTCAAAAGATCGGACCGCTAATCGATAGGAGTTGGCTTCGCTTACTGATCGGCTGGATTACAGTAATGTGGTGGCTTGGCGACTTCGGCTATAAACAATAGAGTTGCGTGATCATTTGTTTGCATTTTAAAGCTACTGTTAATGTAATTTATTGTATTTTTTGTTTATTTGGCGAATCATTTCAAATTGCAAAGAATTGCTTTTCGTTTTTAAAGAGTTTTTAGTCATTTTAGTTGAAGAATGTGTTTATTTCGCATCGGGAGAGGGGGGGGATGAGTGATTTTCGCTTATTCAGAGAACTGTTTTCACCTTTATCATTTTTTTAAACGATATCCTTTCGATTGTTTTATTCTTTTTTATATGGGGGATGTTGCAGTGGGATTTCCCGCTTGTTCTAGATGCGTAGTTAGTTTTTTACACTTAATATCTGAGGACGCTTTTTATTCTTTGAGTATAGCTGAAGGAACAAACCATCACGTACGGGAGAAAAAATAAATCAAGTTGTAATAAATATACGCATTCTGACACCAAGCAGCTTAAAATATTTCCTTTTTACTTATTTTTTTCAACAAAACGGTTCAAACACTTGATAATTTATTGAAATTTTTTAACTTTTCAATTTACAAAGTTTGAACAGAACAACGTCTGTAGGGTCCTCTAGTAAGATCACAAGAAGTTTAAAAAAGGTGGGGCAGCAAATCCCGCCTCTCCCCTTGTTGGGTATATCTTATTACCCATGATCGACAGGGTGAATTGAGAAGTTACAGAACAATACAAACGCTATTCGGTCGTAACTTTAATATTAAATACATAATGGCTCTTTCTTTTTATACAACAACGAAATACCGCGGCACACCGAGTTCCTTGTCACGCCGCACCAGTGTGCTGCAGCACACCGGTTGCGAAGCCCTGTAATAAGCAATATATAAGTTCGGAACTTTAAAAAAGTGACGTGACATCCAGAGTCATGAAATCCCAGGTTGACTGTATAGTATAACAAGGTTTGACTGTATATCCTAATTAATATAAACTAATTTTAATTGAAGGGAAAAAGGACAAATCAAAATATGATTATTACCACATAGTTTCAACTTTGCTTCTAACATTTTAATTTTGCTGTCCAAATCTTCAATCTCCATTACTATTTGATTAGCATCCTAGAATAACATAATCAAATGAGAACATAAAGAAAAATATAATGAATAATAGCTCAACATAAACAATGGTTGAATATTAACACACAGATTTTAAACAAGAAAAAGAAATCCGGAACTTAAAGGAACATAGAGAATTTTGAAAGCAAACAAACTCCATCTTTTCATATGTTGATTTTAATCCTAAAACATTTTATATAAAATTTTATTCAGCCAAACTCACTTCTAAAACTCTTATATTTTCAATAATAAGTAGTTGCTTAGGTAAAATACTGTTGTTAAAGAAGGTATGTTTTTTTTAAAGATTAAAACACAATTCAAATTTGTGGTTAATGTCCAAAAAGAAGTATTTAAACAATGCTAGTTCATATAACTATATAAAAATAATACAAATACAAATGTGACAACCAGCAACAGGCTCTGGGCCTAGCTAGCTCGTCCTAGTCAGTTCATTAGTTCCCAATGAAAATAAATGGCTCTCTTAAAGCTATCTACCCTCTTGCTCATTACAACCTCTTCCGGTAAGCTATTCAAAGTAACCACAACCCTACTTAAGTAATTTTTTTTTCTAATTTCCAGATTAGCTCGAGATTTGAATTGCTTATACCAATGATCCCTCCTTCTGTTTTCCGTGCAAGAATTTAAACTATTAACATCTTTCATTTTAATAAATTTAAAAATCTGAATCATGTCCCCTTCGACTTCTAAGTCTAGCATCATAATCTAAATCTGAAAGTCACCTTACTAGCCTAGCAGCCCTTCTTTGAACCCTTTCCAATAAAGAAATATCTTTCTTGAGACAAGGAAACAAAAACCGAACAGCTTACTTCAAATGAGGTCTAACCAAACTTCTTTATAAAGGCAGAAGAACCTTTTTCAAGATATTATTATGAATGGTATTAATAGCTTAGAGCAGGAATTAAAATGGCAAGTCCAATCATTGGATTAGTAAAAGCCCACCCCCAGACCCCAAGTCACTTGACTCAACAACGAAGAATGTTTGGCAGGTTTTGCATGAAACAAGCGAAATAAACCTGATTTCTTCCAATGCTTTGCTTTAAAATCTATCACGTGACTTGGGTTCTTGGTTTCATGCATGAAAATCTTCACTACCTCCATTTTATCTCTTCGCAATGATAAATAGTTTATAGGAGCCAGGGGTGCCCTCCTAAGGGCAAGGGCGCACCTCCCGCAATATAGCAGAGACCCCCCCCCCCCCAAAGCCAGAGCCTCTTCAAAAAAATGAGAAAAAATACCCTATACCCCCCTAAAAATTTCAATGGCGCAGTCTGTGCCATGCCCCCCCCCCCCTCCCTTAGCTGGACATCCCTGTAGGAGCACGATTTCATATTTTTTGTTAGAGTTAAGTTCAACAATTGATTTTCTTCAAAAAACTGAAGCATACTTTGTAATTAGACAAGAAAAATTAGTTTTCTTTCACACTGTGAGATGGAATTCCTGCACAATATACCATCTCATTTAGTATGCCTTCATTCCTAAATTAAGGATATCACTGTAAATACAGTGTGCTTGTATCTCAAACACATAGCTGGAAATCTGATTTTTATGGATGATATTCTGAAACTAAATTTTTTACAGTCATGAGCTACTTTTAAGATGCGTTGACAAATCCGTATATATTACGGAGCAATATTTTTGCCATACGAGGGGTGAAATTAATGGCAGAACTGTAGCAGAAATGCATAACACAAATATTTGAATGGAAAGTTTTTTTTTTTTTTTTGATGTCATTCATGTGGATTTTTTTAGGAATTGAACAAAATAATATTTATTTTTTGATTCTGAAATAGAAAATTCATCGACTTTTACTACAAGCTAATTTTTTTCTTAATTGTAACCCTAGTGCGTGCATATACTCGTACATACACACATTAAATGGAGATATATTAAAATTTAGACTTAAATATTTCCTCTAATTGATATTATTGACATACTAATTCTGTTCTGTAAATATATTCCAAGTGAAAATTAGCAAATAATACTTAGGTGTACAGGGAAAATAAATTACAGTTTGCATAAGCAAATTTAATTGCTTTCATGAAAGATACTGAACAAAGAAAAATATTTACACACATACAAAGAAAAGAAAACTGGAATGTAAGAATTATAAATCTGAGAACATAGTTTTGTACTAAAAATTTCAAAAATTTCAATTTTTTTCCAAATGCGATTAAATTTTTTCAGAAAAAAAAGGGTTATTTTTTCCAACCATAAACATCTATAAGCAGAAGTGTCTCTGGAAGGTTTGAACCTACCGTTCAAAGTGGATTTCCAACCAGAATGATATGTAAAAGATAGTAATACACCGTCAATCTGTACAAAGCAGAAAACTGCAAAATTGTGCATATTAACTGTGTATAATTACCTTTTACTTTTTTTGCAAAGGTATTTGTTTAATTCTCACTATGACATGATCGAAAGAAGTGCAATAGCAAACAATAAAATCTATATCCTAGTTAGAATTGAAACCTAATCCCATTAAAGGGCAAAATTGGCAACGGAGAGATGGCATAACCTGCCAATGGAGGGACTTATGACACTTAAAAGTTCATTTGTTAGTCGCCACCTAAAAAAATAAAATGTACGAAAGGTACTTTGAAAAGGATAAAAGCTTTTTCCCCAGCCCTCATCTCTTTGAGATATAGTGGCTTCAAATGAAGTCACCTTACCTCAAAGGGTTAATCACTAATTGATTTAAAATATATTACTCACATTAATTGATGTATCTAAGAATATTAACTTCAATAAAAAACTTTTTAAACATATTGTTTAGCACTTTAAGTGACAGCTATTTCAAAAAAAGTAGCTACTAATGCTATTTTTACGACTAGTAACTGAAACATTTCTTCAGTTTCGCTCTTTAACACCAATGGGCCACGCACTGTATAATGTGCCCTATGAAACTGAATGCCCAAGCAATTTTTAATGATGAAATAAAAAATACCACTGACTAAAACACTGGTAACTTGAACATGAAAGCTTATTAATTAAGAGACGTGAAGTCAATGAAGTGAGCATCACGGCTGAGACCATGAGTTTGTTGTTGCTAAATTAGCATGAGAGTTCTTAATATTTGCACAGAGATCGATGAGAGTTCAGTTGTCAAGAAATGGACAAATTTATGAAAGTAAGTCATTTACAATTTAAATTTCAAGCATTAAAAAAAATTACAATTTTTGAAGATACGTACCGCATCTTTTATTTCATCAGATAGAACGCTGTTCAAAGTACAATGTTCATCCACAGTTTCATTTGGTGCTGTCAACAAGGCTTCAACTAAAGAAACATAAGGAGGGAAATTGTATAGCGATATATAAGTTCTACAAGTTGTGAATAAATCAAAGTTTGGTTTCAGATTCAATAAAAATGAAATATGTAACTGTTAGTACGCACAGAACTTAAGTAAGTTATTAATATTTTAGAATATAAAAACGGTTAGTTTATATGTAATTAAGTGCAAGTGCATGGTATAATGCATGAACATGCTAAGAATGGGGGGGGGGGGAGGGAGACAGCAAAAAATAATTACCAGCATCTTGTTGATTTCGAACATCACTTGTAGAATCTGCTAGACTTTTTTTTGGCAAACTTTGTTCAATATTTGCTAGACTAGACTTCGGAGATTGAAAGGATTTAGCTTGGACATTTGAGAGATCTTTTTTCACTGAGTGATCTTTCAAAGACATTTCATCGGATTCTGATTCATCGCTCGATTCACAACTTTGGATACGCTTAAACTTTTTATGACTACTTTTTGACTTTAGTGACAGTCTACTTTGTTTTTTACAAGTTGCTGCATTTGAATCCATGATAGAATTTTCTTTTGAAAATGCAGCTAATTTAGCATTTGAGCTTTCAGATTTGCTTGTTAGATGACTCCCAGCATTTGGGGAAATTCCTTTTTTCTCCAACATACGTTTCTTTTTAGCCAAGTTTTTCAAAGGAGCAACCAATTTAGATGCATATGCCATATCTGGATCAGATGAGAAGTTATCAGAATCGTCACTAATTTGAACAGACGCAGGTATTCTAAAAGTTTCCAAGTTGCCTTCAAATGGATCAAATTCTTCAGACGAATCACCTGAATTATTTAGCTTTTCTTCACTTGTACATTTTTCTAAATTTGACTTATTTTTATGTAATGTAGGACTTTTTTGTACATTTTCATCTATACATTTATCTGACTCATTATTCTGAATGTTATTCTCAGTTGAAACGTTATCACGAGAATTGGTTTCTCCTGTTTTATTATTTAAATGCATCTCATCTAAATCTTGTTGTTCTGTAATATCCATCATGGTTGCATTTAAATCACTGTAATCATCATGTTGTAAGCAATCAGGTTTCGAGTCATTTAACTCGGTTTCTGCACATTTTTCTGTGAGTGGAATGTCACCAGGAGCACTCCCACAAAAATTACTTTCTGTGACTTCATCCACTTTCTCAGCTTTAGGGGCAGTCATGGAAAACAAGTTGGCACAATTATTTTCCAAGGATTTTTGACTTAAATAAGGAAATGGCTCAGTATCTCTCTCTAGGACTATCTTGTCAGATACATCAAGTAGCGATGTTTCCGACTCGGCATTAGAAGATGGAATAAAGGATGCCTGAGAAGAGGTAGGTGACTCACCTGCTGAGGTTTGAACGCCCTTTTCTAAAATAAGCTTTTTAGCACTTAGTGAGCCATTTTCACTTGCTTCATCAATTACTTTAACCACAGAGACATTTAGTGTTTCCTCAGCCACTGAAATATTAAGTTTGAATTCACCACCTAGAAAGGGAATGGAAGAGATAGTTTCAGCTTGGCCGGATAGACTGCTCTTCAAAAAGCTGTCTTGAATTTCTTCAAAAGTCAAACATGTTCTTTTCAAAACTTTTGTTTTTTCTGCTTTAGGAACAGGATTTACATCATGTACATTTGTAACAGTGTAAATGCAAGGAATTTTGTTTGGCAAAGCAGGATATTTAAAATCAGTGCTGCGATATTTCTTTTCGGAATAGTTCAAAAAAGTTTTTTGAGTGACAGCATTGCACATATAAAATGTTTTGTCAACGTTGTGGTTGAAAAAACTTTGTGAAGTTTGCTGAGAATGATCCAAGAAAATAATATCATCATTAGGCTTACTAGCGAAGGAATTGCTTAAAGCAATTTCACGGGTTTCCGTTAAGCCCTGCTCAGAAGTTGGAAGAACTGAAACGTCATTTTTACTGCTGAAAGTTTGGAAACCTGTTCCCACAATTGGATCTGGATGCTGATTTGGAGCTTTATTTCCGATGATTGTGGGAATACTCTTTGAAAATTTTAAATCATCCAGAAGATCAACTTCAGCATCATTCATTTGCATCAATTCATTACTTTTAACATTATCCATTTTTTCTAAAGTAGGCATTAAATCAGTATCATTTTTTTCTTTCAACGGTAGTACTAACTCTGTAACCTTTTGTGAGTGCTCCTTATGTAAATTTGATTCGTTGTTTACAAACTGTTCTTGACTTTCATTAGGATTTAAGTTCATATTTTCAGTTTCTTGTATTATTAGTTCATTAAAAACCTTTTTGGTGGAAGAAATTTCAGCTTCATTTGATTTTTCATCAGCTTTTGAATGAGGTAATATGAAAGGGGTTTCACTGACGATCCTACTACAATTCAAATCATGAGCCAAGCTTTCTTCGCACATTTCATCACTTTTAGTCTGACTGTCAAGTTTCATTTTTATTAATTTTACCGAGCATTGCATATTTGTCGGAACAGATTGATTAGAATGAACATATTGTTCATCATATTCATCAGGACAATCAAGAATGCTTTTTCTTAACTGAGAAGCCTCACAACATTCTAAAGACTCAGAGGCATCTACAGAGTGCTTTTCACTTTCAGAATGTGTTTCTGCACAACAGTTATTTTCCATTTGCTTATTAGCAATTGTTTCACAAACACTTTGCTCTTTCTTTTTTTTAGAAGAAGGATGCTTGTCTAATTCTTTCGGGCTAACTTCTGATCTCAAAGCATGAGAAATTTGCACGAATTTGGGCTTAGTGCATTTTGCTGACTCATTTTCAGCACAATCTGACACATCATTTGAAATCAAGCCTGGAGAATTTTTTGCCACATCAAGTGCTGAAAATGTTTTGACACGAAAATCTTTTCCATCTTGTTTCACTCTTGACCATCCAGGAGATTTGTACAAGGAAACCGATTTGTTGGCAGGAGGGCTTGTGATCGAGTCGACAGATACAGCTGTATCTGGTAAACAAATATCTTGTAACAAAACTTTAACATTAAGATTGCTTTTTTTCATTTGATCATGATCTAAAATAGATGAATTGGATATAGAAATTTCATTCAGATTATAGCATTCTTTTTGTAAAGAATTTGTCTCAGCATTATCAATGTCCATTTTGTTATGACAGGAAACCTCTTTTCCTTTGGGTACTTGATTCAGAATTCCCTCTTCCGTTGAAGATTCTTTCCTTATTTTCTTTGGCCTACCTTTCCTTTTTGCAGATAAAGCTGTTTGTGTGCTAGACATATTTTGGAATAAAATGGAATTTTCATTTTCTTTGACAACAGATGTAGTCAACTGTTGAGTACCATTTGAATCATTAACTTTGATTACATCCTTCATTGTCAGTAAATCTACTTTATCAGTTTTATTTCTCAAAGCTTTAATTGCAGTTTTTATATTTGTTCTATCCTTGAGCTTCAAATCTTTTAAATTAGATTTTAGTTTCCTTTGAAGAACAATATTTTTTGCTTGCTTTTTCGGAGAACAGGCATTAGCTTTTGGTTCAATGATGTTGGGAAAAGCATTTTCTTTGCTGGTTGTCTCTTCCAAGCTTTTTGACTTCTCATCATCACTGCTGAATGTTAACATTTTAAATAAATTTTCACTTGTTTTGGAATAATACTTGGTTTTGGAATATTTTTTAAGGATTCCATCTTCTTTTTTAGGCAATGTAACAGGTACAGCTTCTTTTTCCTTTTCTTCAGAGATATCAACATCATTTTCTGCTGATAGTACAGATTCTTCGAGAAGGTTTTCCAAACTAGGGAACTCTTCAACACTTTCAGGTTGAAAATGCACTTTCTTGGCACTTGGAGGAGTGTCATCATCTGCAGGATTTCTGTAAAATTGAGTTCTCATATTAAATAGTTAATGAAGAATAACACTGAGAATGTTACATACATATTAAGAGTATGGAATTGTTCCAATCAGCCTGAAAATTAAAAACTTACAGGAAAAACTAAACTTTTGAATATTCCCAAAGCAGGAACTTTTATCTCCCAACTCAGTCCCGAAAATTCCTTATTACAACCAAATGCCATTTTAGTAAAAACCATTACAGTGAAAATTCCATAATGACGAAGATCTTCAGATCTTTAACTTATATTAACACTAGCAGTTCCCTCACAGCTATGCTTGAGCTAAGAATTTTAAAAAAGTCTGTTGAATAAAAAAAAACATGCCCCCCCCCCCCTTTTCAGATGCTAAATGATCATTTTTCTTTAACTAAAATGCGTACACACCTTTTCAAAATACCTATTAAAGTCTCCTTGGAACTTAAAACTATTTGCCAAAACACATAAAAAGATTAACAGTAGCATTAAAACTCAAAATAATTCTTCAACTGCATAGTTCATTGCTTAACGCGCCAAGCTACCCTAACCCTGCCCTTTAGCGAGTGAAGCGGTTTTATTTTCTACAATTAATAAATAATAATAAACAATACCCTAATATAAAAGAAGTTATAAAGAACAATCACAATTGAATAACACAACAAACAAAATTATTTACTAAGATAAGTAACTATCTTCAACTATAAGGACAAAAACAAACATTGAAGAAATAAGGCCTAAATCGTCGACCAAAATAGCGTATCCGACCATGCGTCTGAGCCGCGTGGCATGGTTCCTCGCAGCCGTAGACACTGTAGGCCAGCGCCCTCTTGATGAGTTAACTTATCTCGCCATCTATTAGGAATTCATAGAACTAAACAGTTAATTTAATATTAAATTTTGCAATTACAAAACTTTCAGTCAACCTGATTTTAAAAAAATAGCCTATAGCCTTCCTCAATAAATGGACTATTCAACACAAAAAGAATTTTTCAATTCAAACCAGTAGTTCCTGAGATTAGCGCGTTCAAACAAACTCTTCAGCTTTATATTATTAGCATAGATAGGGTCAGAGTAATTTTGGTATAACAAATTTCACAAAAACAAAATGGTTTCTCTCGTCCCTTCAAATTTATTAAAACTGGATTGGACAATATTCCATATTGTGCTATTTCTGTTATTTTTTACATTCAATTTGAATTCATTAGCACAGCGATATAACCCACTGAACTTAAGTGTTTATTGTCCCCACACAAAAAAGGGGGTTACAAATTGACATGCGTGAGCGTTTGTGTCTCCAAATTTTTTATACATGCAGTAAAAAACAAGCGCTTGAAATAAACTAAGAATTTTTTTTTTACAAGAAATTGAAAACAAAAACTGAAACACTTTTAAGCAAATTTAAGCACTTTTTGAGTTCACCAAAATGTTCCAAAAACCTCAAGAGTTTCTAAAATGGAGTAGTATTGTTTCAATAAAAGACATTTGAGACTGGTGAGTCATTCATAAGATCATGAGTTATCAATGAGTATTTAATATATATATGAACAGAACAATTAAAGAAGCCCAAATAATAGATTTTTTTTCAAAAATCAACTTATAGCTCTAAACGACTATGAAACAAAATTTCAACATTTAAAAGATAATTTTGCAATGATTCCTTTTATAGCTTGTGTGATCATGTAATGTTCATTAAAAAATAAAAATTTAAAAACTCTTTGAATTTTTGATTTAAATAAATTATTAACATTGTTATAACCTTTTTTGAAACATTTAAAGGTTGGGTTTTTTCAAAAATTTGATTTGTAAATAAGGCAATTTAATTCTCCCCAGAATTACACTGTGTAGATAAATTTTACAAGTCAAAAATAAAAACTAGAACACAGGCTTACAGCACTATGTCTTGTGCACATTCATCAGAAATGTCTTCAGCTAAAAATAGAAATTTAAAACATTAAAGGTCAAGTTGAACGAATACATCTCTCTGCATTAGGGCGATTCTCGAGAAAAATGTCCTGTGAGTAACGCTAAGTTTTTTATTTTATTCAAGCACTATTAATTAAATATGGGATAACTGTTATGATTTGATAGTATATTAAAGCATATATTATTCCCCAACAGCATTATTTTTTGAAGGCTTTGGTTAGCTGGAAAAAATTAAAAACTTAGCGTTACACACGGGACGTTTTTTTCGAGAATCGCCCATTAACATAATGAAAGATACATGAATGCAAACCACGATAATCTATATAGTCTTTCTATAGTGAAATTGGCATTTTTTTAATCCTCAACCAAGAAACATTAAGAACCCCCCCCCCCCCAAAAAATGGGGGGGGGGATTTATTATATAGGAAGGCTACAGTTAAAGTTGCCCTGTTTTGAACTGTGCAGCATTCTTATTAATCGACGTAAGTATTAGAAAACTTGGTTAACACCTAACAAGAAATATAGGGAAAATAAATTTGTCATAAGAAAACATTACTTCAAATTGTTACTTCCAGGTAAGAAAGGGTTGCATGCAGAAAAAAAAAAAATTGTTACAGAAGTTATTTAATGTGCATTCCATTTGCTTCAATACCAAGTTCAAGTACACACATTCAATAGTAGCATCAAAGGTTATCTATCCATTGCAGCCACTTTTTGATGAGAATTGTAATTGAAAGAGAAGCCCTCATCTGGTACCAAAGATTTGAACTAATATTTTCTTGTAATATAACCCCCCTCCCCCCCCCATCAACTTCTTTTGGCATAAAGAAAGTGTTGATGATATATTGTAGCTTCAAAGCAACAGAAAGATATTTAAGCTCCAGAACAATAGTAAGATATCCTACTGCTGCTTCGATGCAACAATATGTTAAGTGGAACAAGCTCTTCATAGGTCTAAACAGGCTAACTTTATTTAAAACCCCATTGTCTTATAAAGAACAGTGATGGATAAATAGAGCATTTTTAAATATATCTCTAATACTGGGACAATCCATAAAAATAAAATGTCCCAACTAAGTACCTTTGCATGTTCTTGGCTGTTGTGCCAAATAAGTTAGCACTACTGGAGAGCATAAATTTTTTTACAATAGAAAAATAATAAGTGTTGATTTGATTACAGTTCATCTAAAAGTTTCAGCATTAGAGAAAAGTTTTTCCCCCATATCACAAAAATTAAAAATAAATCTAAATTAGTGTGGACACTAAAGATTATGTTTACTACCACCGACTTAAAATAATAATATTAAAAGCGTAATACAGTACAACCTTGATATCTCGAATCTCTTTGGATGGGAAAATTTTTCGAGATCTTGAGTTTTCGAGTTATCAAGGTTTTTAAAAAATTACACAAGTAACTCTCACATTTACACACACGTACGCTATATTCATTTATATATGTACTATCGGACCACTTCGAATTACGATCAATAAAGTAGTCTTCAATATTTCACTAGATTTGAAATTTTCTAATTGTCGAAGGTGCACAGGATGAGATTTTGAAATGAACAACAATTTCAACTTGGTTTTTCACCGAAACATTTAAAAATTCTAATTTTATCTTTAACCAGTAACCTCACATTCAAAAAGTTCTCAGCAGCCATTTTGTGGGAGTTAAAAAAACTGAATGATGAAAATGAGGAACGCATTTTCCGTTTTTGCTTGAAAACTGACGGACGAAAAATCGAACCCCTTTCCTCAAAATGGACAACATGTTCGAGAGAAATGCACAAAGATTCTAAACTCTGGGGAAAACAAAGCACCTCCTTCATACCAACACTCCCCTATTATCTTGTCCCAATCCCCTATTCACAAAATTTCCAAGAAAAGGGACGAAAAACATTAAGCAATTGTCCCTGGAACTGGTTTTACTACAAAAACTGCCAAAGCAAAACAACAATTGAAACTTGCTTCTGTGCAAACATTTTGACATATCAAGGGTTTCAAAAAATAAATTTCGAGATAACTATGGAAAATACATAGGGGTTTGCTTTGGCATACAACATAAGGGTCTATAGAAAATGCGGGGGGGGGGGGGAATTTTTGTTTCCAGACATCAAGGGTTTCGAGATAAGGAGGTTCGAGATATCAAGGTTTGACTGTACTTAAAAATTAAAGACTAATGTAGCACAATCAGTTGTTAAAGAAATAATAGAAGTAATTTCAAAATTAATTTTAAAATTGAGCTATCAGAAAACCTATACTGAACTATTTTCCCAATGCTTGTTTGCTTCTACAAGACTTGATTTTTGAGTCTTTAAAGTACTAAAAACATTTACATCTAATACATCATTTATTGTCACTTGGTATTCGAGTGCCAATACATGAAGCTTTTGATTTGAAAAAAAAAAAGAAAAGAAAAGAAAAATGTGCTGATTCCTATAGTAAATTTTAACAACTTAAATCAAATTAAAAAAAAAGATAAATAAATTGTTAAAATAAAATGCCCAGATTGAAGGCGACATATGAGGCAGTGAGAAGCAAAGGGATATAAGTGGCAAAATTAAAAATTTGGAGATAGCCTGTGCAAACAGTAGTTGAACCTCTCCTCTGTTTTGGAGTGAGAGATATTATTTGTAACCCTGGTAGGTTCTGTTATACAGCATGATTTAGAAAAAAATTCAATAGAAGGCTGCCTAGGACCTATCTTTAAACGTGTTTTGCTCAAAACTTTAAAACGTCCACTTACATCCCTTAGCTTTTCACTGCTTCATTTATTAATAGCTACAAACTTTTAAAATAATAGAAAAATTTGCAAGATGCAAAGGATTGCAGTCTCAAACAGCATGCAGTTTTCAGCAAAAGCATAAGCTTGATGTTGGCCAGTTGAAAAAAAAATAAGATTTCTGTTTATTAATTGTGACAATTGAGTTAAGTGGGAGTCAAAATTAGTCAATTCCTTCTAACGCACAAAATTTACCTCTAGTTTTTTCAGGAAAAAAAAGGTTCCTAAACTAATTGGATTTTTTTTAATCAAATTTTTGGTGTGTGCCAAATAGAATTGTGAAAAACTCGGCAAAAAAAAAAAAAAAGACTATAGTTCAATCTCTGTTTAACGACTTTCAAGGGACCAAAAAAAACGTCCTTAAGTAGAAAGCGTCCTTAAAGAGAATACTTTTAACACTATAGTGGACCATCTGGGACTGTAAAAAGCCGTCATTAAATAGAGCGTTGTTAAACAGAGAGCCAACTGTACTTTCTTTAATGTACACTTTTCAAAATAAATCATAAAATTTAAGGATTTTAAAGTCTTTTAAGAGCTTTAAAATGAAATTTTTGTTTCAAGCAGTTAAAAAAAAAAAAAAAATCTAACGCATATAGGATCCATTAAAATCAATAAGTTTTTATACATTTACATCTTATCGTTTTTGATGTTGATTTCTAATATTTAAAAGTAAATCTAAATGTATAAAAGGCGAACATTTTAAAAAAGAATTTCAAAACAGAGCTTTTAAAATAATATGATTATTTGCATAAGTGAGAAGAGTGATCGATTTGCAACTAGGAAACAATATGCATAGAAATTCTGATATTCTTCTTAGTGTCATTATATTTACAGAAATAAATTGGAGTACTTGTTCCAAAAAACAGTACCCTAGGAGTATAATTGCAAATGAAATCGAAAAGAAGTTTGTTGGCAAGAGTTCTAAGAGCAATTTGAGGTTATGGAATCTGTTCTGTTAAGGAAATAGTTTCTACAACTTTCAAAATATCCTTATCAAATTGATTACATTACAAGATTTCATGAAACAAATACTATCAACTTTTTTTAAATAACAATTCTTTTTTTTAAAACCAAATGAGACAGTGAGAAGCAAAGGGTTGTAAGTGACAAAATTAAAAATTTGGAAATAACCAGTACAAATGATAAAAGAACCTCTCCTCTGCTTCGAGGCAAGAAATAGTATTAGTAGCCCTAGTAGGTCCTGCTGTACAACATGATTTAGATTTTTTTTTTTAATGAAAGCCTACCTAGAAACTGAATTTCAAACGTGATTTACTCAAAACTTTAAACAATTCAATTGCATTCCTTTGCTTCTCACCGACTCAAATCATTTTTCACTATCATCTTTTGTTCAGATTGTTATGTTAGCAGTTTTTCTCTGGTATGAATACATTTTTAGATAATTCAGATTTTTTTACTATTGAAAAAAAAAAATTAAGATTAAGAACTGTACAATACAATGAACAGTTAGAATTATGACACAATTTAAGAAGAAGCAAAATGTTATTTACAAACTAGATCCTTTTCTGAGGATTTTCTCTTTTTTGTATTAACATCCGTCTAAAAATAAAATTTAAGAAATGAGAAAGTTATAGTACAGAAAATAAAACCAGCAAATCTGAGGTAGCATGTATCAAAATTACTTTCAACTGTCAAAATATTAAAACAGAGACAAGATTCAATTTCAATGTTGGCATATTTCTAAAAAAAGCTATAAGTCATTTGTTAAAATAAAACATAATATAAGCTAATTTTAAAATATTTACGAGATGCAAAAGGATTGAAATCTCAAACATGAGGAGTAATTTCATGCAAAATACAAGTTTAATGTTAGAATTGTTTCAAGAAATGAAAGCATTATTTATTAAAATTCAACGTAAAATAAGCTAATTGAAGGTAGCAAATTTCAAACCAACTTCCAACTGTCAAAAGTATTGAAATATTACATTGCAATAAGTCGAGACGTACCGAGTAGCACTTTGGCCGAGTAGCCGAGTACCGAGTACTCGGCCTTTCACTACTCGGCCGAGTACTGAGTTCTCGGCCTTTCACGACTCGGCCGAGTTACCAAGTACCAATTATGTTTTAACAAAAACCACCGACACACATGTGATGAATTTTGAACTTATTGGAATAGTAGTATAGACCTCCTTGTCCATATAATAGTCTTTAAAACTAAATTCCTGGTGAAATTTAATTACGCATTATATAAACAATTTTGTTTGTCAAAAATTTTACCAAAAAATGATTTTTAAAATTAAAAATAAATAAATAAAAGGTATGATTAATCAAGTTGGAATTAAAACAAATTACAGTAAATTCCCTCTAATGTGGACACTAACAGGACAATTTTTTTTGTCCGCAATAGAGAGGTGTCTGCAGGACAGGGGTTTAATAATATTATTTGCATTGGAACTGGGGAATTAAAAATTGTCCGCATAAGAGGGGTGTCCGTTAGGAGGGGTTTCACTGTATACCAATCAATTATAGTTCTAGTCCGCCAAACATAAAAAATTTTTTAAAGCAGATAAAACAAATGTGCAAGAACACTGCCCAGACACATGTTTCCGCCCCCCCCCCTTCCTTACAAGGAATGTCTTTTTCAGTGCATAACATGTGAGCTAGAGAAGGTAGAGACATTCAACAAAAAAATCCAACTTTTGTCGGATGCCTTTAAATCCACGAGCTCCCATTTTGTGCATAGAAAAAGGAATTCCTTGTAACTTCCAAAACACGTATCTGCAGTGTTCCTACACTGTGCTTTTTAACATTGTTTTATTTCCTTTAATTTTTTAAGCAAAGGTATTTTTATATTTTTTATAACTAATTTTTGTTTGTATCAAATATCCATTTTTAATATAAAAATTCCATATTTTCTATACTTGCCTTTTTTTTGCATAATTTTTAATAAACAAATTTAATAAACTTTGGGGACATTAAAAGAAAGATTTATACCATTGAAGCATTACAAACTTCATTATTCTCAAAATTTAAATTTGACTTATAAATTTTAATTGTAAATTATTGCAGAATATAATGCTTGCTTTTTTTTAATATAAATTTTGGTATCTGTCTTGGACAATATTGAATTTTTTGCAACTACTCGGTATTGGCCGAGTATCTGATCAGAATTTGGCCGAGTACCGAGTAATTACTGAGTACTCGGTACGTCTCTAGCAATAAGGTTGAAATCTCAAACACGAGAAGCAATTTTTCATGAAGCACATGGTAGAATGGTAGATAAATTGAACATATGTTAAGAAAATTGCATTGGTGAAATGTTTTGAAGAAAGTCAAAGCACAATTCAATAAATTTCTCACAAATTCAAACATTTAATAAGTTTTTAAAACTTCAAGCTCTTGCAAATGAACTTTTCAAGAGCAATCAAACCCTGGCATTGGGGACATCACCTTGGGCAACCTTCTTCAGTCAATTTGACAATGGAAACCACAATAAATTAAGGATCACATCTTATTTTCAAGTACTTTTAAAGGATCCTCGTAGGCAAAATAAAGTTTGGGGACTTTTTAAGAACCATAGGCACTTTGTAATGTTATTTCATTATATTTTGTGAGTATTGTTATAATTTCGACACTAACATAGGTTTTTGTTAAGCTTTAAGCAAACTGCACAAATCAGATACTAACAAAAAAAACTGTCTGGGTTTGATAATTATATTGTCCAATATGTCCGGGGCTTGTAAAAATTCCAAACGGGGATGAATCTTTTACTCTTACACTACATTAATGTAATTTTTTAAATTAAGTCTTGATAATTTTATTGACTTATTACGTAGAGGAATGTGGGGCAAAGTAAAATGGTTAAGATGACTGAGTTTTTTCAAAATGAATAAATCAGAAATTTGCTTTGAAAATTACAGTACATAAAGAAAGAACATTGTATTTTATAAAACCTATGTTGAAACAGTATTTTTTATTTTTGGCAGTACATTTGAGTCTTCAAAAAAAAAGGTGGAAAAATTTCACTTTTTTTTCCCATGGGGCAAAGTGAAAAATAAAATATTTTTCTAAATGAAAAATTTTCTTATTCGATTATAAAACATAGTTTTTGATCAAAAGAATCAGTGGTTGAATGAATAAATGAAAAGATAATGAAACAAAAAACAAATAATTACATGAATAAATCAATTGATAAATGAAGAAAAGTAAATGAGCGAGTAAGAGTCAATGAATAAGAAAATACAGTAGTACCTCCTTTAAGGGAAACCTCTATTTAAGGGACACTTTTTCTGGTCCCAGTCCCTTTGAATAGGGACCTCCATGTATTTGCTTCTCATTAAAAGACTCTCTATTTAAGGGACAATCACAGAGAAAAATTACGAAAAATGTATGAATAATTGCATTAGAAATATCGAGTTTATTGGAATTCAAGGTTCTTTTTTTGTTCAACAGTTAACTGGTAAACGTTTGTCTTGACATTATCATGCAAATAAACAAATATGTATCATAAGACCGTAGATGAGAACAACATTCATGTTTTTCCGTCTCATCTATTTTTTGTTATGGGCTCACACCCCGAAGATATTATGCGCCCATGACCAGCTTTGTAAAGAAACCTTGGAAATATAATCACACTGTTGCACTGTTTTGCATTGTAAATTAAATGACATTCAACAATCCATGTGACACATTAATTCAAAATTGTACAATTTTATATTTGTACAATTTTGATATTTATTTTTTTCCAGTTTGAATATATCTGAATTTTTATTTAGTGATATATTTTCAATAATTAATCTTGAATGTTATTAATTTGCGTTCATAATGAAATTATATAAAGTATACACAGCAAGCATGAATTATTTTACCTCCAAAGAAGGGACACCTCTATTCAAGGGACAAGTTGTCCTGTCCCCTAAGTGTCCCTTATTGAGAGGTTTTACCTTATGTGAATGAATGAATAAGTGAATTACTAAATGAAGGAATGTAAATGAATTAATAAATGAAAATGTAAGTGATTTAGATTAAATGATTGAGTGAGCAAATAAAACAAACTATTTCACTTTGCCCTGCATGTACTTGACAAATTGCATAATTTATTAAAAATACAAATAAGCTCAATATTAACTAAATTTTTGCTGCATTGAATGCTAGAAGGTTTTCATTAATATTTCAAATGATAATAACAAGAACTTTATTATTTTATAGTAACAAAAATAATTTTTGACCTACAACAAAATAGTACATATGGTACTATATAGTTAAAATAATACCAGATAAGTGGAGGTAAAAGCAGAGTAAATATTTCTCCTTTTCACTTTGCCCCGATATTTCACTTGCCCCAAGTTCCCCTACTACTTATTTAAACTTTTTTTTTAATGTTTTATATTAAAATATTTCTTGATTCAGATATAAAGCTGTTAAATTAATTTTTTCTCTCATTAATACTATACGACAAATTCAAATACAGTAAAACCTCGTTAAGTCATCACTCAAGGTACCAAAAATTTTTGACCACTTATGCAGAGTGACTACTTATGTGGAGTGGGAAATTAAGGAAGAAAAAAAAAAGACTTACAAATATTAATGAATAGTAGTAGAATTCTGTGAGAAAAACAATAACTTATGTAATCAATGTCTATAAATTAGTGGAAATTTTAAAAAGGGAGAAAAATACTAATATTTGTTTTATTTTCTCTTACTTATACATTACTTAATAACAACAACTTATTTTAATGTAGTTATGGTACATTAATACAATCCTTCAATGCTGACTGATGAAGTTGCTGCTTAAGAAAAAGAATTATCTCTTCTAACTTACATCAAGCTTTAAATTCTGTTTTGTAGTTCCTTGAACACGGATGTTAAATACTGACTAACTTTCTCCAGGTATTAGATTTTATCTGTCATGCTGGAAAAAGTTTGATTCTTATTCTCGGCACTCGGCAGTCACAGCAAGAAGTATGCTTTGAATGACCAGAACTGAGGATCGAGATTTCAAGGGAAAATGACTATTAAACAGCCTTTCAACTAAGTCCAATATTATTTTCTAAGATCCGATAAGAAAAGGAATTTTAGAAAACAACTTTTGAGTGACTCGTTAACCGGGTAAAAATAAATTTGGTGACCAGTAAAGGAGGATCATTTTACATTACTGTGAATGAGCCCTAGCTGGGACCAAAGAAAAACGACCACTTAAACAGAGTGACCACTTAACCAGTCGACTACTTATTGAGGTTTCACTGTATTATTATCATTATACAATAAAAAACTGGGCATGTAAAATTTTAACATTTTTCTCACCCTGCTTCCTATCCTATTTTACTTCATTTTGTAGAAAAGTATAAAATAGAAATAATGAACAAGAGGGATAAAATTTAAAACTATCAGGTGACTTAATTTTACTATCTAATTTTATTGTACAGTTTTATATCTGGGGAGAGTTTTTGTTTTATGAACTGGCATAATGAAATAATGATTTTAATAACTTTTTCAAAGTATTATACCCAATTTCATTTTTGAAACAATTTGATGGGAGCAAAAAACAAAGTATATAATACAGTGATTTTATTATGCAGTAAGGTGCTAATACAATTATAGTAACTATTTACATATAAATGTTTTGGAACGCATTTATTTTTCTTGAACGAATTGTAATCAGATTTCTTTATTTTATTTCTTACATTGTTTATTTTGAACATTTTTTATAGCTCTGAAAACTGAAATAGTTTTATTTATTAAAAAAACATGCATATACATTACTTTTAAAAATGAAATTTTTATTTTCTCTGATGAATCTAGACCAGGAGATTCTTCAACACACTTAGGGACACATTGGGAAGAACTGTCTTGTGGATTTTCTTTCAAGAAGACTAAAAGAAATTTACAGTAACTTAAATACGAAAATACCCCAATAAATATTTAGATAAATCAAACTGACTCAAAAATATTTTCTAGAGCTTTAAAAACATTTTAGCAACATATAATTTTTGGATAAAATTTTTTTTATGCTTTTGAAGCAAAGTTACCTTACACAAGGTAGATTTGAATTAGATTGTTGAAAAAAGTAAGACATTTTAGAAAAATGCTTTTGTATGGAAATTTAAGCTGTGATGCCTTTCTTATGGAATAGGGCATAAATACTGCAAAAGCACAAAAGGGTATTCCAGAGTTCAACTTTGTGCAGCCCAGATTTGGCACCACTTAACTACTAGTTCTTTCTTCTATAAAACCTTGCTGGGTTGCTTTCCTTAAACTGAAAAAAAATCTTACTAAAAACAAGGTTTTCTTCAGACAGGGATGTTGAATCAGATGCAAAGAATTGGCTTAGTAGCCAGGGACATTTTCTACTAGGCTGCCTTAAAAAAGTTGAACATACATTCAGATGAAACCTAAATAGAATTGGTGATTGTGGAGGGAAATGATCATTAAGCATAACCCTTTAATTTTCACTAGCATTTTAGGTTGATAGTCAATAATTAATTCTTCTTTGCCCATGACTTTCTGTTTTAAATTAGACCAACTATTATTTAACACACACACACACATATATATATATATATATATATATATATATACTATTTAGAAATGGGGTTGTTTCCATGAGTCAGAAGTATTACTTTTAGTCACTGAAATTGATAGAATAAGCAAAAAATAAAATAAATAAATAAATAAAAAATTAATAATAATAATAACATGGAGCCAGAAAAACTTTTATTTTCCCAATACCCCCCCTCCCCTCCCCACAGTTATTTTATTTTTAAAATTTTTTAATGTCTGATTTTGGAAATAAGGAGTGGTTTTTATGACATCATAAGTGTTGTACTTTGGTGCGCTACTCCATTGCTGTGCTAAATGTTTACGCTTTGTTGTCAACTGCATTGCCAGGTAATGGTAATCTGCGCTGTGTGCTAATGGCTCAGTGAATGGCATTTCATCACTTGTGATGTCATGCGCAGAAGCATAAAAAATGAATTTCAATCTGCGCACCAATTAAAATAATTCTTAAAATATATTAAACTTTGTCAAATTATTTTAAAAATGGTTAAATCCTATGCTTTTAAGCATGCTCTTTCAGAAAAATAAAATACTTTTAAAATTTCCGAAACAACCTCATTATGACTTGCATATAACTAGTACCAAAAAGAGATAATTACATGTAAATCCTGTTAGCTTCTGACAAGACTTGGCTATTTTTTTTGCTGCACAAATTATAGAATCTCGCTGTGTTGCTTCTTGAATTCCCCTAAAATATAGAAATTATATAAACAGGAAAAAATTTATGGAAACAAAATAAATACCAAAATAATTGAAAAATCAATGGATGTTTTTTTTTCAAGAATATGGCACACAAAATGTGAAACAAATCATAATTTAATGAAAAGAGAAATAAAGAAACAAAAATTTTTATTTACATACAGTAGAAACAGTTCACTGTGCCTCTGGAGCATAAAATAAGAAATATATTTTTAAAATTTTGTTTTCTTTTTTTTTGCAGGGCTATACAGCCTTTAGCCTCCAACTTTTATAATATTTAATACCTACTATTGCATTCCAAGCTTTTTATCCATTCAGAAAAAATGTTGATTACCTGTACTCCAGTTTGAGTTTACATTTAATTTAGGCTATAGTTAGTATTTTTGTTTGGGTGTAGACTTTCTCCTTGCAAGTACAGTAGAAAATCAGGCCTCCAGTTTAACTGGCCATGTTTCAAAAACAGAAAATTTTTAAAAAAGCATAAAATGCTCTTTTTATGACATACACTTTAAAAAAAGACTTTACTGGTGGTACTGTTCTCTTTTTGTAATCAAAAAATACTAATGAAAAGGACAGTGTACTTTCCCATTCATTAAAGAAGTGGAATCGACTGACTGAAATTCAATAAAATTCTAGAGACCAACATTGAGACAAGACAGTGGGGTTGCAATGTGACCCCCGTCATATCAGGGTTGCCACTCCACTCAATTCTGAGCAAAATACCATGGGCTCTCTCAGTAAGAATACGCAGCATTACAAACAATGAGCAAACACTGATAGTTGTATAAGAACATTAATATCCTAATAGTTTCACCACAGAAAATAAATAAATATAAATAAGAGGAAGTAAAGAAATCATTAAAGTTGAAATGATGGTTTGGTGACTGAATATTTATGCAAAGTGTGTTCCATGAGTAATGCGACCAAATTCATACAAAAACATTTATAGAATACATTCGTACAAAGAATCAAAAATCTTCACTATATCTTCTCTTGCATCGATACACTTCTGGATGCGGGATTTCCAGACCAGAAAGGTCTTTTCCCGAATGTCCTTTAGAGCTGATGTCTTTTGTGCCTGGATGCTTTTAGTTGTGTCCCAATGTTTTCTTTTCAGGGTTTCTTTTAACCAATGAAACAATAAAAAGTCAGCGGGAGCTAAGTCAGGACTGTAGGGAAGCTGAGGCACTAATGGCATGTGGGTCCTGGCCATGAAGTTTTTGATAATGAAGGGGCTGTGACTTGATGCATTGTCATGATGAAGTTTCCACACATCTTTGATATTCCTTTTCAGTCTTTTTAGCACCCCCCCCCCCCATTTCCCACCTAGCCAGCAAATTAAACAGGCTGGGCTGAACCGTCGCATCAGAAAAATATGGTCACATTACTTATGGGACACACCTAGTATTTAACTTCATAAAAGAATATGTAAAAAAAGACTTGTCTTAACTTTAACTTCATAAGATACAAGATGCAGAGGTCAAACATTAATGACTAATCTTGTCCTCTCTGAATTAAACTAGCATAAAATTCAAGATGCATGACGAAAGAAACAATGAATAATTTTTGCTTTTATGACAGACATTTTAATATAAACTTGAACACAAAAAAAACTTATTCCCTATACTTTCTGGACCTTTAGGGAAATTTTCCAGTTTCTCTGGATTTTACCTTTTTTTTTTTTTTTAAAGACTGAACACAAGATGAAATGAGTAAATTATCCATTTGGCATTTTACATATACGTAATTATGTTTTACTGAATATTAGGGAACAAAAAGTAATTCATGATTGCTCAAAAAGCAAAGGAAAAAAAAGGTGAACATGTTTAACATCAAATTGAAAAAAAATTTCCATATGAAAATTAAAAACATAACTAATGATCAAAAAGCATTCAAAATTACAAAACTTGAACAATGTAAACCTAAAAGCAATTGATCTTACCTGCGTGTGAATGATCTTTTGCACAAAGGACATGGTGCACGATAATTTGAGTTCAATACACTTGAAATACAGTCCCTACACAAGAGTTTGAAAATAAGATTTTAAAAGGAAGAGAAAAAAATCTAATGCATTTTATTGCTTACACTGTTAAATTATACATCATTATGTTATTACTTTTCATTGAGAAGTGGTAATGGCTTCGCTATGACAGATTTTGATGAATGTGGAAAAATGTGCCTGCATTCGGACATAACTTGTATAGAAACTGTCGTTAGTTAGAAATTAGTTTTACACCTGTTTCAACTGTGCCATTGACAACCCTTAAACTGTTAACTATCTTTTTAGCTTTAATATAATATTGGTTTTCACACTATTCATCAATATAAGTATTTAAAAACTTTGTATCAATTTCAAGTCTCTGTAAAAAATTGTTTCTCTTAAAGTTTAAGGAGAAATGAAAAAATCTACTTCTTTGTCCAGTAAACTAAGCTTCTTTCAGATTGAGCTGTGCTTTTGTATACCTATCATCACAATCATCTTCATTATCTCCTACTTTGGATTTTAATTTTGCAGCCTTCTTTGTTTTGATCTTTGTTTTTCTCCCTAAAGTATCATCAGAAAAGGGGAATGCAACCTTCGCTGAGTTCAGGGACCACAAATGATTAATTATTTTAGGTAGTTCTATGCCTACATCATCTTCATAAATACTTTTGTATCGAACCAAAGATTTTACTAACTGTAGATCTTGGTTGGAGGCCAAAGCTGGATTGCAGACAATAAACCATACTTTTCCATAAATATTGTTGATAAACAACCAAATATCTTCAACACCTTTTATCATTAAATCAATTAAGGAAAGCTGATCCCTCAGAAGATATATTTTTAAAGGGCAGTGAGAAGCAAATGAATGTAATTGACAAAATTAAAATTTTTGAGATAATCATTACAAATAATAGAGGAACATCTCCTCTGCTTAGAAGCAAGAGATGGTACTAAGTAGAGTCTGTTATATAGCATGATTTAGAAAAAAGGTTCAACGAAAGCCTACCTAGGATCTGCACTTTAAACGCATTTTCTGAGGAACTTTAAAAAGTCCACTTGCATCCTTTTGCTTCTCATGATGTCATATCAGGTAGTGAGAAGTAAGGCCGTAGCCAGGAATTTTTTTCGGGGGGGGGGGGGGGGGGGGACATGGTCAGAGGCAAGTGTGGTTCCAGACAAGTAGTCCACGGAAGGGGGGATAGGATTCAAAGTTGCGTTTATTTGGGGTTTGAAAAATCAAACTAAAAGTAATAAAAAATTAGCTTAAAATAACTTTTTTTATTAACTTATTATAAAACCATGAGACGAGAACTTTTAGAAAACTTTTCTACTACTTTTTTGGGACAAACGGGAATATCCCGGAATACACTTAATAAAGTGAGCCCCGTCAATCGCTCTTCTTTCGTCGCATTTCTCGTAGTTGTTTTCAGTCGTAAACTATAGTTGCATTTAAAATGCTTGTTTTAAATGAATGTATTGATAATTCTTTCACCAAAAATATACTTGAAATACCCCCAAAAATATATCTACAGATCAACTACACCCCTGATTAAATACTTTTAAATATGTATGAACGTGAAATTTATTAGTAGTCAACTATATATGCGTTATCCTAAAAAATGAAATATAGCTTGAAAAGCTATGTTGACAATGAGTAGAGTCAGCATTTACCAAACGCACAAAGCGTTGATACCAAATGTTAAAAAGCTATTTTTAGGGGGTGTTTAGGCGATGAAATCAATGAAACATTCAACCCACCACGAAACTTGATGGTCCATCAGAAGACAGAGGGAACCCCAATCCCCCTCTACTTTTGAAAGAGAAGATGGGAGATGAACCAGTCTACGACATTCCCCATTTCAATCAATGACCCCTGTCCACTGCACATTTTTTGTGCGGGGGGGAGGGAGGAAGTCAGAGAAGGGGTCTGATGAAAGAAAGAAGTAGTGATGGGCATAATCGAGATCTTTTGATAATCGAGATCTCGGGAATCGAGTACTTCTGATAATCGAGTGATTGATAATCGAGATCTTTTCAAGTCGATCACTCGAGTGATTGATAATCGAGATCTTTGGAATCGAGTACTCGAGCGATTGACTTCTCGAGATCTTTGGAATCGAGTACTCGAGCGATTGACTTCTCGAGATCTTTGGAATCGAGTACTCGAGCGATTGACTTCTCGAGATCTTTTGAATCGAGTACTCGAGCAATGGACTTCTCGAGATTTTTTAAATCGAGATCTCGAGATGTTTTAAATCGAGATCTCGAGATGTTTTTAATCGAGATCTCGAGATGTTTCAAATCGAGATCTCGAGACGTTTGACTCGAGTACTCAAGTAGTTCATTTTTTGAGTTTTTCTAGAATTGAGTAGACTGCTACAGGGGCGCCCCACTATAAGGGGGAGGGGGCATGATGCGGCCTGCGCCATTGGCCGGTTTTCTCAGAGTGTTTTTTATCTCATTTTCGGGTGGGGTGGGGGCATGGCGCAGCCTGTGCCAATAAAATTTTTAGGACTGGGGTTTTGAGAGGGTTCTTTAAATCTTATTTTCGGGAGGGGGCGGGGGGTCCATGGCGCTGCCTGCGAAACCGAAATTTCTATAAAAGTGGTTTTTTGAGAGGGTTTTTTAAATCGCATTTTGGAAGGGGGGGCAGAGCTCTTTCTAGACGGATGCTCCGTAACATTTGAGAGGGTACACCATCGCCCTGCGAAGGGGGGGGGGGTGGATACCTTTGACTTTTGGAACAGTTGAATTCCCGAGTTGTATTGGCAGGGATGCGCTCGAAATAGGAATGTGCCATCAAGCCTATCATTTAGGGGTATAATAAGGGGCGAACCCTCCTGGCTTTTAGAAGTTATTGTACTCATATAAATGAAATTCTTACTCTTATTCGGTATAATATGCAACTCGTAGGATACTCTTTAATCCCTCCTCCTCTCTTGTAAAAGTTCGAAATAACGGGCCTGCCCCCCTCCCCCAATTCCTTGAAAAAATCTAGTTTTTACGTTTCAGTGGGTCTAGTTTTTTTTGTTGTTTTCCGATAAAATGAGCAGATACACCCTTGCCCCCCTACCCTCCGGAAAAGTTCGAAACGCAAGGCTGTTTTAGGGGATCAATTTGATAGATTTTAGTCTTCATTTAGGGGTCGCAATCCTTGGGGGATGCTGGTTCGACGAGATTCCCTGTTAGCTTGTCAGAAACTAGGAGTTCGGCATTTGGGCGACTCGGCTCGGACTAGTATAAACTTTTATAGGTTTATTGGTAGCGGCTAGAAAACTGGCAATGTGCCCTTGACTGTTGATAGCCCTCAGGGGACGCCCCGTAGCGATTGAAATGGTATCACCCCCTCCCCCTTTCATTTCAATTTCTGTAACGGATTGATTTCTCGATTTTTTTTTTTTTTTTTTTTACATTCATTTTGAGTGATTTATTCGAACGGTCATGTATTTAAACTAATGATTCTCAGATATCACGTGGTTATTTCAAATGGTTTCGGGCACTCAAACACAAAGTTAATAATGTAAACAAGTAGGGGAATCGTTGCTCTCTCTGCGCAAAAGGACTCATTTATTCTTATTTATTGCTTTGCTTTTTTTTATGTTCTTGTTATTAGTGGAATTATATTTATCTGACTGATACATGTGGAGGGCGGGTAAAATATTTCTGGCTGCGTTTTCCAGCAGATTGGGATTCCCGGCGCATTGAAAGTTATAAGTGTGGCTTGAATTGCATTGAAGTTCATGATTATTTTTTTTCTTTCTTGATTCGCTCTTTTTTATTTTTCTTTTTCATTCGCTGACTTGGGAAATATGTAATAACAGTATAAAAGTGTAGGGAGTAAAGTTGAAATATTTCTGAGTGCATTAAAAAGAAATATGGAAGTTTGTCGTGTGGAATTAATATTAGCGTCCACTCTTTGGCCCATTTTTTTAAAAATAAAAATAACATTTTATACAATTTTTTTTTCTTTCAAATTCCATACGTAAGATATTTATGACTTTTGTGCGTAGCATTTATTTTCGCGTGCGTAGTTGAATTTAAATGTTTTTCTTGTTTTACTCGCTTCTGTTTAAGTCATATTCCTTATATTTTCAATGTGATATTCCTTATATTTTCATAAATGTTGATTAGTATATTATTCACTCAACTTAAAAATTTGAAGTCAATTGATGTGCTGATTTTATGAGATTTATTTATTTATTGTAAAGTTGAGGCAAAACTGCTGAAAATGCTTTGCTCGCGACGGTGCATTTCGGAACTTAGTTTCATAGCTGTGCTTGATTTTCCGTGCGTTGGTCCTCAAAAAGGTTTAAATTGATTACCAACTTTCTCTAAAAAGCAGATTACGTATCCAGTTTTCAAATCATCCGAGACGCTCGATAACCGAGCATTCGACAACAAGCAATATATTAAACAAGGATCCCCCACGATTGAGAGGGCAGAGGGGGAGGGGGGGTTCATGGCGCAGACCATGCCATTGAAGTTTTGAAGAGGGGGTTCTCCGTCGCATTTGAGACATGAATGTCATCGCCAGGGGGGGGGGGATTATTTGATTCTGAAACTTTAGAGAATGACAGGGGTGTCCGTCCGTCCCTGTGAGCAATGGCACGCATCTTATGAAAATTTCTCCCTCCCCCCTCCCCCTAAGAAACAATAATCCGAAAAAGACCTAAGACCACCTTAAATTTTCAATTACGCTACTGGTTACTTACTGGTTCAATATATTTTTAAGTTTAACAATTCTCAAGTTTAAACCTGCTAGTGTCGCCCAAAGACCCGCCCATATTATCATTATCCCTCACTTTTTAATAAAAATTGTACATATTTGATCTTAATAATTGTCAAGTTCAAAACAGTATGGAAAGCGTTTCTCTACCCTTTGTTTCAAGATTTCACTACCGGATCACTAAAGGGCCGGATACAGAAAACCATTTTTTGGGGGGAGAGGGGGCTCATGTTGAAGAAAGCCCCCACCCCCACGCCCATGAACGAAATTCCCGTTTTTGGTACGAAAAATGTCTGAATCTGTTTGGGAGTCAATAAAAAGCACCAAATCGGTCAGGAATAAGGCACCTGATTGGGAATAAACGTTGCGAATTAATTTCATGAGCAATGAAACGAAGTAGTAGTTCAAATATTTACTTTGAAAAATAATTAATGAGATGAAAAGATACTGTCATCGTTGACATTTTATGCATGAAGTGTTTGAACACAATGTATACGGATACTGTTGTCGACGGTTTAGGGTGGGGGGTCATGACCCCCATGATTTTCCCGTTGTATCCGCCACTCACACAACACATACCCCTCCATAAATCCGCTCATATGATAATAAATAATTTTCGTTCAAAAAATATCGTTTGATTATTAAGGAATCTCTCAATTATCGAAAATTCGACGCCAAACATTCAACTATAACCCCATTCGAATAAAGCAAGCGAGAAGCATTCATTGTATTTTAAAATCATTCCAAATCTATCCATCCCAAGAGCGAAGGCGCACCACCTATGAAGCTCTTCCCCAAGAGCAATACCCCCAAATGAGACAAAATCCCCTAAAAATTACAATCGCGCAGTTTGCGTCAAAACTCCCCCCCCCCTCTCCTCTTATTTGCACCCATAGGAAGGAATTACACAAGAAATAAACCACTTGTTTTATTAAGGAATAAGTAAATACCTTAGTGCCGAGAAGTAACATGAAATAACAAACGTTTTGTATCCCAAATATATCCCCCGTCAAACCACTTGACTGCACAATTTCAAATGTAAAACATCAACTTGGAAAATATTGCGTGAGAATGGGTTTGAAGCCCCCCTCCCTCTCGAAACCCTTACGTAATTAATGAATGGTCCCTAAAGACATCCAGTAATGTCCTTACATCCACAATCTCACTATTTTGCGTTGAAAAAAGGGTTCCTTGAAACCCCGAAACACGTGTCTGCAGTAATCTGTATAGTTGGGCTCTAAAACGTTTGTTGTTGCCTGTTACACCTGTATCATTACCTAATGGTATAGTCGAAGGTGGACGTTAGGGGAAAGACTTCCCTAGGGTTTTCAACTTAAGTATTCCACCTTTTTACCTGAAATATAATTTTAATTTTAATGCCTCTCAAGTTGGAACCTTATTAGCGCACCCACTTCCACCAAACATATCATTAGACTACCAAAGCATCCCAAATAATCATTTGATAATCAAGCATTCGGCAGCATACATTCAATTATAACACTATTCGAATGAAACATCATTAACTTTTCAAAGCTAGCCCTCTGACCCCCCTAAATGACGGATCCGCCCCTGCAACTGAAACTCTTCAGAAGCAGAGGTGCCCACCCGCCCTGAGGACAAGGGCACCCCCCACAATATCGCATAGACCACCCCACCGCCAAAAAAAAGCGAAAAATATCCCTCAAAACACCCCCCCCCTCAAAAATTACATTCCCTAAAAAAGATTAACGTCCATTGAGAATTTCAATGGCGCAGTCTGCGCTATGACCCACCTCCCCAGTGGGCACCTCAGCTCAACCCGTCACTCCAAATTTTTCTGGGGAAAGGGTTAAAGGGTCTCAATGCATATCTTTTCGGAAGGCAACAAAAACCATGACCATTCATAAATAAAATCATTAACTTTTCAAAGTCAGCCCTCTGACCCCCTAAATGACGGATCCACCCCTGCAATTGAATCACTTCAGAAGCAGGGATGCCCCCTGAGGTCAAGGGCGTACTCCCTCAATATCACAGAGCCCCCCGAAAAATAAGAAAAATACCGCTTAAAACACCCATTCCCCCTAAAAATGTCAATGGCGCAGTCTGCGCCACGATCCCCACCTTCCAAGGTGGGCACCCTTGTCAGAAGTTAACTATATTGAGAGGTTCATTCGATTCTCAAATCGATCAAAAATTACACTGCTCGAGTGATTGAGATCTCGAGAACTCAATATCTCGAGAGCTTAACATCTCGAAAACTTAACATCTCGAGAACTCAACATCTCGAGAGCTCAACATCTCGAGAACTCATCATCTCGAGAAGTTCAAAGCGAGAACTCGAGCAGTTGATCGCTCGAGCACTCGGAAAGGACAAACGAGAACTCGAGCAGTTGATCGCTCGAGTACTCGGAAAGTGATAATCGAGAACTCGAGCAGTCCATCACTCGAGAACTCGGAAAGTGATAATCGAGAACTCGAGAAGTTCATCGCTCGGGAACTCGAAAAGTGATAATCGAGAACTCGAGATACGATAATCGAGAACTCATGATAATCGAGTTCTCGAATGGTTTTGAATAATCGAGTGATTCGATTATGAGTACTCGATTATGCCCATCACTAGAAAGAAGTAACAAGGTCAAGGTGAAGGGGAACCGCTTTGATTAGAGGATTCAGAGTCTTGGTTGTTTCTTTTCTTTCTTTTTTTTTTTTTGAGTGGAGAAGGAAAAACTAAAAAAAGGGAAAGACTAAAAAGTTTGTGTCCTAGAATTTGGGGGGGGGGGATTTGTCCCGACGGTCCCCACCCTGTTTATGGCCCTGGTGAGAAGCAAAGGGATGCAAGTGGCAAAATTAAAAATTTGGAGATAACCAGTACAAATGGTAGGTGAACCTTTCCTCTGTCTTGGGGCAAGAGATGGTACTAGTATCCCTGGTAGGTGCTGCTGTACACCATGATTTAGAAAATAATTTCAATGAAAGCCTACCTAGGTTCTGATCTTTAAACGCGTTTTACTCGAAACGTAAAATAGTCCATTTGCATCCCTTTGCTTCTCACTGCCTCATATGGCTTTTGCCATCCTTCTTGTGTGATAAATAGCACCAGATACTCGAAAAGTAACATTGTTTGGAGAAAGACTCCCTAAATAAGTTAAGGAAAGTGGAATTAACTTTTTATAGGCATCCCTAAGCTGGTACAGTTTTTTTTTCTCAAAAAGAAAGCTTGAAATTTCACCTGGATTGCTTATTTTGTTTTTAATCTTCTATACTTGCTTTGAATTGCCTCTTATTATTGAATTGCCATTCATCCTGAAATTCTTGAAAAATATCTGGTTGAGGACTAGTGGACGCACCTATTTTGCAAATCAAAACTGATTTCAAATCAACTTCTAAGATGTGGTAGCGACATGCTAAATACAAAAACTTTTTCTGTAACAACTGTACTCACAAAACGCAGGTTTGTACTGCAGATAGGAGCCATAAAATGACTGTCATTTTTACGAAAGCCCTAACAAGTCTTCATCTAAGAACACAGGCCACTTTCCTGGGAATTGTAGTTTTTCCTTTCATTTGGCGGTCGAAAACCTTTACAAGACTGGAATTTTTAAGCTAGTTTTAGCGCTGACCACTGAGGAGGAAAGCAGCATTCCGTATTTATGGCCTCTACAACTAATTTTATAAGTTTTACATGAAGTTATTTTAGCTTCGAGTTTGAGAGACATAACTATATTACAGTGAAATTTTGTTACAACGAACTTCAAAATACAGTGAAACCCCTCCTAACGGACACCCCTTTAATGCGGACACCCCTCTTATGCGGACAGTTTTTAATTCCCCGGCAGAGAGACATTAAACCTAATGTATAAGGAACCTCTCTCGTACGGACACCCTCAAATACGGACACGGACACCCTTTTCGAAGTCATTTACATTGATATATCCTTTTTTGCGGACAGTATTTAAAACTTGAGAATTAAATAGCTACTCCATTGAAAGGCTTCATTTAATGCAAAGTCGACCAGCTTATACGGAGATAAAAAAAATATTTCTTTGCAATTTTACTTTGCATCTACTGCGTAGCAAAAAATTTTCAGCTTGACACCGAAATGCATTTTTCATTCCAAAAAACATCATCAAATCGTCAAAAATAAAAGAAAAGAAAAGAGAAAATGATTATTCTGCAAGTTTCTGTCTGTATACCCCCACCCTCCCCCGTTGCCTTGTTCCTTTTCAGATGACTAACAAGCAGGCGTGTTGTGTCTAAGTGGAGCCGAGTTGACGCGCCATCTAACAAAAATATTTTATAGAGAGTAAAAGTAAAGCCAATGCAATATCATAAAGTAAACTTAAGGGTAAAAGCATTCAGTTGTTTCATCGTTCTCATTGAAATGGCTCTGAATACTCATCGTCAGCGTCGTACTCTTTCTCTTAAAGAAAAAATTGAAGTTATAGATTTCGCAGAAAAAAATAAAATTGGAATACGGAACATTGCTGAAAAGTTTGGTGTGGGACGCACACAAATTTGCTGTATATTAAAAGGAAAAGAGAAGTTTAAGAAAGAATGGTTCATAAATGGAAACCAAGAGAAGAAAAAAGATTTTCCTAAAAGTAATGCCCTTGCAGTGGATGAAATTGTGTTTAAATGGTTTGTGTCCGCAAGAAGCAAAAATATTCCGATTTCTGGCCCTATTTTACAAGAAAAGGCGAAAGAAGCAGCTACTGAAATGGGTTTAGAAAATTTCAAAGCTTCCAATGGATGGTTAGATCGTTTTCGAACGAGACATGATATCGTTTTTAAGAAAATATGTGGTGAATCCATGGATGTGGATGCTGACGTTTGCGAGAAATGGTTTGAGAAAGTGCCTAGTTTGATTGAAAATTACGAGCCATGTGACATTTATAACATTGATGAGACCGGTTTGTTTTATAGAGCTCTGCCAGATAAAACCTTAACTTTACGGAAAGAAAACTGCTCTGGTGGCAAAATCTCCAAAGAACGCTTAACAGTTTTGTTGGGTGCCAGCATGGATGGTACAAAATTAAAACCGGTTGTCATCGGAAAAGCAGCCAGACCTCGGTGTTTTGAAGGACTGGATATAAAAAAATTACCTGTAGACTGGTATTCAAATAGAAGAGCGTGGATGACAACCAGTGTCATATCTGATTGGCTTGTAACTTTTGATAAGAAGTTGGGGAGAGAAAAAAGGCATATTGTTATTTTTATGGACAACGCGCCCTCCCATCCCAAAGACTTTCACTTGAAAAATATAGAAATAGTCTTCTTGCCAGCAAACACAACATCGAAATGCCAACCTATGGATGCTGGGATAATTCAAGCATTTAAAATTCAATACAGACAACTAGTTATGAAGCATTTAATCAATAAAATGGAAGAAACTAAAACAAGTAGCGAATTGTCCAAAACAATTGATGTGTTAGATGCAATCAGCTGGGTTAAGCACGCATGGAAGGAAGTTAAAAAAGAAACAATAGTAAGTTGCTTTAATCGCGTTGGATTCAAAAAAGGATCTGCCACAGAGGAAATTGACAACGAAGTTGATTGTGACAATGATGGATCCGATTTGCAGTCGTTAATGCAACAAGCAGGGTTCACAAATGTGACCGCTGAAGACTATGCTCCCATCGACGACCAAGTTTTCACTGAAGAAAGCGAAACAGAAATTGCAAGCATAGTGCGCGAAATTAACGAAGATCATGCAGTTGAGGATGACGATGAAGATGAACTGTCCGTAAAAGAAGACGTTAAAACAATTAAAAATGTTAACGAAGCTTTAAGCGTATTAGATGGACTCAGGGAATTTTCAATTAAACACAACGATCCTAAAGGACTAGACTTGGTACAAGAACTTAAGATACATTTCGAAAATGAAAGACTTTCATCGATCAAAACATATCAACAGACATCAATCGAACAATTTTTTAAAAGTACTAATTAGGTATGTAATTTTTATTCGAACCTGTTATTTAAATCTCTTTGAGTGTGCAAAACTGTAATATTTGAATTTAACCTGATAAAATAATTGTTTATTATGTATATGTTGGTAAAAACTAGTAAATTAAAAAAAATCTATGCATATGAAAGAGTAGAATTCACACATATTTCATTTAAGATTTCAAAAAACGTAAACAAATAACTAAAGTTAATTAAATTAAAAAAACCTCTGTAAAGCGGACACCCCTCTCTTACGGACAAAAAAGTTTGTCCCGTTAGTGTCCGTAATAGAGGGGTTTCACTGTACCAGAAATTTTCTTCGTTGTAACGAGGTTTTTGAAGCAATGAAATTCATAGGGTTGCCATCCAAATTTTGCTTCAAAATAGTTGCTTTAGTAGCCTAATTTGTAAAAAAAAGTCGCCTAAACAGTCTCCTCAGCACAATGATTAAGTTGCATTTTTCACCCATTTAGTTGCTTTTTCCAATTTCTTTTAACTATTTACAAACTCAAAAAATACTTAGTGTAACAAAATCACACAACAGAAAATCTTAAAACATAGCTATTTATAGTAAATGCAAAAAAAGAAAAAAATCAAAACTTAATTTCTCAGATCTAACATGTGTTTTAACATCATTCAACATTTTTTACTGGAACTACTACTTCAAAAAAGCAACTCTCAGAATAGTAATGAAGTTGGTATTTAATTTTTTTTTTAAATACTTACATTTTCAAAAAATACATTGTGTCACACAATCAAAAGATGACTGCCTATAGTAACTACAAGAAAATAAAAACTTATTTTCCCAAACATAATATTTTTTTTTCAAGATTAACCTGGCTCATTCAGCATTTTTTAATGGTACTAATAATAATAGAATTTAATGAAGATCATTTTTTTTAAAGTCAAGACAAAGGAATTATAAATTGAGTTTGAACTTGTAAAACATATTCATGAGTCTTCAAAGTATTTAAGTTGGGAGACAGTATTGACACTTTCCCATGCATTTTAAATTTTAAATTGTCCATACATTTAAATGTTGATTTTTTTTTTCAATGCTGATCGTTGATTTGCGTATTTCAAAGTCTAGTCGTTTTTAAAAATTAAGAACTGTGAACTAAAATGAGACAGTTTTTTTCATACTACTATTTAAATGCAATAATTAAGCAATAGCTGTATAGGGAAAGTAATTAATGTAATAGGTAAAATGGCTTCTGAAATAAGCTAAGTAAACAACAAACTAGTATAGGGGAGGGGGGGCACATGTGAACATGGCACCATGACAACGTCAAGCAAAACATCTTAAAAAATTCTTAAATAATGGCAGGGCCAGTTCTACTTCTTAGCCTAACTTTTAGGGCAAGGACCCAGTCTATGTTCCTGTAGTGACAGGTTTTTTGTTTTAGCAGATGCTGATGTAATGTTATCAGACTTCTACATGTGAAAACATATTTTAAATTACCTAATAAGCTAAACTTAATTATTGCAAACCAATACATGAACATTCAAGTAAATTTATGAGTTGTTAATTGTTAAATCAATTTTCATTTCATTTTTTTATATTTTATATTTTAGTGCTATTAGTGATCACTTGAAGCAGTTTCCAGCTAAAAGGAGTCAAATTTTCATTTTCATATGAATTTCTCCTAGAGTTCAATTTTTAGTTACGTTCATTTCTATGTGAACTTCAAAAAACAAGAAAATTAAATTAGAGTAGCTTTGAAAATATTTATTTTGGGAATAAATTTGAAGATAAACAAGTTTGCTAGTTTGAAATTTCGTTTTTGTCCGAAAATACGTAACTAATAACAACTTAAGAACAAAGCTTTAAAAAAATAAGAAATTATTGAAATAAAAATCAAAATAAATTGCTTTAAGATGGCATAAGTTAAAACATCTAAGACCATTTAAAAATATTAAAACACTAACTGGATGCTAAAAGATTAAAATTTCGAGCGCGGCAAGACATTTTCGGCGAAGCACGTGTTCAACGCTTGAGTGTTTGTTCTCTATATTTTCATTTCTATGTGAACTTAAAAACAGGAAAATTCAGTTCAAGTAGCTTTGAAAATATTTATTTTTGACATAAATTTAAAAGTAAGGAAGTTTGCTAGTTTTAATTTTCGTATTTTTACGAAAATACGTAACTAATAACAACTTAAGAGCAAAGTTTAAAAAAAAAAAAAGAAATCATTGAAATAAAAACCAAAATAAATTGCCCTAAGATTGCATAATTTAAAATATCTAAGACCTTTTAAAATAGTTCAAACACTAACCGGATGCTAAAAGATTTCAATTTCGAACACGGCATGCAACTTTCGGCGAAGCACGTGTTCAACGCTAGAATGTTAACAAACAAGAACGACTTTAGTTTTTTGCCGATTAGGATAACTTAAGTCAAAGCACTGGAGATCATTATTAATAATGCAATTTTATTACAGAAAACGAAAATTTTGCATTTGAATTCTACCTCAGTAGATCGACACGTTCGCCGCGCAGCGAAATGCTATTGGCTGAAAACTGTATGATGCAATCTCCATAGTGTGTTGGAATGCAACTGATTGGCTCAAAATCGTTCTTCCTATTTCTTTTTCAGTGAATTTCATAAAAGATGAAAAAATAGTCGCTTTTTATTGCAAAAAGTCGCCGTTTTTTTAAAAATAGTCGTTTATGGCCTGTTTTTTGCCAAAAAAGTCGCCATAGTCGCCTAAGGTAAAAAATAGTCGCAAAAGTCGCCTTTTTAGTCGCCAATGGCAACCCTAAATTCAAGCAACCTAATGGTAATCAAATCGGAAATGAAAATTTCTTTCATTGAAACAGATATTTCGTTGTATCGGTATTCGTTGTAACAGGACTTCACTGCATATAATTCTGATAATATTGCTGTTTCTGCTCTGATAGCTAAACATTGTAAAGGGGTTACAACCATTAACTAAAAGAAGCAATACAATTTATATTATATTGATTCGTTCTTTTTCTGCGATTTTGAGGATATTAGCTACGACCTGACTTGAAAAATCCTGAATAATGTTCAATCAATTTTTACAAGAATTTAGATGAAATTAGACTTAAAGAGAATAAAATTCCCTATAAAATGAGACCAGAACAAAGTTTCTAGAATGAATAGTTTTGGTTTTACAGATGAAAAACTACGTTTTGTTGCTAAAAATTGCCATTTTTCGTAACTTTAGCCTCTTTGCGGCACATGTTAATATCATAGAAATGACTTGAAACTTTCCAAATGACATTTTCTAGTCTATTGGCACATTTTCGGAGGGTGCAGCGAAAGATTGGTTGAAAAAAGTTTTTCCCCATGTGCCTTATGACCACCCTAATGTTATACTTTGAGACAACTTCGTGTAACAGTAAAGGGTTGCAAAAATGCATAGTAAACATAGTTCTATCTCATTAAAAAATGAAATAAGCACATGCAAGGTTAAATTTTAGCCCATATTGCAGGATTTCTGTCAAAACTTCACATCTGTTCTTACAAAATAATTTAGTTTCTAGAACGGAAGATTCATCAAAACCATACAGATTGACTGGGAAATTTCACTGGATTGTTCACATAGAATAAATGTTCAGTTTAAAACATTACTTTGATACATTGTTGTTCTGTTTTTCATGTTTTCTCACAAAATACAATTTTTATAAAATTATAGTTTGGGACACTTTTGGACAGGACAGTAAAAATTGGTTTTTACCGTAGTGTCTAAAAAACCTTGCCAACCTTGCTGAAAGAAGAAGTTAGAAGTTCTTTAAAACTGACAATTGCACATTTTTTTTAAATCCAATAACAAACATATCTTGAAAATTAAATTTAGTGAGACATCCAAGCTTTGGTAGGGACATTAAAAATAGAGATGTACTGAGTACTCGGTACTCGGCCAAATTTTGATCAGGTACTCGGCCAATACCGAGTAGTTGTAAAAAAATGAATATTGTTCAAAGCAGATTTTACAATTAATAAAAAAGTGCAAGCATATAATATACTGCAATCATTTACAAGTAAAATTCAAATTTTGAGAATAATGAAGTTTGTTATGCTTCAATGGAGTAAATCTTATATTTTAAGCCCCAAAGTTGATGAAACTTATTTGTTAAAAATGGAGCGAAAAAGGTAAGTACGGTAATGTTTATATTATTAAATGGATTTTTGCCACTTCCAAAATTATTTATAAGGTATAAAAATACCTTTTCTTAAAAAATAAAGCAACGTTAATAGCAGAAATTTGCAGGAATACTGCAGACGTGTTTTGGCATTACAAGGAATGCTTTTTTCAATGCACGAAAAATGGATTTAAAGGCATCCGACAAATATCTGATTTTTTTACATTCATTAGCTCACATTTTATGCACTGAAAAAGATGTTCCTTGCAATACAGAAACACATGTCTGCAGTGCTCTTGCACATTTGTGCTTTTAACATTGTTTCATTTGCTTTTAAAAATTATTTAAGTTTGCTGGACTAGAAGTATAGATTGATATGATTTGTTATAATTCCAACTTGATTATTCCTACCTTTTATGTATTTGTTTATTTTTACTTTAAAAAATAACTTATTTGTAAAATTATTGACTTAAACAAAATCTTTTAAATAATGCATAATTAAATTTCAGCTGGAATTTTGCATTACAAACAGGGTTCATACTCTATTTGGATGAAAAAATTCCATGACTTTTCCAGGACTTTTTCATGACTTCGTGAAAATTTTCATGACCTTGTTACATGAAGAGAATAGTACCATATAATATCAAACTTGCCAATTTTTTCTTTTTCTTTTTTTTGGAAATGAGCATTAGTAAAACTTCTATGTGAATGCCACTGCCTGATTGAAAAAATATCAGTGTATGCCTAAAAAACTGAATAATTTTTACCTGTTTTCATCATATAAGTTTAAGTTAAGTAAAACAACAGTGAATGATGCTTAAATGTCGACTATTTTTTTACAAACAGGCAGAATGATAATGATTGGGGAAAAGGTTGAATGAATCATTACTAAGTTTCAATAAATTTGCTTCAAAAGTTGTCTTTTAGTGTCAACTTGACAATTTTTCGGCTCTTTAAAATAAAGTCACATTCTTTCGTAAATTCATGTTTCTAATAGTGTTCACTCTAGAAAAAAAAAGGGCAGGGTGCTGGCCTTTGAAAGGGGCACCTTTTTTAAAAAGGGCACTATTTCAACGCGGTGTCCCCCCATCCAAGATCAATGATGCACCACTCAAAAAGTACCGAGCGCCCCCCCCCCTCAAAAGAAGAGAAATAACACTTAAAACACCTTGCAAAAATTCAAACAGTCTAGTCTGCACCATGACTCCCCCCCCCCTTTATCACCGTCACCACTGACTTTAGTATTAAATATGATTTCATCCAGAAAACGCACTTGTCTTCAGAATAGGGTTAGCTCAACCCCCCCCCCCCCACCACACACACAAATGCCAACTAAGCTAAGCACATTTTCCACACTTCATAAAAAAAAATAAAGCTAATGCTGAAACTTGGCTTTGGGTGTTTTTCAAAACTTTTCAGGCCATAATTTCAACTACCTATGAGTAAAAAAAAAGTTCTAGGCATTTCAAAAGCCTTTGAATTTCAATTTAAGAAGAACAGTATTTAATTACTGATCAAACTAGTTTTGGCCAGGATTTTCAGTCAAATATTTCACTGTGCGCCGATTCGAAAAGGCTGGCAAGAATGGGTGAAAAATGACAGAGTTCAGCGTCAAGATGGTAGCGGTCGACCTACGGTCACAACAGATCGTGATGACAGAGTGATTGTCTGATCAGCTGTCACAGCGCTTTCTTCATCTCTATGAACCATCAGACGTCTTCCTAACAAAGAAACTGCCTAGTAAAGTGCATTGTGCCATTAAGTATTCTAGTAGACATCAAAATTTTGATGAGTGTAAATTCTCCTTTTTTAAATATATTACACTTCAAATAGAATAATTAACTTAAAATACTGTGTGCAGTGCTTCAAAAATGCAGTAGTAGCAAGTTGCAAAACTAAAGACTTTATTTCCTAGTCTTGGAATTCAAATTCATGACACAAATGTGTTGGCAGATGTAGGCGCTCCTAAATGCAATGCATAAGCAGCTTGGGTCAAGCTAAGATTTTTATCTCAGACAATTTTTGTGAAAATTTAATATTTCAGCATTTTAATTTCGTGATTTTTTTAAAAATCAATTGCATAATATTTATAAAAGAAACAGTGCAAGATTATTTTTGTTAGAAAAAAGCACAAGTATGTCAAAAGTAAGCTTTTTATTATGTCAATAAGTGTTTTAAATAATCTGTTATATGAATCACACACACACACACATATACAAAGATAATAAAAATACTTAGGAAAAAGGAAAGAATTGAATGTCAATACGATGTTTCCATTTCAAACGTTTTTTTTTTTGGAGGGGGGGGGGATGGGGGTTAAAAATCCAAGATATTTAAAAAATAACCTTGCATTTTAGCCCAGTAAGCTTTGTACTATGTTCTTCTTAGGAAACAATCAGAAAGTTAACTTTCCAGAAACAAATGTGAAAAGATGGACTAGCAATGCGCTAAAATTAGCTAAGCCTAATTTACACGTGCAGACGAAAAACGGAGACAAAGGGTTGAAATGTTAGGAAAATGTCCTATTCCCTCTCTCATTGTTAATTCTCAGAGGATCAAGGATGGGAAGGAATGAAACAAAGATCCTTCCCTTCCCAGAAGATCTTACTCCTTCCCACAACCTTTCAAAAACCCACCCTCAGTAGAAGGGAAGAACATGCCTTTGTTTCCTACTGATAAGACTGTTTGAGTTCTGAGAATCTCATCCCCTCTTTGCCTAGGTGTTTGCTTCCCCTTTTGTTTACGGGGCCGTTTTCAGGGTGAAATTCTGGGAACAAGGATAAGACATGGGCGTTTTAGCAGACGATCGCTGGACAAATGAAATTGTCCCGATATCGCGGCAAGTCGAAATGATGGTCGATGCATCTTTTTAAAAACACAGGGTGCAATTTCTCATTTTTGAAAAGGGCGGGGCTGTTGGATGTAATTTGAGGTTAATGGCCTACAGCTAAGCTGAAAATTAGGCAACTCATTTCCAACTAAAAATTTGAGGGAGTGGTCTGCCCGAAGAAAATAAAACATGAATCATTCTTTACACTGAAAAACATTTATTTAACATATATTGAGAAAATGATTACAACACAATGATTTGGTTCTCCGAGAAAAAATTAAAAAAAGAGATCTTACAATAAGTCCATGCATGGATCAAAAGTCCTGTCGATGTTCCATGGTGACACCTCACCGGTAGATGGACGGCATAGCAATTTCCACCAGAATTGCAGGCTGGTCAGTTCATACCACGTGAGCAAAAGTTCACCACATCAGGAGAAAAAACATATCCAAGATGGACACGGTCCTCTTTCCCCGGAGAACAAACGACCCACATCAGGGAAAATTATAACTTTTCACTTTGATAGACGTCATCACAGCACGCGCTTTCCAAACTGAAGACATCAGCAGTGCATTATTCAAGAAAGATCAGACCTCACCTGAGAGGTCAGTAGCGAAAAATTTATGATGACATTGACAAACACATTCACAAAACACCAACAACACAAGACGAGGAGACGAGTAAAAGAAAAGTAGCAGTGCAGTAGCGATCGAGCTACGGCCGGTCTGCGTATTTATAGCCAGATTCGACCTTACTCGAAACAATGTGACGTTACATTATTTGCATATTGCCAGAACAACACAACCCGGAGAAAACACAGCTTGCAGGTTGCACAATTCTTATTTAATTTGGCATTCAGCACTTAACACCTCAACATGGTTTCCTCATGTGATCGACATGTGCTCTGTCGGAAGTTTACCGACGTCTGCCGAATGACGGCAACCAATTGTTATATAGTTAGAAAACATCCAGGGTTGGGTTCTTCAACGTGTGTGGAATGATAATACCAAAATAAGGAGGACAAAGTAATATGAACGTCTAACTGTTTTATTCACACTCCATGGACTGACTTTCCCAGCCAAAGCATTGGCAACCGCGCATGCGCTACAAGTCGATGCTCATTAGTATACAATATGTTACACGTCCTTTTTTTTTTTTTTTTTTTTTTTTAAACAAAAAAAATTGATTTAAACCAAACACAATTTAAGCATGCACTAAAGATTAAAATGATAAAGACAAATAAGTGCAAAAATTACTAAAACAATCACAATTTAAACATATACTAAAATACTAAAATATTCAAGAAAAATAAATGTCAAAAGTTTTTTTTTTTTTTTTTAAACATAGTCCTGGAACCTGAGGGGTCTTCTTATTATGCGTTTTTCTCGTTTGGGGGTTGAGACATTATCAGGCAGAGTCTCAGTTGGATTTTCAGATGAATCCTCCCTTACTATTTGGGTGGATGGTGATTTTAATTTTTCCTTATCTACATCCAACTCCATGTTTTCTTTACTCTCATCTGGTCTAAGGTGAATTCTATTTCTTTTAAGTTCACTTCCTGCCGCTGTTTTCACTAAGTAAGATCTGGGTGTATTTAACTTTTCTATAACTGTCCCTGGGGCCCAATCTCGGTGCCCTAGCTGTACGAAAACTGGTTGATTTTTCTTTAGAGTTGACAGTTTTACAGCTGATCTGTCATAATATTCTTTCTGTTTATTTTGCTGCTTTTTTAAAATCTTTATTGTTTCATCTGTTGGGAACTTTGGTGTGAGAAGAGATGTTTTCTGTGGCATTACAGTTCTAAGTCTTCGTCCCATAAGCATTTCTGACGGTGATAACAAACTGGATTTTGGAGTGCTGTTGTATTCCAGTACTGCTAGGTTGGGATCTCCTTTGCTTCTAATAACTTTTAGTAAAATTGATTTCATCGTTCCAATAGCTTTCTCTACCATTCCATTTGATTTTGGATACTTAGGTGACGATGTTACAGGCTCTATGTCATACGACTTAGTAAAATTTTGGAAAAGTCTACTATCGAACGGTGGACCATTATCAGAATGCAACCTGCGTGGTATACCATGTGTCCTAAAAATTTGTTTCAGTGCATTGATAACTGGCTCTGCTGTTTTCTTTGTCAATTTCTTAATTTCTATGAATTTGGAATGGTAATCAACACATAAAAGATAGTCTGTTTTTTGTAGATACATGAAATCAATAGCTACCTCCTCCCATGGCAGTGTTGGTATACTGTATGGTAGTAAAGTTTCTTTTACATTAGCACGTTGATGTTGTTGACAAATTGTGCATGCATTAATGAATTTTTTTATATCTTCACAAAAATTTGGCCAATATACGTTTTTTGAAGCTTTGTTTATGCAAGATGTTATCCCTTGATGGGCTGAATGTATGTTCTGCAAAATTTCAGCTTTCATCTTTGTGGGAATTACTAATCTATTTCCCAGAAATATTAAATCGTTGTAACAGTGAAGTTCTGCTTTCTTGTCCCAATAGCTTCTAGTTTTCTCAGGCATCTGTTTAAAACTTTGTGGCCAACCTTCTTCAATGTATTTTTTTATTAAAATGAGCTCCGGATCATCTCTAGTAGCAATCTTTAGAACTTCGGTCTTCTCATCAGTAGCTGATAGGACTGTATGAACAACTGCTGCTCCTGCCTCTAAAAAACTAGTATCTTCACTACCTTTCAACGGTGTCCTAGACAATGCATCTGCGATATATAATTTTTTACCTGGTACATGTTTTAGTTCGAAATCATATTTAAATAATTCTAAAACCATACGCTGTAGTCTTGGGGACAACTTATCTATAGGCTTTTTCAATAGACCTATTAGAGGCTTATGATCAGTTTCAACCAAAAATTTAGTTCCAAAGATAAAATAATGAAACTTTTTACAACCAATTAAAATTGCCAACAGTTCTTTCTCTATTTGACTGTAACGTTGTTGTGTCTCTGTCAATGAGGATGACGCGTATGCAATTGGGTGACCCTCTTGTATCAAAACAGCACCCAGTCCAAATTGACTTGCATCTACAGACACTGTGGAGAGTTTATCTTTGTTGTAGAAAGACAAAACAGGAGAGTTTGTAACACATTTTTTTAAGTCTTCAAACGCCCTTTGTTCATTTGAACTCCATACAAATTCTACATTCTTTCCAAGTAACTTCCTTAATATACCTGTTCTGTCAGATAAATTTGGTATAAATTTTCCTAGAAATGTAATGATACCTAAAAATCTTTGAAGTTCTGCTTTATTCTTTGGCGTGCCGTATTCTACTATAGCTTTAATTTTGTCTTCATTTATAGACTGTCCATTCTTCGATAAATCAAAACCCAAATATTTAACAGAATCCATTCCAATTTTACTCTTCTCTTTAGATAATTTCAAACCATGCTCTCGAGCTCTATCTAGAACAGCTTTTAACTTGGCATCATGTTCTTTTTGAGTTTTCCCAAACACAAGTATATCATCAATGTATATTAAAATACCATTTATATCAATAAATATATTTTCTATAGTTTTCTGGTACACCTCAGGTGAACTGCTTAATCCATACGGTAATCTACAAAACTTATAGCGTCCAAAAGGCGTGGCAATGGTACACAATTTAGAACTTTTTTCTGTTAGAGGAATTTGTAAAAATGCACTTGAGGCATCCAAGACACTGAAAAATTTAGCTCCCTCCAATTCCGAAAAAAGACTTTGCTGGGTTGGTATTGGGTAATGCTCTCTTTTAATATACTTATTTAAGCCTCTGGGATCCATACAAATTCTTATTTCTTTGTTTGGTTTCTGTACTACAACAATAGGGTTAACCCAGTCTGTTGGTTCAGTAACTTTTTCAAGTACCCCTTTTGACACCATGTTATCAATCTCTGCCTTAACTTTTCCCTTTAAAGACGCTGGTATAACTCTAGGTGCAGAAATTTTTGGAACTGCATTTTTGTCTAATTTTATGTCATACGTATACAAAAGTTTACCCAAACTGCCAGTGAAAACATCATTGTACATTTTGAACAAATCAACATTTTCAACAACTGAAATTATTTGATTTCTTTTAATAAATCCTAACTTTTCAGAAGAACTCAAGCCAATTAAAATACTCGAATTTTGCTTAACAACATAAAATTCCAAGACTTCAGCTTTATCGCCATATTTACACAAAAATTCACAAGTTCCTATGACATTTAAAGAATGTCCTGTATACGATCTCAAAATTTTACTAGTCTTCTTAATATTTTCAGTTCTTTTAATTACTTTAAAGTATGATAGTGGAAGAATATTGACCTCCGCACCCGTGTCAATTTTACAAGATACCTTAGTGGTGTTAATATGTATTTTTTCTTTCCACTCGGAATTGATTCCGTCAACAACCGATGCTACACTAATTTCATTACTATCGGTTTCATATTCATCAGAGTCATCTGTATTATCCACTAAATTTATCTTTTTATTCTTGCAAACACTAGCGAAATGGTTTTCTTTACCGCATTTGTAGCACCGCTTTCCGAAAGCGAAACATTTCCCGTAGCGATGATAAGAATCACATTTTAAACATTTCTTTTTTACTTCCGCCTTTCTTTCACTCTCGGAATGGTCCACGATGTTTTTCTTTTTCGATGACACACGCTTGTTAATAGCTAAAGAAGCGCTTGAATTCTTTTTCTCTTTTACTGCAAGGACCGAAGACGCATGACTCATTAGTTGAATTTGCTTGGTGCTCGATTCTTTAGCACGGCAATATTTCACGGCCTGCTCTAAATTTAGATCCGATTCTATCAAAAGTTTTTCTTTGACCGCCACATCATTTATGCCAATAATTAAAAGGTCTCGAATTAAATTTTCTTCCTGCGTTTCGAAATCGCAATCTTTAGCCAAAACCTTTAAATTCGTCACGAAAGAATCAACACTTTCGTTTTCCCCCTGAACGCAATTGAAAAATTTGTATCTGGCTATAACTGTATTTTTCTTCGGTGCGAAATAATTATCAAAACTGTTTAGTACAATGTCGTATTTCTCAGAGTCCGCGGAGCTTAATCCAAAGCTATTAAAAATATCTAAACAGTCTTCGCCCATACATGTTAGCAACAATGCTACTTTTAATTTATCCGCCTTATTTGTTTTTTCTGTTGCCTCTAGATAAAAATTAAATCTCTGTTTGAACTTTTTCCAATTTTCTGGAACGTTACCTTCCAAGCATAATGTTGTAGGCGATTTGGCTTCCATCTCGAAATAAGAAAATTCTACTTACAGTTTTGCAAGGTCCAAATCAAGATTTGTTGAGCGCAATTGAGCGTGTTATCAATTTCCACTTTGTTGTTCCGTGAGCTGCCACCATGTTATATAGTTAGAAAACATCCAGGGTTGGGTTCTTCAACGTGTGTGGAATGATAATACCAAAATAAGGAGGACAAAGTAATATGAACGTCTAACTGTTTTATTCACACTCCATGGACTGACTTTCCCAGCCAAAGCATTGGCAACCGCGCATGCGCTACAAGTCGATGCTCATTAGTATACAATATGTTACACCAATCATAGCGTGATAAGATAAATAAATACCTTTGTGCTGAATAGTAAAGTCAGAACAAACAACGTAAGTAGAAGCACAAATTTGTAAATTACCGCAGACACGTGTTTCGGCGTTACAGGGAACGCCTTTTTCAATGCAAAAATAATGAGCTTATGGATGAAAAGACATCCGACAAAAGCCAAGAGCAGATAAGCATGCAGCTTAAAAGATAAAAACAGCGGATTAGCCAAACACCAATGACAAAGTTATAAACCGATAAGGAACCAATAGGAATGCAAGCAAAGGCCAGAAGCTTTCCCTTAGGTACGAACCCAGAAAGAAAGAATTCAATTGGACAAGGATTAAGCCGAAGCTTAAACAAAAAGAAAGAAAGAAAGAAAGAAAGAAAGAAAAGAAAGAAAGAAAGAAAAGAAAAGAAATTGTCAGTATCCGTGAACCGCAAGAAAGGAAAAGCAGAATGGAAAACCATGAAATAAAATAAACAGAAACAAAAAATATTCGAAAAAAGGAAAAATAAAGATAAATAGAAGAAAATTGGGGGGGGGGGGGGGTGTCAATCAAGACAAAAAGGTAAAAATAAACAAAGGAAGATAGATAAAAATGAGTGGGAAAAAAGGGGGGGTATTAAAGATATGGGAGCCAAATGTTAGAAAAATATGGAACTGAACTAAGATCGTTAACTAAGTTAGAACTGTTCCTCAAAATATGAAAGGATTCCCAAAAGTCAAGATCTGATGAATTGGGGCATTTTTGGATAATCTGATAAGAGTTAAAATCAAAAGAGTGATTCGAATCCCAACAATGTTGAGCAATACTAGACTTGTTTAATTGTTGTTTTTTCACATAATTTTGATGCTCTTTCAAGCGAATTTTTAAAGCACGCCGAGTCTGTCCAATATAGGCAAGTTTACAACTACAATTAATTCTATAAATTCCACAACAATTAAGGGGGTGAATAGGATCTTTAAGAGAAGAGAATGAAAGTTTATTAATAGGAGAGAACACCACCTGGAATTGGAAACGTTTTAGAATCTTAGCAACCTGATAGCTTACAGATGGAAAGAATGGCAAAACAACCAAATTCTTTCTGATGAAGGTTCGGTTAAGAACCTTGGTTTGGGATTTATTTGAAAGTTTTTTATAAATGGAATCAATCAAAGTTGGCGGATAGTCTCTATCAATTGCCACAGCTTTAAGATAATTAAGTTCCACTTTAAGAAGTTCCGACGAAGAACAAATATTAATTGCGCGATAAACAAAAGAATTGAAAGCAGAATATTTTTGATTTGGAGGATGAGACGATAGTCTATGAGGAGGTAAAGAGACAGCAAAAGGTTTGCGATAAACAGTAGTTTCAAAACCAATTTCAGTACGAGAAACAAGTACATCAAGAAATGAAATGCAATTATTCCGTTCTTTCTCACAAGAAAACTGAATATGAGGATCAATGGAGTTTACAATAGATAAAACCTCATCACTCTCAAACTGATTCTGGTTCATTAGAACAAAACAATCATCAACATACCGAACATAAAATTGGAACTGCAGTTTTTGGAACAGCTTAACCTCAAAATAATGCATGTAAATATCACTAAGAATGGGGCTAAGTGGGTTACCCATAGCCAGACCATCTAACATAATATAAAAATTCCCATTAAAAACAAAAGAACATTGCTTAAGACAAGTACGGGTAAGGAAAATTAAATCCTCAATTTCCGTATTGGTGAAATGAAATTCAGAAAGTCTTCTACGAAGGCATAACAATGAACCCTCAACGGGAACGTTCGTAAATAAAGAGTTAACATCAAAAGAAGCCATAAAAGAATTATTTGGAACGAAACTATGAATTTTTTTAACAAACTCAACAGAATTTTTAATAGTAAATAAATTGTGACTCCTAAGGGGAGAAAACACAGAGACTAAATATTTTGCAAGTTTGTACGAAGCCGTACCAATATTGGAAACAATCGGCCTGAAAGGAATACCAACTTTATGCACCTTAGGTAAAGCATAAAATCTAGCACAATTAGCAATAGATGGAACAACAGAGCGTTTAACATTTGAAGGAATAGACTTAACAGACTTGACAGCAGATGCAATAGTTTTTAACTCTTTATCACTAGGATCTTTAGAAATTTCAACATATGGCCCAGAAGAAATCAAATCATTAGTTTTATCAACATAAGATAATTTGTCAAGAACAACAATTTGGCCACCCTTGTCAGCTTTGGTAACAACCAGATTGTTACCAAAGCTGACAAGGGTGGCCAAATTGTTGTTCTTGACAAATCATCTTATGTTGATAAAACTAATGATTTGATTTCTTCTGGGCCATATGTTGAAATTTCTAAAGATCCTAGTGATAAAGAGTTAAAAACTATTGCATCTGCTGTCAAGTCTGTTAAGTCTATTCCTTCAAATGTTAAACGCTCTGTTGTTCCATCTATTGCTAATTGTGCTAGATTTTATGCTTTACCTAAGGTGCATAAAGTTGGTATTCCTTTCAGGCCGATTGTTTCCAATATTGGTACGGCTTCGTACAAACTTGCAAAATATTTAGTCTCTGTGTTTTCTCCCCTTAGGAGTCACAATTTATTTACTATTAAAAATTCTGTTGAGTTTGTTAAAAAAATTCATAGTTTCGTTCCAAATAATTCTTTTATGGCTTCTTTTGATGTTAACTCTTTATTTACGAACGTTCCCGTTGAGGGTTCATTGTTATGCCTTCGTAGAAGACTTTCTGAATTTCATTTCACCAATACGGAAATTGAGGATTTAATTTTCCTTACCCGTACTTGTCTTAAGCAATGTTCTTTTGTTTTTAATGGGAATTTTTATATTATGTTAGATGGTCTGGCTATGGGTAACCCACTTAGCCCCATTCTTAGTGATATTTACATGCATTATTTTGAGGTTAAGCTGTTCCAAAAACTGCAGTTCCAATTTTATGTTCGGTATGTTGATGATTGTTTTGTTCTAATGAACCAGAATCAGTTTGAGAGTGATGAGGTTTTATCTATTGTAAACTCCATTGATCCTCATATTCAGTTTTCTTGTGAGAAAGAACGGAATAATTGCATTTCATTTCTTGATGTACTTGTTTCTCGTACTGAAATTGGTTTTGAAACTACTGTTTATCGCAAACCTTTTGCTGTCTCTTTACCTCCTCATAGACTATCGTCTCATCCTCCAAATCAAAAATATTCTGCTTTCAATTCTTTTGTTTATCGCGCAATTAATATTTGTTCTTCGTCGGAACTTCTTAAAGTGGAACTTAATTATCTTAAAGCTGTGGCAATTGATAGAGACTATCCGCCAACTTTGATTGATTCCATTTATAAAAAACTTTCAAATAAATCCCAAACCAAGGTTCTTAACCGAACCTTCATCAGAAAGAATTTGGTTGTTTTGCCATTCTTTCCATCTGTAAGCTATCAGGTTGCTAAGATTCTAAAACGTTTCCAATTCCAGGTGGTGTTCTCTCCTATTAATAAACTTTCATTCTCTTCTCTTAAAGATCCTATTCACCCCCTTAATTGTTGTGGAATTTATAGAATTAATTGTAGTTGTAAACTTGCCTATATTGGACAGACTCGGCGTGCTTTAAAAATTCGCTTGAAAGAGCATCAAAATTATGTGAAAAAACAACAATTAAACAAGTCTAGTATTGCTCAACATTGTTGGGATTCGAATCACTCTTTTGATTTTAACTCTTATCAGATTATCCAAAAATGCCCCAATTCATCAGATCTTGACTTTTGGGAATCCTTTCATATTTTGAGGAACAGTTCTAACTTAGTTAACGATCTTAGTTCAGTTCCATATTTTTCTAACATTTGGCTCCCATATCTTTAATACCCCCCCCTTTTTTCCCACTCATTTTTATCTATCTTCCTTTGTTTATTTTTACCTTTTTGTCTTGATTGACACCCCCCCCCCCCCAATTTTCTTCTATTTATCTTTATTTTTCCTTTTTTCGAATATTTTTTGTTTCTGTTTATTTTATTTCATGGTTTTCCATTCTGCTTTTCCTTTCTTGCGGTTCACGGATACTGACAATTTCTTTTCTTTTCTTTCTTTCTTTCTTTTCTTTCTTTCTTTCTTTCTTTCTTTCTTTCTTTCTTTTTGTTTAAGCTTTGGCTTAATCCTTGTCCAATTGAATTCTTTCTTTCTGGGTTCGTACCTAAGGGAAAGCTTCTGGCCTTTGCTTGCATTCCTATTGGTTCCTTATCGGTTTATAACTTTGTCATTGGTGTTTGGCTAATCCGCTGTTTTTATCTTTTAAGCTGCATGCTTATCTGCTCTTGGCTTTTGTCGGATGTCTTTTCATCCATAAGCTCATTATTTTTGCATTGAAAAAGGCGTTCCCTGTAACGCCGAAACACGTGTCTGCGGTAATTTACAAATTTGTGCTTCTACTTACGTTGTTTGTTCTGACTTTACAATCATAGCGTGCCACATGTTTTTCCGAACACTTCCGATTCAAACTCGGACATTTGAGTGTCGGTGGCAGGTGGATGGGATTTCCCGCGCAAGGTTTTTCCTCCCGGAATGGCAAAAGGTAAGTCACAAAATGTTTTTTTTAAAACAATATTGGTGAAATCCTTCAAGAAACAAAAATAAAGGCATTTAGCCCAACAGGGGCGCATTTCGCGATCTAAAAGAAGGGCAGGGCGCATTCTACTGATACGGAAAAGGGCAGGGCGCTGCGCCCTTCAAAAACGGCCTAGCGGGAACACTAGTTTCTAAAACCAGATATTTATTTAAAAAAAATAAAAAAAAAACATTTCATAGTAAATAAATTTTTTGCTTTAAATGTACTTGTTTACTTATTTGTACATTTTCAAATGCATATAATTTAATAGGTTTAGAAATTCCAGAACATGTTTGAATAATGACACTGAACGTACCAGTGGCTCGCATGGATTAGTTTTGGGGCCGTATATTGGGCACTACTGTTTTTGAGCATTAGAATTCCCCTATTTCTGTATTCTATTGCCTGACTAAAGATTGTCTAAAACCTTCAACAAATTGAGATAAATTCTGATAAATTTTAAAATAAATATTTAGGAGTGATGGAAACGAACTTGGATGCAATGTTTTTTGAGATCGTTCAATTTTCCAGTTCAAATAGCTTTCACGGTGCACAATACTAAATCACTCAAGATTTCTAATGCTCTTTTTAGCTACTGTTACTTTTTCTCAGAACATTTTTTCATGACTGAAAATAAATTTCCATGAATTAGACTGAAAATTTCAATTTTCCATGACTTTCCAGGATTTCCATGACTCGTACAAACCCTGTAAAAACTATTATTTGGACATGGAGGTCTATACAGTAAAACCTGTAAAGTTGACTACCCTTGTAAGTTGACCACTTGTCTATGTTGACCGCTTTTGTCAGGAACGGAATTAGTCCTATCTCATATAATGAAGGAAAACCTCTGTAACTTGACTACCTCTCTATCTTGACCACCTGTCTATCTTGACCACTAATGTACGCCAAATTTGGTCTGGAGTATTGTAAAAAACCCTTTGTAAGTTGACCACTTGGTTTATTTTTCAAAACTTTCTTCAGCAAATTATTTTATTATTTATTTATTTATTATTATTATTATTATTATTATTTTTATAGCTTTCCAAAAATGTTTTTAATGCTTTGATGAGAGAATAGCATTTTACTAACTAAACAGCAGCATAAAGCTTATGCTGTTCTTTAATCTCCAAACTTGTTTTTCATTTGTTGTTCTATTTGAGATAACTTTTTGTACTCTGTTCAATGAAAATAGGTGTCAGTAGAAAAGTTCTAAGTCTTTTCTTTCAATTGCAATATGTTGTGGCAACACAAGAATTGTGCTGAAAAGAGCAGGCCAGGATATATACATTTTGGGCCCCCATGCAACAAAATATGTAGGGCCCCTTCCTAGTGGCCAGCAGTGTCTATTTTTAAAGTGAATAAGTCTTAGTGGTAGTTTTTTCTATTTTTTCTTCAATTTCTAGGGCCATTAGCCCCTTTAAGCACGCGGGCTCCACGCTCTGTGGGTACGCAGATGTACGCCTGCTAATGAGTAAAGTTACATGTTTCTAGTGAAAGGGATTAAGAGATAGGACTCTTTAATTCTGCCTTTATGAACTGGGAGAGTCGCGCTTACTGCTCTTTGTGCTATAAGTTGTACAAAAAAGACTTAAAAAAGAAAGTTAGTTGAACTTGAGATTAATAAAAAGTATGAAACATTATATTAAAATTAATTGAAAATGGAAAAAGAAACATTAGCCGGCACATATGGAATTTCTAAAAGTACAGTGTCTAATATAGTTAAAAACAAGGGAAAAAATAACAAAATTATTTGAAGAGTATTTTTAATTATTGTTTCACTTTCAATAATGTTAAACAATGAAAGTGAGTTGAACCGAAAGAATAAGGGTGAATTACTCAAAAAATGAATACATGGTGCTAGAAATGACAAAAAATAAAAAAAGTCATTACCGCCCTTTATAAGTTGACCACCAAAGTACTGCACCGCGAGTGGTCAACTTACACAGGTTTCACTGTACTACTATTCCAATGAATTCATAATTTGTCACGTGTGTGTCGGTGCTATTTCTTAAAACATAATTGGAACTCGGTACTCGGCCAAAGTGCTACTCGGTTTGTCTCTAATTAAAAAAAGACCTCAGAGGTGATCAAATTTTCAGAAGAACTGGAATGATTTCATTTAAGATATGATAAAATTAATTTTGTAATAACTTAAGGAATAATTTAGGCGAGAAAAATAATGAAAGTATTTATGTGAGTTACTGATTTAAAACTATATTTGGAATGTGCTGCTATTTACATTTTTGAGCCTTTTTTTTCATTGCAAAAAGAAATGTTCTATGGATTAAAAAACTACAACTCGGAAAAATCAGACTGCAAATTTTGTGGAATTAAAAATCATTATTGGTTGAAATTAGACATAAATGTACACATCGATTTTTTTTCCATTCAGTCACTTTAAAATATTAGAAAAAAAAAACTATAAAATAAATATTGTTAACTCATAAACATTAACGATTTTATTTAGTTATGTTTGGAGTTTATTGTGATGACGTTAAACTGAAATGCAAAATCATGGCAACAATAAATTTCAACTGCATTCCATTAGCCAGAAACAAAAGCACTTTTCAATTTATATATATTATCACATTTGAGTGACTGTAAGACATCTAATCCCAAGAATAACAGTAATACTCAATACTCCTATATCCCACCCTTGCTTTGTAACATAGTATCTTGCACACTTTAAATGCAATTAAAATCTTACTTGCAGAAAAAATGACCACATTTTGCAGATACAGGCGACTTCAGTAATTCAAGGCTGAAAATGGAAATTTAATTTATTAGAGATAAGAATTTAAAAAATGTTTTTTCAATAAAAGACAGCTGTGTCTGTATTTGACTAGAAATTTGGAAGAAGTCACATTGACAGTAATAGCCCGGTCAAAATAGACATTCGAGTTCGGAAAAATTCCCATAAAGCTGAAAATTGGTACAGACCTTAAGAACATCATTATGAGTGAAATGTCAAAAGTCCCCATCGATCCGAGTGGAGCTAAAAATTTTATGCAAGGTCAAAGGTCAAAATTGAAATTTTTTTTAAAAAAAATTGAAAACATTCATACAGTGCTGAAAATTGGTACAGACTTTAAATGCATCATTGTGAATGATATATGAAAAATTCCCATCGATTCCACTTGAACTAAAAATTTTATGGAAGGTCAAAGGTCAAAATAAACAAAAAAAACTTAAAACATCGGAAAAATTCACATAGAGCTGAAAATTGGCAGAGACACAAAATACACAATTATAAATGAAATATAAAAAATCCCCATCGATTCCACTTAATATAAACATTTTATGCACGGTCAAAGGTCAAAAAATGTTTTTTTTTTTTAAATTTTGCAATTATTTCAAAACATAACTGTTATTATAAAAAGCACATATTAATTTGTAAATTATACAATATGTTGAAAAGACGTTTTTATATGAAGTTCAACTCTTTCTGGTTCAAATTATGTGAAAATGGTGAAACAAGTACAACATTATCCCTTATTTAACGGATATAAGATGTCTCTCAGTACCTATTATCCCTAATCAGATTCTTCAGGTGCAGCAGCAACAATTTTTTTAAGTCTTTGCATACAAAGGTTGATCAAAAGTAACAAGTAATGCTTTGTATTCTCCAAACCACAAAGTATAGTAGTGTATATACTATTGTAGTTATTTGCAGGTTGGTGAATAAATGGTAAGAACAAAATCCTAGACATTGAAAAATCCATATTATTCTTTGTTAAATCTTCAATATAGCCGTTCCAACCTGATAGCGATAAATTATTCCATTTCCCATACAACCATAACAAATCTATTTTCCGGAGTAAGAAAGAAGTTGTATCACTTTCATAAGCAAAATTCTGAGCAGTTATTTTACTATATCCTACAACACCATTATTGTGGTACTCTTGTGTTGGCACATGAGCTTTTTCTGCAAAATCTTTCGCTGAAATAATTTGTTTCATTCGCGATAAAGAATCTTCTGCTAAAACTGAACTTCTAGGAGTAATAATTTGGATTATGCCCATTATGTGTAGAGTGTTATGGCCATCTAAAGTGTGTACGTTAATACCAGCATTGTCTGCTGCGTATTGAATAAATATCCCGGTTTCTGGTGGTAAAATATGTGGCTGATGGTTAAAAACTGTAGCCGCCTCATACGCCATAGTATCATTATACGAGGCACTTAAACCAAAAGACGAGAAAATTTGTATCAAACGTTTAGATCCAAATCGTCGATGAAAAAAAACTGAGAGACCCAATTGTAATATCGAGATGAAAGATCTAGGACGAACAGCAGCCATAATACAGTGGCTGACACTAGTACATATTAATTTCAAATGTTCCAATTTAGATCGTTTTCTTTTTAAGATAATTTGCTCCAAAAAATAAGTCAATGACTCCGGAATGTCACTATTAATATTTTCAAACATTTGACATGGCGGGGGATAATTGTTAGTGTCGCACACGACAGATTGAATATCTTTTTTAATAATTAATGCCGCAGTCTTTAGTACCCTAAATCTTTCCTCTTTTGCTGTTTTTTTTTTCGTACCAAGCTTTGTTCAGTATATCGTGCTGAGTGTAAACAAATCATTGCTAAACTTCCACGTTTCTCGGTTATAATCATTCTATTGCCATACCTTAACTTTAATCTGTTTTTGATTGTTTTATCATTTGGGATTTCAGTTTTACAAATATTTTTTAGTTCTTACGGTGAAAACTGACAGTCATCATTATTTTCAATATAATCAAATATTTCTCTCATCGCCATAGTAACAGCGGGATTTTCAGGACGACCTGCTTTAAGACCTACAGAACGCTTTAGAAATGAAGTGTAGCAATTAGAATGGTACTCCGCTTCAGCAGCAACTAAATCGTATTCATATTGTATGCGAGCAATAACAATTTTTGCTACGTCATCTGAACGATTATGTGCAATCTTTAGAATATTATCTTTAAAGGAAAGAGTAGCAACTTGACAAATTCTACGCCGTATATTCTGCTGTTTTTTCTTTTCAGTCTCTTCATTTGCTTCATCACCACAAAATAAGCAACAGTTTTTAAAACAAAATGTTGTCTCACCTGATAGGACTCTAGTACGAGGTGGACTACTCAGAGATGTACTGGCCTCTGTCTCTTGTTGTCTTTCAGCTGCCGCAATGTACACTTTCGGGTGTACATTTTGCGACACTACATGAACTGATCCACCGACTGTTTGTCTTTCAAGTATTCAACAAACCCATCGTTCCTTGCACTACTTGAATCAATTATAGATTTTAGTCCGCGTTCAACAGTAACAATTTCACCGTCAGTCAAAGATTTATTGCAAATGAAGCAATCTTGCGGCATCTTTGAAGAATTATTTGTTAAGGGTACGTATTCATATCAAAAATAGTATCAATAAACCCGACTTTTCACAACAAAGAATCACTCCCTGTTAATAGGAGCACTTGTGCGACTGACTTTGCTCATACAAAGGAATCTAAGCGCATCCACTCTCCCCTGAATGTAATTTGATCTTTTCAATTTGAAGGGGGGGGGGGGTGTGTGAATCGTAAGAGGGGATAGGCATAGCGGTCAAGTGTAGTTTCTCGAGGTCACTCGAAAGAAAGAAAAGGAGCTTCAGTACTATTTCCAAGTTTAAAAAACTGCAATACCTTATGAATGTTATCATTTATTGGGGGGGGGGGGGGGGCACAAATATTGGGCTTTTTTAACACCTAGGCAGATCCAGTTTCTGGTTTTGGAAGTACTCGTTATCAGAAAGGGATCAAAGTAATTTTAGGGCACAAATAGGGGGTTTAAGGTCAACGAAATATGTCATCAAAATGCAGCTTTAATTTTGTCACTTACAGGGGGGAGGGCTGGGGGGTAAGACCACCAAGGCACAGCCTCTAAATCTCCGCTTGTATGTACATAAATGCATAGTTTTCAAACTTTGCATCCTCTATTTCAAGACACTTACCGTTTAAGAGATATTTGTGAAAATTGATTTTCTGAGCTTCGACCTTGAATAAAACGTTTAGCTCCACTGGGATTCGTTGGGAACGTTTGAAATTTCGTTTATAATGATGTCTCTAATTATTTCTATGGTAATTTCATAGTCAAAGTGCAATATTTAGACAAAAATTGGGATTTTGGGGTGAATTTTTAGAAATTTGAGTCTTGAAGTGCAGTTTTAGACTTTATTTTATCGCTTTAGGGAGAGGGGGGTATGACCCCTTGACCCATCCACTGAATCCCCTCCCGTTTGTGCATAATTATCTATTAATTATTTATTAATTATCTATTAATTTTCAATCTTTGTATCCCCTATTTTTACAATAACACTTACCGTTTAAGAGATAGTTGCGAAAAATCGATTTTTGACCTTTGACCTTGAATAAAATTTTTAGCTCCACCGTGATCGATGGGGACTTCTGACACTTCACTTTAGTGTTGTCCTTAACTATATTTGTGTTAATTTCATAGTCAAAGTACCAAATAGGGGTACAAATAAGGGGTCTAAGGGATTTTTTTTTTTTTTTTAATATGTCTCCAATGCCATTTTAACCTATATTTAGTAGCTTTAGGGTGGAAGGTATGACCCCCATGACCCATCCTCGGAATCCCCACTTGTTTGTACACAATTGCATACCTTTCAAACTTTGGAACCTCCATTTTTTCGCTGACAATTATCGTTTAAGAGATATATATGAAAAATTGATTTTTTGACCTTTGACCTTGCATAAAATTTTTAGCTCCACTCGGATCGATTAGGACTTTTGACATTTCATGTATAATGATGTTCTTAAGGTCTGTACCAATTTTCAGCTTTATGGGAATTTTTCCGAACTTTCGCTTTTTTTTGGTCTATTTTGACCGGGCTATAAATGACTTTTATAATTACCAGGATTGCATAAATTTTTGGCCAGTAGCGAATTTGGCCCAGGGGGAAAAAAAAAGCCTTGATAAAATCAGTTTTAGCTGTGTGAAGTGGATGTACATAATAAGCAAGTAAAAATAAAATAAAATGACTAAGATTATTAAAAGCAATAAGACAAATTAATTCCACAGTCAATCACTTTTTCACTAGTGAAATGAAGCTTATTTATTTTGTAACTACAGTTGGATCCCGACTTAACGAATCTCTATTTCAGGAATTGCACGATTTAGCTCATTTTTCTTTTTCTCCGAAAAAAATGAAGACAAAAACCCCTATTTAACGAATAATAAAACCTGAAACGACAAATTAATTTAACAGCTGAAAGAATTTTTTTTCGTTAATTTGAGTTATGAAATACTGTATTAATTCGAAATGTTACATCCATATTGTCCTAAATAGAAAAAAGACTTTTCTTGGAATCAGCCATTTTTTGACGGGCGATTGGACAATCAACGAACAGTGATTCTGATGCAGAAAGCGATAGTGAAACTCCCATTAAAACTTACTTTTTCAAATGCTTTACATGGCCAAGAAACTAAAAACATATTTCATGCAGCAGGCTGCAAAAAACACGGAATTTTCTTCTCCTCATAAAGACGAAAGAGAACTATTTCGAGTCAAGTATCAAGGAAATTGTCAAACATTTATTACTCAGTAGTTTAGAATTTCAGATTAACCAGCGTATAATAAGTTGAGGAATGCTGAATAAAAAGTGTACACTTTCTAATTATGAATATTTTTGCGCAGTTGCTTATTAGGGGTTTTAGGGAAGGTAAGTGTTTTTTTTTACACCCCGATATTACGAATAACCCTGACTGAACGTATAAAAGTTTCAGTCCCGGTGAATTCGCTAAATCGGGGTCGGACTGTATTAAATTACTGCACATTTGAAATAGGTAAGTCACATGAGAAATGTGTGATAAGTTTTAAAAAATGTTAATCTCAAACATTGTCAACAGAAAGGTACAATATTGTCTCACAGTCTCAGAGGTATGAAAAAATTTCAAATGATATCTAATTATTGTACAAAACTGAAGATAGTCAATCTGTCTAACTTGGAAGATTTTACTGAGTTTCTTAGCAATTAATTCGATTCTCAGAAGAAAAAAATACATCAAAGAGCTGACATTAATGTATTTTGGCAATGCGAATAGTGGAAAAATTAAATAATTACAATCCAAAATTTAGTGATCATGTCAAAATCCACCAACTATCAAAATACTCCCTTTTTCTGATTCAGCTAAAATAAAACAACTAGTGTCTAAAATTTGTTTATGCTAATATTGTAAATAATTAAATACATTTTACAATTTAATGTCAGTACATTTTTGTATATATGTAATATATTTCAATTATAATTTTTTTTAAAGTGAAAACTAATTATAAGTTGTAAATTTCAAAATCAATATGTTGTCAAATGACTTGTTAAGTATTTATATCATCAATTGGGAAATTCTACAGAAAAGGGGGGGGGGGGGGCACAAAATTAAATTAATTTTTTCCTCACAAATTTGGTATAAATGGAAAGGAACTTATCTGAAATGTATGAAACAGTGTTCGATAATATCATAATATTTTCGAAAATATCTAACATTTTGATATATATTTTATGTTTTCAATAAGTGAAAACTGAAGTCTTCAAAAAAGGAAATAGTAAAAGCTTTATTTTGTTACATTATAATGACAATGACTCAAAATTAAGGTTTCTTTCATTATTTATATCTAATATTTCATTTTAAATTTCTTTCAATTTTAATGTAATTAATTTAGAATTAGTTGTTTTACTCATTTTTCTGCTGTTAGCTACTTTAACAGTTATATGGCTCAGAAATAAATAATATACACTAGTCAGTGTACACTGCACAGTCATAAGACACTTTCATTTTGTCTGAGTGTAAAAGATAAGTAAAATTGGACAATTCCATGATAAGGTCAACCAGATGATCAAATTTTCAAAATTAAAATTTCCAAACAAATGAGGTGTCATTTTAAAGGTAAAGAGTGGTGTATTTTCAAATGCCTATCTAAAATTTGATCATTTCAGTTATAAATAAGTTACAGGAGGTTAAACTAAGGTCAACATCTTGAGTATTTTCAAACCATATTTGGTGGAACTCGAAAAAATTCTGTTTTTTCCAAAAAATACATAGTAATATTATGAATTGAGATGAATAACCATTTAAAGATACAATGTGTTGCTGGTGATGTTGCTAAAATGTGTCAAAATATAATTCATTTTGATTTGTAAAAGAATTCCTCTGGGGTACATGTAGTGTTTTACGTCCGACACCAAAATGCGTGGTTAATTATGCTGAGACAATTTTAAAGCCACATACATATATTTTTGGGTACAAAGTAAGAATTTCAATCTCTTTGATGTAACCTATTTTCATTTTGTAACAAGTAAATATTTTTTACTAAAATCTAGGTGTCGGAAGTAAAAAATTTTTACGTCCTACACTGTTACATTCCTTTCAACAACATATGTTTTCAACTGTGTTTCTCCTTTTTTTTGCCTTTAATTTCAAAGTTAAAGTGAAACATGCATAAAAAACAACTTAGTGAATTCATTGTATATATATTAAGGGTTGATAGGGGTAAGTAGGATCCCTTTTCAGAAAAGGTGTGTTAAATGAACGTAATACAGTTAAGATCAATTTTGGCAAATTTGCCAAAACTATGAGTAGTAAAAGAAATTGGAAACACTAAATGACTGCGCTTATGTAAAGTTGGCTAAGGAAGAACCATTATCAACATTCAACCCATATAAATCTTGATGATTTTCTTTCAGGTAAGTTTAACAAATAACTAATCACCAGATCAATTCCTACTAAGTCATCATAGTTGTCTTGTATTTCACTAATAAAATATTTCATCAGAGTTGCTTTTGATTTTCAAATCCTCAGTTATGGGGTCCCCACTTACCCCATAGTGTGGGGACCTCTTACAGCGAAATTTTACGGGGTAAGTGGGGGGGCCCCTCCTCTAAAAGTTTTTAATAATATTTTACTCAAAAATTCTGATTGCAGTATGCACTTTAAGTTAAACTGTACATGAATGTTTAATGATCATAAAAAAATAAATGCTAACCGGGAAACACTTCTTTGAAAAATGCTGCTTAAACTCACCAAAAAATATTTTTCAGATTTTTTTTTTTTACTAAGTTCTCTGACCTGGAAAAAAAATTCCACGTAACCCAAATATATGCAAAACTAATCACTGTGATGAACCATAACATGATCAATATAAAAAAGTATAAAAACCATATATGGATATTTCAGTTTTGGAGGGTGACACACTTATCCAAGTCTCCCACTTCCCTCAATCAATCCTACTTTTGAATATACTTGGTAAATTTTGTTTTGGTACATGTAACCTATAATTTACATATTTATAACTGTAATCATTATTATGTATTTACATTTAAGAGCAATAGTTTATATCCAGTATGAACAATTTACGTCCGACACCAAGCAGCTAAAAATATTTTTTTAAATAATTTTATTCTTTATAATATCATTTGAAAACAGAAATATGCTTCAATCATAAGTATATTTTAGAATTATGCTGTTTTTAAAATTAAAATGTAAGCCAATTCACAGACTTAATAATTTTTAAGCGAACCATCAGTTTTACTATTTGTGTTTACGTCCGACACCAACTCTTTAAATTTTTTAAATTTATACTTTAGGGATCTATTTTGATAAACTAACATGAGTTTTTATTCAGTGGGATGTAGTAAGTATCTTATAAATAAATTTGATCATTTTGGAACAGTTTATATTTGGTAAATGGAATTAAAACTGAGAAATTTTTCTTCATTTTTTACGTCCAACACCTGGAATTGCCCAATTGTTACATTGAACAATTTAATGAATATAAAAGATAAATAAAAAGGAATATTACTTTGTTGCATTAATGATGTATTAATACATCATAAAAAATGGCTCTCCTCTGATATGCCCCCCTCTTGGCGAGATTTTAATTTTTCGCTCGATACGAAAATCGCCAATAAGGCGATAACTTGGCAACCCTGGTTTTGCAACTTGAACGCTGGAAAGTAGTTTCTTGAAGTTTGTCTTTTTGCACGTGTATGTGTGGTAGGAGGTAGGTGCTCATATGTTTCGCTCTTAGGGAGATTTTAAGTTGAATACTCTAAAATAAAGTTTCAATTCAAACTTTATTTTAGAGTATTCTTTTTCTTGTTGTTTTTTAATGTTAATTTAGTTGAATTTTCTATTTTAATTATGAGTTCGGTTTGTGATGTTGTCCAAATGTATCAATTGAAATTTTTGAATGAATCTTCTTTTTCTTTTTCGTCAGGTCGTCCAACGTTTGGACGTACCGGAGTCCTAAATAGATTTTTTATATTTAAACTAATTGAAAATAAAGAGGTTTTTTTAGAATTTTTAAGGGAAATTGGTTTACTTAAGAATGAAATGTTATGTTCTAAATGTAATTCTGTTATGAAAATTAAAAAAACTAAAAAATGTTCAGATGGGTTAATTTTTTTTTGTAGAAAGGTTATTGGGGGTGTTGTTTGTGGAAAAGAAGCAACGATCAGGAGTGGGTCATGGTTTAGTTCTAGCAAGTTGAAAATAGAGGAGATTTTTTTGATAACATATGAGATTTTAATTGGGACCAAAACTGCTGATATTGAAAGTCAATATTTTTTTTCATCACAAACTTTAGCCGATTGGCGAAATTATATTAATGAAGAAATATTAAATTACATTGAATTAAAATCCGAACAAATATTCCTAAGAGCGGAACATATGTGCACTGCCTCACGTGAGGAAGTAAAAGAAAAGTAAAAAAGGTAAGTGAACATATTTTGAATTATTGTGTTTTTAGTGTGTTTCTGGTAGTTTGTATTTTGGTCTGGTTGGCATTTTTGTAGCACAAAAATGGTGTTAATTTCACATAAAATCTGTGACTTTATTGTATACTGAACGGAGGAGATCTGTGACTTATATCCGACTGTGATGTATATTAAAAGTCGGAGGGATAACGGACCGAGCGGCAGCGAGGTCCTGGCGAGCCCGAGGTCTCATAGTACTTTCGTAATGAGACCGAGGCAGGGCCGGCGAGCCGAGGTCTCATTACGAAAGTACTATGAGACCGAGGGCTCGTATCCCGGAGAAACAACGGAAAAAAATTAATGCATTAATTTCATTAAATAATTAATGACATAATTTGAATTTTTCCTGTTGGCGCTAAAAAAGCATCGCTAAGAACGATGTATGACATGTGACGTCATACATAGTTTTCTTGGCGACGCTTTTTTGGCGCCAACAGGAAAAAGTCGCCAAGAGGGGGGTATATCAGATTTGTTCCTAAAAAATATAGTACATAACTCTTTGGTTATTTTTAATAATAAATGAACAATATTATTAAAATTAATATACTTTTTATATTGAAAATACCATAGCTAAAAAATAAATATCAAAATATCATGATATTTTCAAAATAAATATAGGATATATATCGGCGAACCCTGGTTTGTAGTATCAGGGTTCGAAAATATTATGATATTTTCGAAAATATCAAAAATATCGGACATTTTGATATATATCCGATATTTTCAATTGGCATAAAGTAAAGTCTTCAAAATAGTAAATACATCCTCAAATCACTCTTTATTTTCTTATATTATAATTACAATGTGTAAACTTAAAATTAATGTTTCCTTTGTTATTTATATCTAGTATTTAATTTTACATTTCTATCAATTTTAATGGAATTAATTTAGCATTAGCTGTTTTACTCATTTTTCTTCTGTTAGCTACTTTAACAGTTATATGATTCAGAAATAAATAATATGCATTACTCGGTGCACAGTCATAAGACATTTTTTTTTCTGAGCAATGTTTAATATTTAATTAGGCACTTTTAATATGAATAAAATTGTTACTTTACTAATAACTTTATTAATATAAAATACAAGTAAAAATGGAATATGTTACTTTGTTATACTAATGTGTGATGTATAATAATGTATTATTATACATATATATTATATAGTATGTATGTAAATAAAATGATGTATTATACATCATAAAAATATTGTACCTAACTTTTTGGCTATTTTTAACAATAAATGAACAATATTACTGCAATTAATATACATTTTATATTTAAAATACCATAGTTGAAAAAATAAATATCAAAAATATCATGATATTTTCAAAATAAATATCGGATATATTAATATACATATCGAATGATATATATCGGCGAACTTTGTGTAGTAGGTGTTTTCTGAGTAAAGCATGTTAGTTCGAGTAACTGTCTTGTCAAACAGAACATTTTGTACGAAGCAAAAACAAGTGTGTAATACAATTTACTGATTAATAATAAAAATATATTAGAAATGCATATCAGCAATATGTCAAGAAAACAAATAACAACCGAAACTGGGGTTGAAAATATGCTGCGTTATAAAATAAGACTACTAATATATCAAAGTTCAGAGTTTTTTGAAGCAAATACCACATTTACTTTTAACAATTCATAAAGAATGAATTCAATTCTTGGTGCATCAGCAGCAAAATATTCAATTACAGAATCAAAAAATGTGTTTCTCTATTTTAGAGCATTTAACTGTTCATATTCAATCAAAATCAGTCCAAGATTAGAAGTGGTCAAAAATACTGAAAATAGTTTATTGAGCTGAATCTTAGGGTTTTTCAATGTAAGTGAATTTTCAGTTCCCTTTTCCTACACCATGAGTTTTTTTTCATTTTCATTCTTAAAGTTTAAATCCTTTTGAGAAATTCCATAAGTTTTTTAATTGTTCCTACATGCATATGTATTGACGAAAAAATGTTCAGTTGATTTATATTAACTCTGAAAATTATGAACTTTTACTGGTAAATTTCCTGAAAATTCTACGTACCACACCAGAGAAACACACCCAAATTGAAGAAATTGAATCGATAGTTTTTAATTGGAAGGTGGTTGCACAAATGCTTACATTACAGGGTTCGCGTTTACGCGCTATAGCGGGTTTTTTACGCAAATTCGCGGGAAAGGGACGCAACTTCCGTGAAAATTCGGGTCCTAGGGACCCAGAACACCCAAAAGATAAAAACCAGAAAAAAAATTGTGGAAAATGCTGAAGATCTATCTAGTGAATGCTTTTAAGCTTCAATGACCAGGAGAATCAACAGAAAATGATTAAAATGACCCTATCTCTGTATCAGCTATTCAAACACACCCCTACTGTTGACCAGTCAATGGAATTTTAGTGATAAGACTGGGGCAGAGCTCAAGGAGCAAAATATTGCAAGTTCATAAATAGCCCATTGTACTGTATTCTAAGAATAAGTTCTCCCTCAACTTTTATCTTGGGGAAATTCTTGAAAACAACAATAAAGATCAAAAGTAAGAGTGGTTTCAATGCAATCTTCAGGATTGATACAGGACAACTGAGTAGTAAAAGCTTATCTATTTTGCATTCACCTAACCAGAATTACTTTTGAAAATTATTATCTTGCATCCTCAATAAAAGGATGGGTGAAAAAAAAATGGCGAACATTTTCCCGATCGTGCAAAACACAAAGTTCTGAACTTAACATTTTTCTTGTTAAATTACTTATGAATATGAATTTTATACAAAAGCACTTTAACCATGTTCATTTTCTAGTAATTCACCTATTTCTGAGGGGCTATTTTTATTTGGACTTGCAAAAGTCACGTATTAATCGATCGCGCCATTTTGAAAATTTTAAAAGTAGCACCAAAGCCAACACAGATATTTTAAAAGAGTCACAATGAAGTCAAATTTTCTAATTTAAGATTGCAAATGAGCAATTTTCATACTCATGTGAGAAAATGTTTCGTTTTTGCGATCGCGATTTTTGCGTTGTGTTAATTCGCTTGCGATTTTTTTCTATTTCTATGAAATTGCTATTGATAATTGATGGAGGGGGGGGGGGGGGGGCTAGTTGCTTTTTTTCACCTAGAAAAATGTTCATGAAAGCAAAGGGGGGGCTTTCTGCTTGATCAATCAAAGGCATTTATTTTTTATCTCATGGTAAAATCCAACTTTAAAGTAAATTTTGAGTTTACCTCATTGTAACTGACTAAATAATTTCTCAAATAACTAAATCTTGCAAGTGTATTATTTGAACATATGATAATCACAGAAAAAAAGGGCAAAATTAACCAATTTAGTTTATTTCATACCTTTTTCAAATAACTGTGTGGATAGTTTCTTTTCCCTAAGTATAAATAGTTGTATATTATTCAATTATGTGCTAAGATTTTCTGTTTAAAATTTAAGGGACTCATTTTTTCCGCCAAAGGACCCAAATCTATTTCATTAATGGGTCCTTGGGACCCAAGTTACGGATAGTTGAGCGCGAACACTGCATTACATTAAAATTTCATTTATTTTATTCCCTTTCAATTGCAAGAATCTTGTTAAGTAAACTTGCCAGACATCCCGGTTTTCAAACGAAATCCTGGTGTCCAGGCGGGTTTATTTCATGTCCCGGAAATAGATAAATGATTAAAAATGACCAAAAAGGTTTAAAAATAAACTATTTTGAAAGATTATTTCGGATAATTACTCTATCATTTGTAACATTGACTTGTAAAATAATTACCGGATTAGCTTGTGAGGATTTTTACAACAAGACAAACCAAAAAAGACTGTCTAAAAGAGGCCTATAAATTAAAAAGTATATCGAAATATTCTTAAATTTTTTATTCTTCAATCTAAGTTTTTTTCTAACTAAAATACACTGTCAAGAGTAAAATGTTCAAATTTTATCTGCTTACGTCATTTTTCATTATATTCCTGTTTTAGGTTCATAATTAGTAACCATTTATTCATAGCATTGAGCCAAAAACTAAGTATCCTATGAAACACCATAAAAAGCAGCCAAAGGGGTGTACCCTCGAATACTAACGATGCTGGGGGGGGGGGGGCATTCCAGTGTCCTGGTTGAACATTTGAGAAATCTGGCAAGTCTATTATTAAGCCTTTAAAACCATTTCAGTTTGTCGGCAAACAAACCCTAAGTTTTACACGTTGTTTACGTTTGAAAAGGAAAAATTTCCCTCATGCATTCTTTGGTGCCGAAAATTTGCAGCTAATTGAAAATGATTCCCAACTTTTGGAATCTCCGTCCAAATTTTATAATTGCTGAAATATAAGTATAACATATAAAGAAAAATTTACAAACCAAATTGAACATTCCAAAGTCTTTAACACAGCACGAACTGCATCATTTAATTTTTCCATTTTAGAATAACCCATCTAAAATATATAAGAAAGTATTTATTAGCAGGCATACAAGTATACACTTACTAATGAATGATTTTAACACTTACTCAATCAAAAAACAAAATTTATATAACAACATACATTTATCAACAAAAATTACTTTGTCATACATTTCAGTATTGGCATATTTGTTACAGCAACTGAAATAGCTCCGTTCAGAATTTAATTGTGAATGTTATGTAATTAGTATCATATCAAAACAATCATTAACTTCAAAACTTCAAAAAAAACATAAATTTGCCGCGCACCACTGAGTTGAGACGTGCAGAAGCCCAGAAGTGCGAAAACGCTCCGCAGAAAATAGAATAAAAAATGTATAATTTATTTCTGATATTAAAAGCATAATTAAAGAAAAGTAAATTTTTCTTCATATTCTAGTCATGAATTGAGTTTTTTTATCCAATTAGATTCATTTAACAGGCAAATAAATATTTCATCGTGAAAATAAAACATTTAACCTTTGTATCACAATTAAAAAATGCATAACACCTGCATTAGATTTGCAGTTATTTCTCTTATTATTATATTTAAAAATGTTTGTCAAAAATCTTGTGAAAAGAATTTAATCGATAATTTACAAGTACACACGCCATTTTGTGGCTGTGGTGCTGTTTTCAAAGAAATTAAAGTGCCGGCGAATTATTGTTATCTCGTGAGGTCAATTCATGTGAATTCATGCTGTTACAACTTATGCCAAGTTGATTGCTACTGTTACAGTTGTTAAAGTAGATGAGCGCAGCGTGCTTTACAACTCTGGACAAGATTTAGTTGGAATATTTACAGCAGATTCCAGGTTAGTCTTTTCCTGTTTTGCAAATGGCGGACGCCGACATTGATTTATATGCTGATGATATTGACCATGACTTTAATCAGGACGGAGATTATAATCATGATACTAATGTCGATCTTTATGATGATGTTATTACTGCTCCGTCAGATGAGCATCATAATGACGAAGGTAGACCTTCGTCAGCTGGTAGCTCATCCCCCCATCATTCTAGGCATGCAGGTAAACGCGTAGCTGTTTACGTTGGGAATTTGACCTGGTGGACTACTGATCAAGATCTGACTGATGCGATGCAAAGTCTCGGAGTTAATGACATCATAGAAGTAAAATTCTATGAAAATAGAGCTAATGGCCAGTCGAAAGGTTTCTGCGTTGTTGCTTTAGCGTCTGAGAATTCGCTTCGCATCGTTATGGAAAAGTTGCCTAAAAAGGAATTGCACGGTCAAAATCCTGCAGTTACTGCATGTACTCGTCAAAATTTAAACTATTTTGAGTTACAGTCAAGAAAAGGTGGTCATGGTGGTGGAAATCGTCATGATAACTCAAATGAGAGACGAAGTAGAGATCGTGATAGAGAAGGAGATCGAGACGGTAGACACTCCAGGTCGGATGGTCGATCCATGCAACAAGATCGGTCCAGAAATAGAAATAACTCTCAGCAGTCATATCAGCAACAACAAAGAATGGCTCCTGGTAATATGCATCCTCCGCCCCAAGGCCCTCCCCCACCTCAGTATCAACCGGGTCGCACTCCATGGATTTCTGCTCCTCCTCCACAAATACCCAACATGCCCCCGCCACCTACAAGGCCAGGTGGTCCTCCTCATGCTGGTGCACCTCCACCGCCTCCTGGAATTCAAGCTCCACCACCGGTTAGACCGGGACCTCCTCCTCCCAATAACATGAGATTGCCACCACCAAGAGGTCCCCTTCCCCCAATGGGCCCTAGGAGTGTACCACCACCAGACACACGTGGACCACCTCCTACCAGTGAATGGGATCGTCATCTGTCACAGCCACCACCCCAACATGTTGCTATGCCTCCACAGCCAGTGGGACCACCAAATAGACCCCCACCTCCTGTCCCAACACCTGGAGCAGGGATGCCACCACAAATACCACCACCTGCTCCTCCAATACCAAGCCCTCACATTAATCCTGCATTTTTCCATCAACAAGGAGTTCCGCCAGGGCTTGCTCCAACTTCGCAATCCGCAGAAATGTACAGTCGGCCACCACCCGTGCAGTTTTCAGATTACCGACCTGTAAATGATAGAGGTCCCGAATCCGCGCCTCCATCAGTATCGGATACAGAATTTGAAGAGATAATGGGGCGAAATAGAACTGTGTCTAGTAGCGCCATTGGTAGAGCTGTGGCGGATGCTAGTGCCGGAGATTATGCCAGTGCGATTGAAACTTTAGTTACCGCAATTTCTTTGATTAAGCAGTCAAAGGTCGCAAACGATGAGAGATGTAAAATCCTGATCAGCTCGTTGCAAGATACGTTGCACGGAATTGAATCCAAGTCGTATGGATCAAGAAGCAAAGAAAGAGCCCGCTCTCGTGAACGTGAAAGATCCAGAGAGAGGTCTTCCCGCAGAGAAAAGTCCAGTAGACGAGATCGATCTCGCAGCCGTGATCGAGAATACAGAGATAGAAGTCGTGAACGAGATCGATATCATGATGATCGCTATCGTGACAAAGATAGAGACCATGATAGAGATCGCCGAAGCAGTCGACATTAAATGTAATTTGTTTTCTTTACTTCTCTCATACCTGATTTTGCATAAACTATTTCAACCTTAATTTTGAATGTTATAATTTTGATCATATAGAAAACTTTGTAGTTGCTACTATTCATGTTAGATTTATCATTCAGTGGTGTAATCATTCCATTTATTTGGTGAGATTTCTTGTATAAGTTTTGAATCGAAATAAAATGTAAACATCAGGTTGATTGTAATTTCTTTGTACTTTTTTAAGATTCATTATTGTAAAAACTCATAATGAAAGCATGTTATGAATGTTAATTGTTTTTATGGCTCAGTGCTAAAACATGTATTATTCCAAAAACTTATTTTGTTGTCCATTTTACTCTTAATTGCTTGTCAGGTTAAGTTAACAAGCATTTACGACTCATAAATTCATATGAAGTTAATATAATTTTGGATAGGAATTTCTTCATGCTTTAAATTTTCATTATTTTTGACTTATTTTATTTGGATTTGTTAATACTAATTTTTCAGTATTCTTCCAAATAAAAATTAAAGATGTAAAGAATCAGACGGTGACTTTTTTAGTCGATATGAAGTAACAACAGTGCTCTTTCGCTTGTTAAAATCAAAATGACTTGTAATGCCAATTAAAATGTTAAGCATTTCAGTTCTCTGGATGAGGAGAATAGCCTCTATTTGTATAAAGATCCCGAGGATTCAACTCGTCAAGTAGGAAGCATCTCAAGAGCTGGAGAATTTACCAAGGTTTAACTTGTGTTACTTTTATGTATTTTAAATTTTATTGAAATTTTATCTTGCACTATATGTATCTTTCAAAATTTGTTTTTCATTTAAAATGAAACAGTTGAAATAGTTAATTATGGCACTTAAAAACCTTTCTTGAAGTAGAAATCTAAGAGAAAAAAAAGTTGTACTTTGGTTTAGGATGTTTCCTTGCAAACAGCAGATAAATAGTTGAGTTTTAATGTTTCAAAATTATCTAAAGACATCTAAATGGTTTAATCTATGGGCATAATTTTTGTTGCAGTTATGTATGTTGTAAAACTTAAATTTGTTTTATTATATTTTCCCCCCTGTCAAGTTAGAGAACTTTTTTCTTACAGGGATTCAATATGACTGTTTATTGAATTTTTTTAATTTAAAGTTAATTATTCTAATTCAATGAGTTGCAAAAGTTACAACCATTTATGTCTTTTTATTATCTTTCCAAAATATGAGTACAGATTCTCTCTGATTTATCTCTGTTTCAAACTTGAGTATTCTCTTTTCAAAAAAAAAAGCAAGCCTGCGAAGTCAGAGAAAAAATGTTCAACCCAACTCCTTTACCTCAAAATCAGTTTGGCTCCCAAATCGCTGGCAGGATTGTGGACTTTTGGGGAAAATGTCTGGTTCAGAATCTTAAAATTTTAAACCTTTGACTGCAACTCCTTTATCGCAAAGTCAGTCCAACTCCGCAGCTCTGAAAAATAGATGACTGCTGATTTATTGTATCTGTATCAAGGGTGGGATTCGATTGTAAATTATTTAATAAGAAAAAACCTGCGCAATTAATAAATAAGAATCGTAATTTGTAGCTCAATTTTCCTTAAAACATTTTCAATTCTAAATTGTAATACTTCTATCTAATGAGCATTGTGGTAGAGGGAAAAAAATATTGGGAAAATAATGAACATAATGAATTTTAATCCTTATTTTATTTATGCTGTCAAACCTTGATATCTCGAACCTCCTTATCTCAAAACCCTTGATGTCTCGAAAAAAAAAAATCCCATGCATTTTCTGTAAAAACCCCTTGTATTTTCCATAATTATCTCGAAATTTACTTTTGGAAGCCTTTGGTATGTTGAAATTTTTGCACAGAAGCAAATTTCAATTGTTGTTTTTCTTTGGCAATTTTTGTAGCAAAACCCATAAAACCAGTTCCAGGGACAATTGCTTGTCGTTTTTCATCTCTTTTCTTAAAAATTTTGTGAATGGGAATCGGAACAAGATAATAGGGGATTGTTGGTATGACGTGGTGTTTGAGTAAAGGGGTTGATTTTTGGTCCGTCAGTTTTCAAGCGAAAACGGAAAATGTGTTCCTCATTTTCATTATTCTGATTTTTTAATTCCTACAAAATGGCTGCTGAAAACTTTTTGAATGTGAGGAGCTACCGGTTAAGGTTAAATTTTTTGGTGAAAAAACCAAGTTGAAATTGTTCATTCCAAAATCTCATCCTGTGCACTTTCGACAATTATAAAATTTCAAATATAGGAAAATATTGAATATTGCTTTATTGATTGTAAATCAAAGTTGTCCCATATTACATATATAAATGCATATAGCGTACGTGTGTATTTGTGAGAGTTACTAGTGTTAATTTTTTCAAACCTTGATAACTCGATATCTCGAATTTTTCCTCCGTCCCGAGAGATTCGAGATATCGAGGTTGTACTGTGTATAAAAAGTGACCAATTATTTTTCTTAACTTTTGAAACCACAGAATTATCTTTCTTCTGTATTTTTCCCCCACTTGTATTTTATGTTAATAACTTTGACATGACACATGCTTTAAAAAAACTGTGATGAATATTTTGTAAGTTGTTGCGCATCTTGTTGATTAGAATCCCCTACCTACATGTGTCAAAGAAAATCGATGTGCACCTTTTGACATGTATACAATACTTAACTGTGGAAAAGAGTCCTATTTTATCGATGTTTTATCTCTTTTTAGTCTAGTTTTCAAACTGATTGAAATTGAAATCACTTAATAAATTTCTTTTCTTCTGCTAATTATGTTATTCAACTCTTCTAATGTATTGTGGACAAGTGAATGTGATGAAGCTTAAAGAAATCTTAATATCATGTGTTTCAAAGTGAGGTAAGGTCTTAATTTATTATACAAATCTGATGCAGTTTATTTTGCTTTCATAAAATGCATGGGCACTGTAATTGTTTTCCTTTTCTGTGGCAGATTTACCATTACGAGGGGCCCCTAAAGTTATTCAAAAATACACATGATAAATATTTTGTATAATTCTGTGATAAATGAAGGGCTCCCAAAAATGAATTACAGCAAGCCCCCAAAACCGTAAATCTGCCACCGTTCCTTTTGTTCAAAATTATATCATCAAATCTTAATTTGCATGTAATGTTAATTTATCCATTACAATACCCATGCTACTTATTGTTATATTATCAAGTATAGATGTTATAAACAAAAATTGCAGAAAATGTCCTAGATTGATTTAATCTACAATTATGGAATAACTTGGTGGTATCCAAGTACTAATACCTGTATTCACCTACGATTCGACCCTCAGTCACACGACAAACCACTGGTCATTCAACCAATAAGAATACTTCAATCTGCGTTTCAGGTGTCTGACTGAGAGGCAAGTCGAGTGAATGCGGATGTTAGTGACTTATGGGTGCAAAACTAGAACTAATATAGCTCACAAAATATCCATCATTGTAGAATTATCTCCAATATTTGTATTTCAAATGCATATTGCATGCTTAGCTAATATTTCTTGCTTGAGTTTTCTAAAATATGAAGTAACCTAGGATAGATTTTGTTTCCAACTTGCTCCAGGGAAATCTTAGTGTAAGATATTCAATTTGCAAAAACTGTACTTGATTACTTTGTATGTTTCTTATTTCTTCATTCTTTAAATTTAATGTCTTGTGCAAGTGTTCTTTTGAAATCTTCTGTCATCCACATTTTTCTTATTAAAGCATCTGTTATAACTAAATTGTGATAGTTAAAAGGCATAAAAGCAGTATGCATGCATACACTGTTCGTAATGCTTGCCTTGTAAGCTGTGTATTAATGTTTTAGTCAAACAATCTTGTAATACATTTTTAGGTTCAGAATGAAATGTAAATACATATTGCACACAGTTTGTAAAATTTTGTACTTAATCCTTTAAAAAAAAGTTACGCTGAGTTGGTTGTTTGCTTGACAAAGAGTAAGTACAATTTTAAACTGCCTCAGCCTCATGTAAAATTAAGAAATCACTAAATCAAGAAATTGAGTTGCAATTTTAAATTTTTTTTTTTTTTAAACTGTCTTATTTAACTATTACGCAATATTGACTTTACTCTGAATTTGGTGCCGGGTAAAATATCTCAGATATGTGATTTTTCAGTGTTTTTACTGGATTCAGTATTTTTTGAAAAAGCAAAATATTGTAGGCAGAAAAAAGAAGGGGCATTGAAGTTAAATTCAACATGTTCCAGTTAATTTCATGCATTCAATTAAATTAGTCTTCTATATAGATACAAAAATACTTGGGAGAGCTTTCAGTTGTAGTAATATATACTAACATTGTTGTGTCAGCTCAGATAGCCTTGTAATTTCAGTATTTTTCATCTAGTTTGAGTCACATGTCTGAATCTAAAGGTTCTAATTTTTCTGAAATTACTTGCTTTCATGCATTTTTAATACACTTATTCTACTATTTGGCTGGATTTTACTCATGTTAGTAATTCTCGGTTTACAGGGCTGCCCCTCCCCCTGCCTTAAGGGCGAAGGCACATCCCCCTAAATGTCACAAAGACCCCTCCCCTAAAAAAGTAAAAAATACCCCATAAAACAACCCCCTTCCCCCTAAAAATTTCAATGCCACAGCCTGCGCCGTGACCCACCCTCCAGGTGGGCCCCCCTACTATTTGATAAAATTATAGTTTTAATTTCTTTTATTAATTGTTAAAACTAGTTTGAAATCTTTAAAAGAAGCAAAACTCTGGTACACACTCAATCAGCAATTTATCAACAATTTTCACTTTTAGAATTATAATTTCTACTTTTATTAGCTTCAATTTGTGATAAGAGCACTCTGCTGCTTTCTGTAGAAAAACTTTTAAACGTAATTTTTAAGTCTTTAGCCTTTTTTTTTTCTTTAAAAAAAATGTACTTGAAATATTTTATAAATTATCTTTAAATTAAAAATTTGGTTCAAAAAACTGAAACCATATAAAATGAGAATAAATTTTAGATGCATATATTTTTGAAAGAAGTTGTTTGCTTAATGCTAAAGTGTGTGTGTTTTTCTTTTCCCCTGAAAAAAAAAGTTCATATTGATTGCATTATTCTTTTAAAAATGTTTTATGTTGTAAATTTTTCTGAATACAATTGACAATTTATTTTGTCAATTCATGCAAGAAAAGGTGAATATTCATGTTTTCATTCACTAACAATATTTTATTAATTTCCTGAGACATTTAAAAATAACTTTCTGTAACTCTTTGACTTTTTGATCCTGAGCCGTACAATTGTCTCATCAATTTTGCTCTTCAAGTTAAGAGGTTGGTAAAATTTGTCTCTGTAAATTTTATCAGTATAAGCATTCAGCAATGAAACCATAAAAGAGCAGATAGATGAAAAGAGAAATGTTGCATTGCATGTACAGAAATTTGATTTATTATTTATTCTTGTTTTTTTGTGATTTTTTTTTTTTTTTTTTAAGAGTACATTTTCCATAAAGTGAATGATCTAAAAAGCAGCTTTTTCTTATTTCATCTGGTAACAAAATGTGACAAAATTATTCAATACATCATTTTTTATGCTTATTCTTTTCATGATCATTAACTATTAGTGACAGGTTATTACATCAACATTTTACATTGTAAATGAACTTAGTTTAATTACTAAAATCATAATTTTGTTTAAAAATGTACCTTAAGTAACACACTTTCCTTTTTTTTCTATTTAAAAAATAAAAACTGGTGATGAATGCAAGCAATCAAGTTAAAAAAATTTAAGTTTAAAAAAAAAAAAAAAATCTTACTTTTTGTTTTTTTTTCTGAAGGTAAAGTCTTTGTCCTTTCTGTATTCACAGAAATACTGTTAGCTTTGCATTTTTTGAAAAGCTTTTTCACAAAATTTGAGTTAGCAAAGTATGAATTTCTTACTTTAAAATCAACAGGTTTACTTTAATGACATTCCTTTTAATGCATTGAAAGCATTTTTCTTTATTTTAATGCCACAAAATAGTTACAAGAAGAGTTACAAGAATAGAATTTATATTCATTTTCATCAAATTCCTTGTGAATCAGCCATTCAAGTAATGTTTTACAATGTGCTATTGACAATAACTTGTTTCATTTACTTTTATTTATTTTCTTTATTGAATTACCATGTCGTAGATTTGTTTCGTTATTATTTGGTAATATTGCATCTTAACTTTGTATTGGTAATTTTTCTTTTTAATAATATTCATTACTGAAAAATGAGAGATTTTTGTATTAAAATTTGTAGTATAGCCAAAATATCTGTGTAACAAACAGCAGAAGATCTTTAAAACTCGAATCTATAAAAGTTAATAGAGAAAATGCGCAACTTCTCTGAAGTTGTGAGTTAATTTTGGAGTTGGAAAATTCCTTCATTCTGCTTTACAAAAATAATTCTCTGTCTAATTAAGACAATATTTCATCTTTTCTCCTTAATTCAAATTAAGGAAAATTTGTCACACTAATTTCAATGTAAGTTATTGGAACATACTAAGAGTTTTACACTATTAGATGTTCCCAAGTTGCCAGATATTTTACAATAAAATAACTGAAAAATTATGTGATGTGATAAGAAAAAAATAAGCTATGAAAGATTAGAATTGTTTTTTATAGCTTAGAGTGAATATTTTTATATGGAAAGGAATATTGTTAAGTTTCAATGTAACCATAGTTGTTTCAAAATTATTCTAATATATACTCATATTGATAGTATATTCGAATTACCATCAACCATGCTTACAGGGTGAGTGAAATTACCTGTAAAATGCAAAACCTCTTATGTCAGGATGTGCATTAAAAAGATTTTCTACTGTAGCATAAGGTCACTCAGATCAAATTTTATTGTTATTGAAAAAGAAGAAAAGTTACCAAATGCCAAGTTTCTTACAATTATATGTTGTAGTTTGTTAAGTTTTAAAATGTGAAATGCATTGTAACAAGGTAAGGTAACCGGTAAATTGCAAAAAAAGAATGGGAAAAAATCAGTACAAGCAAATACCTAACAGCTAATTACTGTATTCATAGACTAGTTTCACCCTTATTAGGGATTATCAGTCAAGAATAACCATAAGAGAGCTAAAGTTAGCAAATATCTCATAGAAGCTGAAATTATCTTCACACTGGTAGCTAGATTTAACTTAAACACACCAGTGTGAAGGTAATCTCAATTTCTATGAGAGGACCTCCTGTTCTGTTTTGGCTATTCCAGATTAGTCTGTGCATGCTGTAATGAGCTGTCTGTTATTTATTTGCTTGTAGTTCTGTCTAAGCTCCAGCTGAGGGGCTTTAACTTACAAGTTTAAATAATGCAGTTATTTTTTTCTATTGTACTTTGATGTGCGAACTCTTGAGTGATATGAATTAAAATATTTAGTTTCTTATAACTTTATCTAATTTTAATTTAATTTATCTTCTACGACTAGAACCTAGATCCTTGTAAAGATATAAAAACTTAATCTTTTAAAATTTGATTTTAATATTATAGTTTATATCCACTTTTATGTTTAGTTTTTTTTTTTTTTTTCTCTTTTGGTGAGCAAATGTAGTGAAAGCATTCTTTCCTCCTTGTCTTTAAGTACTTGTTCGTAATTGTATGAATTTTTCTTCATCTTTTTTATATATTTTTTTTTACTAATGGAGTATTTTTCAACATGAAAGTTGTTTTATTTTATCCTAGTTGAAGGGGAAATAATAAGAAATCAAAAAAGTAAAGTATTCATTAAAATGAAAACCAGAATGAGATTGGAAAAAAACAGTTTTAAAAGACATGATTAAAAAGTGATTCTAAAATTTATTATGCTTCAAGTATTTGAATTTTATCATCAAGTTGCATATTTTGAATATTCAATTTAACTAATGCTAAAAATGTATATCCCAATATGCTTATAAATTTGTTTCAAGTTTGACAGTACATGGAGAAAACATGGTGAACTGAAATGTTTCATTATATTTTTACATCATAGTACCGAATAGTTTTCGATGAAATTGTGTATAAGTTTATAAATAAACAAAATTTTATTAGATGAAGATTCTACACATACCAGTCTTAACATAAACCAACTGCTCAACCTGTTCAACCACCTAAATTAATAAAATCTCTCTGGGTTTTAAAGTTATATAACTAGAAATTAAACAGAATAATTTAAAATTCTGATCTATGATTGAATTTTTGATACATTATGTAGAATGCATTATATTATACTCAGTTTTTATTTATGTAGAATCATACTATTTGTTTCCGCTTATATATAAATAAGATTTCAAATAATTTTTTTGTAGTTGTAAAACAAGCTTATGTGTGCTATTGTGATGATGTAACTTTATTTTGCTTCATGGTTGTGGATAGTCAATTTAATAATTCTATTTGTATTTTCTAAACAGTATGAAAAAATAGATATTCTAAATTTCATTTACGATGATGTGTTTGCCTTTATCTTTTAATATTGTAAAATGAATTCAACCCTTGTTCGAGTTCTACGGGCATTTATTACTTATTAAATGCTTTGTTAATTGAAAAAAGAAATAATGAACATGTTTTCTTGTTTTTAATATTTTTGAAACTAAAAAAATTTACCTTGTTTTAGGTGATATGAATGCTGCTGAAGAAATTGTTCACCTTGAAAAGATTTTCAAATAAAAGTTTTATGGCTTTTATCTCAAGTCTGCCTAAACGTTTAGGCAGTATTGAAGGTTATGGTAGTAAAAGGAATGAAATTATTTATCATCCCCCAAAATCTGAGCATGCAGAAGGATCTGTTATATTCTTCGGTGGAGATGTTCAGGTTTGTATTACATTATTTCTGTAAAATTTCCAATATACAGGGTTCGTACGGGTCATGGAAATCCTGGAAAGTCATGGAAAAAAAATTACAAAATTTCAGACCTGGAAAAGTCATGGAAAATTGAAATTTTCATTGAAAGTCATGGAAATTTATTTCAAGTCATGGAAAAATGTCCTGGACAAAGAGAAAGGAACAGTAGCTAAAGAAGCATTTGAAATCTTAAGTGATTTAACAGTATAGCATATAAAAGCTATTAAAAGTGGAAAATTAAACGTTCCAAAAATCAAATCTGAATTTTGAAATCCCTTTACATCCACTTCTGTAGCAGTTGTTTGCCATTTTTTGCGATGTGATTTTACTGCCTGGACATCACTTATTTTGAATTTTCTGTTATTTTCAATACTTCTTATGTTTCATATTCTGTAGTAGCAAAATTTCACATTCTTAGTTTTGCCATGCCCACTCAAAAAAAAAAAAAAAGCAATTCAATTGCATGCAAGTTCGATTTCATCACTCGTAAGGACTTTATTATTAAATTTATCAGAGTTTATCTTAATTTGTTGAATGTTTTGAAAATAAAGATCTTAAGTCAGGCGATAGAATACAGAAAAAGGGGAATTTTTAATGCTCTAAAACAGTAGTGCCAAACATACGGCACGCAAAACTAATCCATGCGACCCACTACTACGTTCAATGTCGGGAATTAAACGTATTCTGGAATTTCTGAACCTATTAATTTATATGCATTTGAAATTATGCAAATTTGTAAACAAAACAAATATACTTTTGTATCAGGAGATTGATTCATTACTGACTAATTTTTTTCAAAAAAGACCTGGTTTAGAAACATAAAGAACTAAACTATGTGACTTTACTTTAAAGAACCAAAATACTGTCAAGTTACGTGGATGATTAAAGGCACTGTTGACTCTAAAAAGTAACTTTTGAAGCAAATTTATTGAAACTTAGTGATTACTCATTCAACCTTTGTCCCATTCAATTTCATTCTGCCTGTTTAAAAAAAAAAATCAGACATTTAAGCATCATCATATTCGTTTTACTGCATTTTTACTTTACGAAAATTTATATGATGAAGACAAATAAGAATAATTTATTTTTTTAAGTGTGCACTTATATTTTTTCCATTACGAGTAAGTGCTTCAATGAGGCTGTGACATTCATATAGACGTTTTGCTAATGCTCATTTCCAAATATTACCAAGTTTGAGATTAAATAGTGCTATTCTCTTCGTGTAAAGAGGTCATGAAAATTTTCATTGAAGTCATGAAAAAGTCTTGGAAAAGTCATGGAGTTTTTTCATCCAAATAGAGTATGAACCCTGAATATATCTGAGAAATTTTGAATAATTCGATTTTTTTCTCCTTAGCAATCTTTTAAATTTTGTTTAAATGTATCGGTGGGAAAGGGGGGGGGGTAATTGTATACATTAGAATTAAAACTTTTGACCAGTGGTGCCCCCCTGGTCTACATCAGTACTTCTCAACCAGTGTGCAACAAGGTCCTTAGTGTGCTACGGTATTTTCGGAGTTGTAGAAAAGGGAATAATGGAGATATATTTTAACTGTGCAAGAGATCAGATATAACTTTTAGTTTAATTGCCAAATTGCTTTGAAAACTGCATGCCAACGGTGAAGCATTTATTTTACCAGCCTGTAAAGAAATCGTATGGGAAACGATAGATTCCAAATGAGGTGGTCGGAGTGAAAATTCCAGACGATGTTATCAGGCGACAAAATAATGAAATGATGACATTTAGAAAACATTGATATCTACAAATAGCTGGAAAATATTTATTTCAAGTTGATGAATCAACAGACATAAAAAGGCAACCAGTCTTGCTAATGAGGGCAGAACACAATCATTATGTTTTTTGCAAGGAATTTTCTCGGCTTGAAGCTCTTGATAAAATATTCCGCGTTACAGCTAAAGAAATTAATTGCAATTGGATCCGGTGCACAGGTGCTTGCAGGACGCGAAATGTCGAAGGATTCATATTCAATCAAAATACAAGTGTTCAAATCAATTTCCTCCATCGTGAAACTCTCCAGACAAGCAATATGCCAGATGAACTGAAGTCGGCTATGGATGAAACAGTAAAAATCATACAATGACGACCACTTTATACAATGAAGGGATGGCCACTTAATTATCGTTCTTTCTTTTTACTTTCTAAAGAGATGCAGGCAGATCACCACGCCCTGCCTCTTCACACACAGAGTTTGCTGGCACTTGAGAAGCAAGGTCCAGTCAAGAATTTTTGAGTTGGGAGACGAGGAACATGTTTCTGATGTTTGACAACGAAACAAAATATACCCAGGCCATGATTCAGAACAAAGCTTGAACATTACTTCATGTTGACTGGCATAGAATAATATGACTGAGTTTGTGGTCTGTTGACACATCAGCAAGGAACTTTGAAGGCACCAGAAAAATTTATAGACCACAGGAGCAACCTCTTCTTAATACTAGGGTTCAGAGAAGTGAACCTTATACGTATACTGGATGTTGGTAAAAAGAATACCTGAAACTCTCTGGTAACGATATTCATGAGCTGTTACTGTTCGTTTTAAAGAACACATGTTTGTAATGTGGGATTCTTAGCATTGACACTTTTCAAGAACAACAAAATATCATATCTTGATCCTCGCTTTAAAATCTTCTTGTAGCTCTTCCCAGCATAGAGCTGAATAAAATACGCTACTGTCCCTCAAGACAGGCACGTGTCTCAATGGTGTTAAGTGAAAGTTTGGGACTTGCAGGCTGTAAAAAGCACCAAAACTCATATTAAACTTCAATTTCTAAAGAAACTGAAATGTTGAAAAAATTAATTGTCATAACATTGTGGAATATATCCCTGTTCTTTTTTTTTCTCTTCCTTGCTTTGACTACTAAAATATTGAAAACATTGCCCATATTGACGTATGAAATTTGGTCCAGTGTGCTGCAAGGATAGAGCAAACTATCAAGTGTGCCATAAAGTAAAAGAGGTTGAGAGCACTGGTCTAAACACAGCCCACATAGCTGACCCGTGTGACCAGTTGTTTTGCTAATCTTACAAATCGAAAACCATGATTAATGACAACATTACAAATTCAGAGCCAAATACTGTCAGCCCTGCTTAATCTTTGTACATAAAGGGCTAACCTCTCCGGATGTCCGGGGTAAACTTTAAAACTACTGGGGGGATTTTAACCATTTTTTCACCATAGATAGCTACAAAATCGGGGAACAACTTAGGCTATAATTTATTGTTAAAAAACTTAGTTTAAGAACGTCATGATGGAAAACAGTAAATTTCACGTACTTTCCCAATGAAAAGATTAAATATAAAATCCATTGTTTCGAAAATTCATTGCCTAACAACAGCAATATTAAAAGTAATCATAATGAAATTTTTGAATCAAGGCTTCTCCGGAGCAAGCATGACATTGCTTTCTTAGGAATTGCATCCTCATCTTTATACATAAAGGGCTTCTTCTGTCCGGATGTCCGGGGTAAACTTCAAAACTACTGGACGGAATTTAACCATTTTTTCACCATAGATAGCTACATTATCAGGGAGCAACTTTGGATATAATTTATTCCTTAAAATCTTAGTTGTAAAAAGTTACGGTGGAAAACAGTAAATTTCATATCATTTCCCCATTAAATAATTAAATTCGCAACTCCAATAAATTATAGGGGGCGCAAAACCACTGTCTAATGGTGGATGAAAAAGGGTGAAACAAACAAATGCCATAACTTATAACTTGCTTTGACGTTTAGTGAATGACAGTACTTTTTCATCGTATTTGTGCGAAGCTTTCTTTTTTATTCTTCTGAAATTACATTACACCACAAACTGCTTGAAGCCGGAAATTTACCCCAAAGAAAACTCGTGGAATGGAATGTTTTACCTGTTTCTTTAGTATTGGTAATCACCGCAAAGTAGCGTATTCGAGCTTTGAAGTTGCGAATATAAAACCCATTGTTACAAAAATTCGTTGCCTAACAACAGCAATAATAAAAGTAATCATAATGAAATTTTTGAATCGAGGCTTCTCCGGAGCAGACATGAGTTTAAAGTCGTTTAAACATTTGGAAACTCTACTTTTTGCATCCTTAAAGAAACATAGTGGAGAGCTTCTTTTTTCTTTTGAGTCTGTACTATTTAATGAAATAAAGCGCACGGTTTTTTCAGTGATCTTTGTTTTTGTTAGTTCATATTTTGGAAATTCTTCAAATTTTTATATGCTTAAATTCGTCCTTTCGTTTCTAAATGAATATTCGTTCGTTCTTTATACTTCTTGCTATTTTACTTTAATGGGTAAGGAAAAAGCTCGATTTTTAATCACGTCAAAGTGATATGTTTTGAGTTCTTTCAGTTAAAACAGAAAACGAAAGGAAGTAGCGATTGTTTTTTACATTTATTTCTGACCCAGGCAACGCCGGGTATTTTTGCTAGTCATGTAATAAATAAGCGAATACACCACTTATAGCAATAAAACCTCCCAGAACCGAATATTTCCCCAATGACGCCATGTTAAAGATCCCCACTTAATCAAACTAGTGTAATAGAGTAATATTGACCAACTTTCGCTAATGGTTTTGCTGAGAAAAATTTTGAATTAGAAATTAAGTAAAAACAATTATTGATGTAAAAGTATAAAATAATATTTTAAGCCAGCAAGGGGGCAGAAAAACAGCATTCATATTCCATCAAAAGATTTCTTGTATTCTACCAAATTTCTTTTGTCTTTGCCATCACAAAAAAAAACCTATAGATAACGCAGTTGATAATTAAATTAAATAACACAAAAAAATATACACATTTTAGAGGTTAATCAATTGATAAATATTAAATGTAAAACATTGTAGACAAGGAGGGGAAAAAAAGGGAGTCAGAAATCTGTTCCCAAAAGATCTAGAGCAAGCAATTCACTATTATGGAATTTTTCAAAAAAAGAATGCACTGAAAAAAGATACCCAAACAGATTTTATAACTCAAGTTGTGAATTACTTTTTATAATTTTCATACATACTTGTAATATACATACTAATTATCATACTATTTTGTTGTTTATTTAACTTATTTCAAAAGCTTTTTGCTAGTAACATTTCTTTTTTCCTTTATATAGCTATTGATTTATTTTTATTACGTTTTAAGACATGTTATCAATTCAGAAAGGTAAAGAACAATTTCTCCATTTGATCAAATATCAATATACTTAATACCAATATATTTAATCGAATAAAATTTCTTGACATTAGCGATATTCGATTAAGCAGGGCCGACAGTATTCATCAATTAATTTCTGAGAAACAGATGCATTTCATAAAAAGAATCAAAGTAATAATAACTTCAATTGGTTTTTAATTAATTTTTTTTTCTTTTTCTATATATTCTCATTTATTTAGAAAAAAATTTTAATATTTTGAAACTTAATGTGTTCGACCCTCGAAAATCATCTACAAGAGTCCTAAAAAAAGATGGAATAGTTATATGGGTCATTCTCATAAAAACAGACATTTTTAGCTGATTAAGTTCAGAAAAATTAAAGTGGAATCAGATTAAACCTTTTTTAGGTATAGATATATGTAAGGGCTTTGTGAAAAAAATATTGGTCCACTAAAACAAAAACATTTTTTGAATAGCGTTATACCCTCCGCATTATAAACTCACCTAAGCATCATTCCCTCACTAGTGAGAGAATGAAGAATTCATTAAAGTGAGATTCTAGTAGTCATGCCTCAAACCAGGAAGCGACTTATGATCATACAGTTTTCATGCATTATTTTATTTTTCTGTAAAAACAGATGTGAGGGAATGACTGATGGCAAAACCCTTCCCTGACATGCTTTCATATGGATTCCAAGTAATTTGCGACAAATTAAAGACGCAAATATGTTGCAATATTTTTCTGTGTTTTCAGCTACAAATTATGCATTTGTTTGCTGAAAAGAATTTATTTTGTGATTCTGGGAAGGAAATTGACTGTTGTGAGAGAGTGACACCAATTGCTGGGGACAAATTTAAAAATAAAAAAAAGTACTAATTTTTCATGAAAAATTAATATTAAATGTTTTTTTACTTAAATTCCTCAATATTTTGAAATAAAAACCCTAAAATGTCAACTAATTGTTTGCTTATGATTTATTAACAGTGGTGACAAGTGATGGAATGACATTTGGGTAATATAGACTTACATTAAAGACAAAAATAGAACATTGAAATTTTACTTTTAATTATCTTGTTAAACTCTAAAAGTATGCATGAGTCATATAAAACATTTGTAAATTATTACAGGGACATGAAAATGTTTCTGTGAGAATAACCCCTATAGTAAATTTATGAACATTTGATTTTTTCTAGGAGGTATTTATTTCGACTAACTTTTGAGAGATAATCCATTTCAGCTGGAATAAATGTACTGCCTTCTGACTAAGAAAATGCGTTAAAATTCTGAAATGATTTCACATATCAGTAGATAGCATATTGTGTCAGCATTCACCGGGTAGTTCAATGTCATGTTCGGAGGCGTAGCTAATGCTTTAACCTTTTTTTTTTTTTTTTTTTTTTTTTTTTTTTTTTTTTTTTTTTTTTTTTTTTGACTTTTTGAAAACAAAGGCACATTTTACTAAAAAATTTCTGCAAAATTCGTGTCAAGTGTCAAGTTTTTCTTTTCATGCGAGGAGACGTTATAAGTAAATAAATTTTCAAGTTATTATTTTTTAATAAAAACTGAAGAAATATAAAAAAAATTTAATGTTCGAAATACCGTAAACCTTCATTTTACGCAATTCCATTTTATGTGATTTGACGTCTTGTTTTACATATTGCAGTTTTGATCTTAAGATTTGATCTATCAAGCGGCATTGCAAACAGAGAAAGACTTTCCCTCCTTCAGAATCCTAACTTCTGAGATTGCTGACAGCATTTAATGAACAACCTTTTTTTTTTGTCATTGGTTTCAAACCTCTTAAGAAATTTTACAAGTGATAATGGAGGACAAAACTAAGGAAGATACTAACATCGATGACACACAATCAAAAATTTTCACATTGAAAGTTATAAGATATTCCTTGACGATGGCAAACAGTCTCTGTTTTGTTAGTCAAGGAACAACCCGTAATGCAGTGACCCAACCTACGGGCTCCATGTGGTTAGTGCTGTTTCTTCAAGATCACAGAACAAAAACCACAATTTGTTACAATGTTACAAATTTGGATCAAAATAATCAGAAATTGGTTTCTGGAAAGTAGATTCAAACTTTGCCTTAACAACATAAGTACCTGTGCCTGTAACAAGTAATGATAACAAAAATTCTCAATTGACAATTTTGTTTTCTTTTCCGTGTTTTTTTTGCAATTACAGGGGGAAAAAAATTTTACATTTTTGTATTAATATGAGGTTCGACCTGCGGCAAGAAAAGGTTGGGCACCACTGCGGTTATAAATTTGATGTGAGAAATTATGGATGTGTTGTAAAAAAACTAGACTGGAAAAATGGCTGCTAAGAGACTATAATAATTATTTCATAAACAATAGTAAGTTTATTCATGTTTTCTTTATGCATATGGCATATACATATCACAATAACAACACATTCAGTTTATTATGGATTTATTTATTACCTGAACGAAAAATAACTTTTTAATCTCTGGACCCTAACCTCATTTTATCACTAATATTGGGATTTATTTACATGTCATTTTTGTGGAATGCAACTCCCTCATAAAACAAGGGTCTATTGTAGTTCACAATTTGGCATTATGTGTGCATAGCTAGATAATGTAGGTGTACTACATGCCATGCACGGATACATTTGCAGCTGTGCAGATACTTTTACTGTAGATATGTTTATCACCTGGTAGTTGTGAATTAATATTAATATTAAACAATGAAAAACTACATAAATTACTGAGAAAAGTTCCCTTTTGCTTTTATGGATACATACATCTTTTGAAAGTAAAAGGCATTCTTACTAAATATTTTGCCTATCCACTGTGTATTGATTTTCCTAAATGCAGATAGTTTTGAGTAGATTGAGTGCAGATACTAAATATTTTTATCTCACTATGGGAATGTGTACCAAATTCTGAATTACTCAATGTGTGATATGCCTCTAATAGATTTAATTTTAAAAGCATATGTAATTATCGTAATCATTATGAATTGCAGTATGAATATGGTTGCATGAATTATGTTTCGTTGCTAAGATGCTGAAGCTCAAATTTTTCAGTATAATGAGTTCTCAAAAGATTGCAAAGTTGAGTAAATTAAACCAAATGTTGAAGGAATTCTTTTAACATATGCTGAAGAAGGTAGTGCAGCAGTGGCTGATTCAAAAACAGAGGTGAAAGGAGTTTAAAAAAATACTCAGACTAAGCAATCTATATTTGTTAAGTTTATGAATAAAATTAATATTTCACAAAATGTTGCCATGAATTTAAGTTTCAGAAATGTGTACATTTCTGAAAGGCTTTAGCCTACAGTTACATTTTTCTCATAAAGAGAAAATACTACTTAAATTGTGAAATGAAAAAGAGTTTCGTTTTTTTTTTTTTCTTCTGAAGCTTTTCAAAAAAAAAAAAAAAAACAATTCCCAATGACTAATAATAAAGAAGCAATCACTTTATTCTTGTAAGTTATGTTGTATGTCATATAAAATACAGTAGAAGCTTGCTACTTGGATTTACATGTAAATATAAACTCCTAGAAAGAATTTAAATCATAGATAACATGTTCAAAATATTATTAACTTCATCACTATCTAGTATTAATGTAGTTTTCCCCCACTTTACATTGGGGTTCATCTGTTTTAGATCTGATGTTAATTTCTAAACTTTCAGGAAGAAATTATTTATTTGTTACTTAAACTTGTGTGATTTTAATCATTCTTTACAATGAAAAAACACCCTGGTTTCATTTAATGTTGTCACAATTCAACCTAACATTTCTGTTTGCTTACTTTTTGAAATTGTTCATTTTCACCCCACGCCGTGAACTATATTTAATCCGGGGGTTGGGGGTGGTTACTCTTAAAATTAGGATGATAATGAGTTACTATGGAGGGGGGGGGGGAGCTCTCAGATCATGTCACATTGAAGCCATTACAAAATCCTTGTTTTCAGTGGAATTAATCTGCAAAATGTGGAAAAAAATGATGCATTTAGTTTAATGGGAGTTTGTGCATAATCTTTATTTTGCATGCAACCAATATCGAACAGTTTATTAAGACATAAAATATCTCACAAAATATTTAAATATAATAATATTTATTAGAGTTTTCACCAGATGTTCGCCAATTTGTTGTGAATCGCATTTGTTTCATTTTACTTTTGTCTAATAAAATTTTTTACTCATCTATATATTGCAATATTTTTAGGATTACAAGGAGAACATGTTGAATCATCGTGACAACAAATATCATGCTAAAAGAGACCTTGAAAGCACAGCTGTGTTACTTCATGAGAGATTTCCACAGAGAAATATCCTTATTATCAAGCCTGTGAAAATGGCTTTAATGACTTTCAGTTGTTATGAAAACTTTTTGGAAGTTAATAACTTCGGTGCTCCAACATATAAGTTCAATTATGACTGCTTGAAACACCTAAGAATGCTATTGCAGAATGTGGAACCCATTATTAAGTCCCAGCAAAATCTTGAATGTAGGGAGACCATTTCCACTAATATTTTAGCCTCTGGGCAAAAAATTTTAGTTGGATTTAGCAAAGGATGTGTTGTTTTAAACCAACTTTTGTATGCTTTTACAGCCTTAAATGAAACACCAGACTGTGAAATTGAAACCCTTGTGAGAAGCATTGAAAGCATGTATTGGCTTGATGGTGGACATTCAGGTGCCTCCTGTACATGGGTGACAGAAAAAAATGTTTTGCATAATTTTTCTAAACTCAAAGTGGATGTTCATATACATGTCACACCATATCAAGTCCTTTGTGATACCAGGCCTAGAATTGGCCAAGAAGAAAAGAAGTTTCGCGAAAGTCTTTCGAGATTAGGAGTGAATGTTAAAAGAGTACTTCATTTTGAAAATGAGGTACGATCACTTGATATGCACTTTAAAATTCTAGATGTTTTTGAATCGGTTGCAGAAGACTGAACATTTATTGTTTGTACATTCTGAATAAATTTCAAATAATTATATTTTGTCGTAATTTTATTCTTTCAACTACAACCAGAGATACTCCTGCAAAACATTCTGTAAGTTTGGGGAACTCAAAACAAGAACTGAAATTCTGATTGCATTATTTTTGATATTTCCTGCACTCATCCAATGATGTCAATATGCTGTCTCTGAACTAAACTGGAACTTTTATGCAGTGGTTTAGTGGAAAATAATTTTATTTATGACTGTCAGAGGGACCAACTTGTGTGGTTTCTAATTACAGGGCTATCCGAAAATATACTCCAGTTCCCCAAAGCAGAATACTTTAGGATGTTCTGCAATGTAAAATCATTTGGCCAAAATTGTTCTACAAGTACTTCAAGCATTGTACAAGGAAAAATGTTACATTTTCCACAAATTGGGTGCCAAAAATCAAAATCATTTCATAAAGGCGTTTTTTTTTTTTTTTTTTTTTTTTAAACTGGACTGTTGCTATTTCTGTGGAAATGAGATATTTTTGGAACGGAAAAAGAAATGTACATTAAAGAAAATTAGATATTTAATAAGTTAAATTGAAAACTAAATTTCAACTATTTATTATTTTCGGTTAATACTGAAAATACTGGTATTTTACCTCAGCAAATACTGGTATTGCAATCCCTAAGTACAAGGGAAAGTTTTCGTAACGTAGGAAGAAATAACCAATGCCAAGACGAGTATTCAGTGCGATTATGAACACAAACATATTAATATGTGCATTGAACTTGGTCCACAAAACTAGACGAAAAGGATAGAAAAATAAGATTTCCCATAGGAGTATGTATTTGATGAATATGAATGGTTTTATACTCATGTGAAACTTATGCTCTTTTCTCATTTTGTTACTTTTTATTTTTTTATTATTTTTTTCACACCAACCTTTATTTCACAAAAAAAAAAGAGAAAAAGGAAACCACTGATTAAACCCCCCCCCCCCCCCCCCTTCAGTGTTTAAGAGAATGACTACTGAAAAGCTTTAAAGAGAATTGCATAGCTTACTACCGGGACTTACAGCAGCGAATTATACCATTATATACCATAGTTCAATCTCTTATAATTTCAAAACCAGCAAAATCGTGAAAAAATTAAGATACTCAGCATTGGTTTCAGCTCTCTCAAAATATTTAAAAACCATGTTTTATTTATTTTCTTTTTCCTCAAAAACAAGTTTATACCATCCCCTCGTTAATTTAACTTCGATAATTTATCATTTGTATTTGATTATGAATTTCCTCTTTAAAAGTTAATTAAAATATATTCATGCTATATTTCTGCATAGCTTTCCACCAACATTTCTGGAATTTTAGAAAAAAGTTTCCTTAATTATTTAAATTCTTGTTTTCCATGAGTGTTATCAAAATAATTGACTGGATAGCATCCATAATTCAGATTATTATTGGACTACTTAGCGAGAGGACACCACTCATTGCTGGTTCACCCCCCAATTTCGCCCACATTTAAAATTTCTTCTTCCATTAAATATATCTAAAGATATGATTGAAACTTAAGAACAGAAGGGGGGGGGGGATTTGGTGTCTGCAAAACGAGGGGGACACCTCATTGCTAACTTTCTTCATTCTATCAATACATGTCAAAAACAAAGTTTGTGAGGAATATGTTTAATAATAATAAGTAAATACATGTCGATCACTTTAATATCTTTGTTGTTTGGCTTGATTTGGGCATGAAAAAAGCAAATAGACATAGCTGGAAACCAGAAAGAAGAGCTCCCAGGAAATTTGGAATCTGAAAAAAAAAAAGAAATTATTTTCATTTATGCCAGTTATGTTGATTTTAAAAAGGTCAAAAAACAAAATCTAACCTCACAAACAGAATTTTATGTTGGTGTTTTTGCTTAATGACAACAACAATCATTAAAAAAAGGAGAAAGAAGGTGGTACTGCCACTAAAGCAGCCTCATTTATTCAGGAGATTCCCGAATTTTGGTGCCTTCTCCCAAATAAAGTAAAACCCACCGAATTTCCATCAGAACAACAAAATAATCTCCCAAAATTGAATTTTTCAATAATTAGAATTTCGGGAGAAATCCCACGGTAAAACCATCGCATAAACGTAACCTTTAAATACAGGAACACAAGTATAGACTAGGTCCTATCATTCTTAATCATTTTTAATTCATTTTCTTCTTTTTGGGACTTCTACTTTCCAAAAAATACTGTGAAACGCTCCCGAATTTTCTCTGAACTTCCTGATTATTTTACCATGTTTATTATGGTAAGTTTTATTGGGGGGGGGGGGAGGCACCGTGGCCTTAGACAGCCATGCATAAGACAAAAGAAACTTATGCTTTATTTAAAACTATACAACCTCACTTTAGGAAATGTGTTATTTTTTTAAATCCTTTTACACTCAAAGTTTTGTCATTTAATATATTTGTTCAAAGTCCCTCTAATTTTTTTCATAGGTCTCCCTAACTTTCATCTTTAAATATTGGCAAATGTGACATATTCTTTTTTTGAATCTACTGCTCCAGAATTCCTTTAAAGATCGGAAAAAAAAAGAAGTTTAATATTGAAAAAGAAAGATAGTTTGAATTTTCAGATCTTAAATTCAAGTCATGTTTTTCACAATTGCGATAGGACCCTACACGTTGGGTTTCTTGTTTCTACTAATGGCTTTTATTGAAACCATCATTTGAATTCAAGACGTGCTGGATACTGTTTTTGCGTAAAAAGGATTGTGTCAAGTCGAGAAGGTCGTTTATAAATAATTCGATTCCAATGCACATGGACGCCTGTATTAGAAGCAAATATAACAGAATTTCTTTAAAAAATACTAAACACTTTTCATAACGCACACAAAAGAACAAAATAACTTTTCTGAATCGGAAAGGCCAGTTTAAGTATCCCTGTAGTTTTCAATTACTCTAAGAAAATGACTCCGCAAACGAAGAAAAGTGCGGTTTAAGTCATGTAGAGAATTTCATATCATTACCTAGCTTCCAATCCTTAATTTAAGTGTTGAAACATGCATATTTTTCTGGAAAAGTTTGGTTTGAAATGACTTGGGCCGCACTTTTCTTTGTTTGCAGGGTCATTTTCTTGGAATAATTGAAAATTACAGCAATACTTAAAATTCCTTTCCGACCAAGAAATGTTATTCTGTTCTTTTGAGTGCGTTATGAAAAGCGCTTAGTATTTTTTACGAAATTCCGTTATTTTAAAGGTTTTCGTTTACAAACAAAATTTTTATTAAGTTCTAAATATAAATTCTAACAATATTATGTTTGACTTCTTTGGTAATAAATTATGAATCAATATTTATGTCAGGCCTACTAGCTTGGTTTCGCATTCGCTCCAATACTTGTTTTGCTGTATTAAGTTAGATTCTCTTTACTTAGCCCCGTTATCGATCATTGTCGTAGATGGGGATACAAATCCTACGGGAGCAATTTCATTGGATACATTTCATTCTTGCTTCCTTGATTCAAACGAAGTCATTATGAGTACTAGTAACATTACTGTTGCAAGGCAACAAAATTTGTAACAACGGGTTTTATTCAGTAAGTTACCGCCCGTAGCCAGGGCTAAGGCAGAAATACATGGGTTTTATATTTAAATATTTAGTGGGGAAATTACATGAAATTTGCTGTTTTCCATCCTAACCGAAATAATAATTTTATTTCAGAATTTTAATTTTTCAGCGCTAAGTTGTATTTTAAGATAAAGCAAATCATTTAGTGAAATCCCGAAGTCTTTAAGTGGTCTAGTTACTGAGATCTAAGCAAAACCAGGCCTCAGATTTCTCTGTGACAATCAGGCCAAGTGCAATAAAAGTGCTTAAAAAATCGAAGGACACGGACTTTATTCAACGCTCAAGTGAAAACAATAAGCAATTCGCGATTGCTCAAAAAAGAACTTGAAAGAACGCTTAATGCATCGTAAAAATATCGCTAAAATAAACAAACAAACCAAAAAAAAAACCTTCAAAAATGAATATGATTCAAGAAACTAGCGGATTTTAGAGGGAGGTGCCCCCCCCCCCCCAAAAAAAAAAAGTGAATTAATTTCACTATTTTATTTATTACTTTTTAATTGATCTTTCTTTTGCATTTTTTTTACGTAGTTAATTAAAAACAACACAAAACACACACAGCATATTTTGAATAAAAGCATTTTTGTTTGCTAAAGAAGTATTACTGGAGTCAGAGGCCCAGAGTTGCAGAATACATTTACTGGTTTCGAATTCAAGGGACCGTATTACCGCGCTTCGCCCACTAATTCTTTGATGGAATCAATAATCAACATTTTTTTAATGTGTAGGCACACCTAGAGTCATTTTGATCCAGGAACCTGTTTGCGAAATAATAGATTTCCTTTTCAGCTTATGAAAAATGAAAGAAATTATATGGTAGTTTCTTGGAAAAACCATGTTTTTTAATGGAAACGGCATGCAGTATCAATATGTTATCTCAACTGTATCATGGCTTTAAGAACAAATCAGCAACTGAATAAAATATGACAACGTATATAAAGTACAAATTGAGAATGGAAAAAGGTTAAAAAACCAGCAAACAGCTGTTTCGGCACTCTAAAATACAAGTGCCATCATCAGTGCATTAAAAACGAAGACAGGTTCACCCGACTAAAACACAGTCGAGGCGAACAATGGAATGAGAGACGAGTTGTAAAAGATATGAGAGTAGTACCGGAAACGATGACGTCAAGGTTACGTCAGAACTCAAGAGGACAGTTGCACTCAAGGGGAAAACGTCAGGGACAAAAAATAAATCAAATAACCGACTTCCAAACATTAGGAAAAGGGGGAGTGCTAGACAAATCATTGACGATTAAATTAGCATTTTTCCATATGTAATATGACTCCCAAAAATCTAAATCATGAATGGACGAACACTCGTCCTGGCCTACATTGGGCAGACTCGACGATCCCTCAAATTCCGGATAAAAGAACACGAAAATTACGTCAAAAAACAGGATCTCAAACGCTCCTCTATTGCTCAACATTGTTGGTCCTGCGGTCATAATTTTATTTTTTCTTCCGCCAAAGCTATTCACGAGTGTTCGTCTATTCATGATTTAGATTTTTGGGAGTTATATTACATATGGAAAAATGCTAATTTAATCGTCAATGATTTGTCTAGCACTCCCCCTTTTCCTAATGTTTGGAAATCTGTTATTTGATTTATTTTTTGTCCTTGACGTTTTCCCCTTGGGTGCAACTGTCCTCTTGAGTTCTGACGTAACCTTGACGTTATCGTTTCCGGTACTACTCTCATATCTTTTACAACTCGTCTCTCATTCCATTGTTCGCCTCGACTGTGTTTTAGTCGGGTGAACCTGTCTTCGTTTTTAATGCACTGATGATGGCACTTGTATTTTAGAGTGCCGAAACAGCTGTTTGCTGGTTTTTTAACCTTTTTCCATTCTCAATTTGTTCTTTATATACGTTGTCATATTTTATTCACTATGCAGTACAAAGTTTTCGACTACTTTTTATGAAATCAGCAACTGTTTTGAAATTCACACAGAAATAGTTTCTAATTCTTCAGTAAAACTTACATGTTATGAAGTTATGATTTTCTTTAAAAACTAATTGAAAAAAACTCAAGTGAGATATGGGTTTATTTAATAACCTTGCCCTCATGTTATAATCATAATGACAATGTTCCTAAGTAAAGCCGCTCATTATCTAGCATCTCGGTGACATTATGTTGGGTTTAGTATTTAAATGGTTTGAAACGTTAAAGCTGTTTTCCGTCCACATTAAAAGTATATTAGTGCTTAATATTCATGTACTTCGAAGTAGATTCATTGAGCTGAAAGAATCTTTTAAAAAAGAAAAATTAATAACAAATACGCACATTTAAAAATAAGATTATTAAAACTTTGTTACGAAACATCGAAGGCAGGGGGGGGGGTAAATTTTCCTTGCCCCCTCCAAAAGATTTTTCTGTATCCGCCCCTGTAAAGATGATTTGGTAGTTATAATGAACTTAATTGTATAGATATAGTTGTTTTATTCTTATCAAAATAACTTACTTGAATAAAGAAGTCTTGAATTAAAATTCCATAAAAGAACCATAAAACTGTGACTACAAAAGTGGCGAAAATTATTGAAAAGGGTAACGTTTCAGTGCTTCTAGTTCTAAACACTTGTTTCTGTAAAAGTAGAAAAGATAGATATTAATTCAACATCATTTGTCAACTTTTTTACGTTTTTAAAAAAAATATTTTGCTAAAAGGCTCTGCTTTTTGAAATATTAACTGCAGTTCAAATCTTCTCCTTCAAATGTATAAAAAATAACAGTTTAAAAAAACTAAATAAACGTGCTCAGCATTTTTTTAAGTAATTTTATTTTGCCGTACTTTAATCAAGTTCTTTTTTTCTTCGGGTGGGAGCAAGATTTTCATACTGACGTAATTGTAGTGAGCTTTTTAATTAAATTCCAATTTCTGGAGCAGGGGGATTTTTATTTTGTTGCAATTGTAACGTTTAGTTTAAACTTGAATCTTCTTCTTCCTAGCAGATTGAAATCTTTGCGAACCAAATAAGATTGCTAGGTAATCTTCGGTGTTGGTGAGCGTAAACGAGCCGGGTCGGATCTCCCTAGCTGTTAAAAAAATACAATGTAATTTCAGTTTGATTTTCAAGACACTGCAAATGAAATACACATCGATTGAAAGCGTCACATTCCTACTGTCATATGTCCTATCTATTTAAACAATATCTACTAAACCAGTTATCACAAAAGTAGACATGCATGTTTTTTTCGTCCCCATTTAATAGTTTACGTAGTAAAAATATCCCTACGTTACCGCAAAGCTTATGTTTCTAAAGGATTGAAGTGCCCCCACCCACCATTCTGTTTGAGAATCCACGTATCCCCGTATTGAGTGTTTAAATTTCAATGAATGAAGTGAAATTGTTATTTCTCTTATTGCAAATAGTTGCGTGAAAATATTTTCATACATAAGAAATACACGCAAAAACTAACTGTTGTTACAACTGCATACTTACAACATTTATTAAAGGCACTCCACTAGTAATTATGCTTCCAAGACAAGCTAAGAATCCAGTTATGTTCAATGCAATATCTTGCTTTCCCGTCCAATGAAAGGCGTACGCATGTGTAGAAAACACATAAATGCTTGCTCCAAGTAAGAGTTTTTGTATTGTTTTCTGTAAATACAAATAACAATTAAAATATATTGACTTCCAACAGTCAATGTGCAACTGGTTTTTTGCATCTCATTTGCAAATGAATGAATGTAGGACAACTCATTTGGAGGAAATGTGTATTCAACAGTTATTTATTGAATGCGTCGTAGAAATTTACATAAGTTTTATGCAAAGATGATTTTAAAAGGTCCATTCTAGGAGAAAACAATGTATCACAATGTTATGTCTTAAAATGTCCTAGAAACAAAAATGGATTCAGTAAGATCCACCCCTAACTTGAGTGCATGACCGGCATCGACAACTGTCCATTAAAATGTTGGACACCGAAATGTGAATACTATACATACTGTATGAAGTGAAAAGGGGGAAACGAGCGCGATCACTGAGACCACTGCTCTACTGTACTGTCCCCGCTTTGACCACTAGTCGAGCCCAATAACCGAAACAAATTTGAGCAGTCGCCTAACCGATATTTTAGGCAGTTCTCAGGGATCCTCGTAGTGGTATCCTAAGTGTTCAAATCTCTGCTCAGAATAGAAGTCACATTCACACAGTACATGAATTGAGCTTTCATCTGCTATATGGCATCCACAGGGGCATCGAGTATTACACAATGGATCGTCAGTAACACCCGCTGCTAGACGTCTGAGCGTGCGAAACCTATTTTGGTCGCTCCCCCCCCCCCCCACATATTATGAGATATTCGACCCCTCCCCTGAGGGTCATGAAATTTTTTTTATTTTTATTATTATTCTTATTTTTATATATATATATATTTATTTATTTTTTGAAGTAGGTTGAAAAATACTTAGTAGCTTGATTTACCCAGTGATCTCTTCCGCATCCTCCCCCCCCCCCCCCCCGAAAAAAAGGAATCTCTTTGCCTGCGCAAAAATTTCCATGTTCTGTGCTTCCTTACACACGAGATACATAAGTTGTTCTTTTTTTGCTACGTGAGAAAGCAGAAGATGAATGACAGTTTGCCACTTTTGCCACCTATAGATTATTCTATCAATTAGCTTATTTTGGTGATTAGCTAGCACGTCACGCGTACTAGTAAGCAAACTGTTGCTTCAGTATCTTAAATGAAACTTTTCAAGAAAAAAAGAATAAAAATAAGTCATATTTTTGATTTAATATTTCTCTGGAGAGGGAGCTTGACATGTATAAAATAACTTCGGAGATTAAATGTCGGCAATGAAGGTAATAAGAAAGTAATAAGCTTAGTAAGCGAGTAATATGTTTAGTTTATGATCGAAAATATGAAAAGCAGAACCGTAATTAATGAGACATGAAACAGTAAGAGAAATAAGTACAGCAATTAGTTGTATGTGTATTTTGAGAACTTTTTTTATACTACATTTCTATTACAATGTTTCAAATCCACTAAAAATGTTTTAAAACAGTTACAAAAACCAATATGATTATGAGTGGGTGTAAAAAAGGAGTCAATACTCATATCAAGTAGAAAACATAAGGGAGTAAGTAATAGCGTTTTTTGATTTAAAATGGAAAGTACAAGCTATACAAAGAAAAAGAACTTCAAAGTAACTCTTACTTTTTTCGGATTGTCAAATTCGTTCAAGAAAACACAACATTTTATTCCTTATTTCGTACGCATTTTTCCAAAAAAGAAAAAAAGAAATGAAAAATACCTGCACAGAAATTGGCATATTTTTTGCTTTCCTGCAAATTTTTTATTACAGAACATGTTCAATTACGAGCAACATGTGATATTTTGATTAGGTTGCATTGCTCTGAATAGGATAACCTAATGTTTAGCACATTCGGTCGGTAAATAAACGGTTTGAAGTAAACTAAATGTTGGATAAATAAGTACATCATTGATAAGGCACAGTAAAATTTATGAGAAGTGCAAAAAGCACTCTGGCGAGCGAAGATCTAAAAAATGATTGCAATTGTAAAATTTTTGATATGTCAATGCCTAGCTTTTCGAAGCACGAATTTAAAAAAAGAAAGAGAAAAAAGAAACCAGTCTTTTTTCAGATCGTTGCTAAAGTAAAATACCTGTAATAAACAGAATGGTTCAGGAAAGTGGAGAATTTATAGGGTGAGGTAGTGGAGGTAGTGCCTAAAAACGAATGCGACTTCACTTCTAGAACAAAGAGAGGGCGATACTATTTGTTAGGACTTATAAATAATGTGTGCTAATGCAGCATCCTACACAAATTGAACTTTTCTTGCTTTCTTGCTCGCAAAATCTGCTATTAATTTTTGTGTGTCCAAATTGTCTAAAATTTCATGTTCTATAAACAAAATTGACAAATTACTAAGTCTTTGCAGATGCATAGTTGATCTTAAACACTTTTTCATGACTTTTAACTTCGAGAAAGATTTTTCACCTGATGCAACCGAAAGTGGCAGAGTTAATAAGATTCTTAATGATATTGCTGTATTGGGAAAAGTTGAAATTAATTCGTTTGTAAAGAGATATTGTGAAAGTGTATGTGGATCATTAGACTCGTTATCTGGAAAGTGTAGTTTTAAAGCATTAATCTTCATCAAATAAGTTCACGCCGTCAATGTCTGCTTCATTTCTTGAGTCGTCTTTTAGTTTTGGATGTAAATCATTACAATGCTTTAGTAATTCATTTTTTGTGTGGCTAAATAATTTGCTACCGAAAAAGCCAAACACATCGTCAAAATACTCAAATTGTTTGGGTTTTCGTTTTGGACGGAGTGATTTTACAGGCGAGAAATCGGCTTCAATGTTGAGTTCGTGAGCTAGTTTGGTAGCTTCCTCTAAAACTACTTCAAAATGTTCATCTGTGCGACATTCCTCAAATTTTGCTACTAAATTTTTTAACAAATTTATACACATTTGTGTATTTAAGCACGGGCTTTGCATCATTTTGCTTAATGAATTAATTTCGTTTAAAACAGCGAACCAAATAATAATTGAGCATATAAATTTATAATTTTGCCTGTTTAACGCAAGTGAATAAGCTTTGTGTATTGTAGTGCTGTCCCAATCCGAAGAATTTTCTGATATCTCCAGCAGAGCATCAAATATTTTGTCGAAGTGATAACGCAAAGGTTTGATTGCGTCAATTCTACTTGACCATCGCGTAGCACTTAAAGGTTTTAATTTTATGTCGGGTGAATGTCTGCAAATAATGGACCATATTTTTGTAGATGAAGAGAAAAATCATAAATTTCTTGGATCAAGTCAAAGAAATTAATAGTTTCGTGCGAAATCCTTGCTACATCATTGACTACCAAATTCAAAGAATGAGCTGAACAAGGAACAAAAAATGCGCGACTATTAATTTCTAAAATTCTCTTTTGCAATCCAATATGTTTTCCACGCATATTAGAGCCATTATCATATCCTTGGCCAGGCAAATTTTGAATATAAAGTTTTAACTCCTGAAAATAATTTTAAAACAAAATCTAACAGACCCTCGCCAGAAGAACTGGTTATCGGACAAAAATCTATGAAATTTTCGCATATCTCTATTTTTTTGTTTGTATTATTTAAGCAAACATGTCTCAGTATCATTGTTAATTTCTGCGTGTGATTTGCATCTGGTTTGCAGTCTAAAATAATGGAAAAATACTTCGCTTCAATTACTTTATCCGAAATATAACTTTTTATTATCCTGACGAGTAAATCGATGATTTCATTTTGAATGTCGTCTCCCAAATAATGAGCCATACGAGTTGAATCCGACCTAGAGGATTCAATCTTAAGAATGTGTTTCCTCATAATTGAATCAAAAGATGCAATCATTTCTATTGCTTTTAAAAAATTTCCATTATTGTGTTCAAACAATGTTTTCGATGAACCCCGAAAAACCAAACATTGACGCGATAAAAATTTGAGCACATCGTACCAATACTTTTTTCGGAATCTAATAGCCTCAGTTGCATTTGATTTACGGTTGTCTTTGTTTTTAACATCTTATTCATTTGTACCAGGATTTTACGTCTTGATTATGGAAAACACTTGTTTTATGCCTTTTTAAATTTAATGATAAATGCTGCCAATCTGAGAAGCCTTTTGCATCACTAAAATTACTTGAATTGTTGCCAACAATTTTACAACAGAAACAGTATACTGAATCTTTCAAAATGGAATAAAACAAGCCAATCTCAATTGACTTTCTCACCATTTGAAAGATTTCTGTTGTAATAATTGGCAGCAAATTTTCTACCAGCGTCATTGATGGGGAAGTTGTGATTATGTACCTGAACAGGAACACGACCTACGAAAGCATTCGCATTATGAGTATCAATACTTTCAGGCCACGTTCCCGAATCGCATATAAGCTACCTTTACTCCTGTTCGGTCATAGGAAAATTTCAGGCCCTCTCATTGGCTTATTCGAGTGTCAATCAAAGCTTCAAAGACGCCATTGTAATGTTGCTAGTCATCTTTCGCACTGTGTTTCTTGTTTGTAATCTGCTAAATACGAATAAGCATTTGCAAATGATATCTTTAATTGAATGTTGCTGGCAAAAACAGCATTATTAATTCCCATCAATTTCATTCCTTGCAAAACAAATAAAAGTTGCGTTTGAGCAACTATGCTTTGAAATAAAAATAGTTGGCGCCATCTTTGGGCTAAAAATGCATATTTTACGACATTGTTTTAAATTAAATTGAAGTTATTTTAACAATAATTATCATAGCAAATTATTTTGTAGATGGAAAAGAGCGAATTCTGCAGTTTTTCATATTCTTAATGATATTTAATGCAATTTAAACAGCTCTTCTTAAAGAAATGATTACCATTTAACTTAATAATGAATACTTCTAGTGAATAATTTAATACATAATAATGACTTGAAATAACATATATATAATTTTACATAATGAAACATTGCTTTTTAATGTTATTTTCAATTATTTCATTCAAGAGTTTAAATTACCTGTTCCTTTTTACATAACTTTAAATATTATGAAGAATATTAAAAGATAAAGAATGTGCTGTTTAATTAAAAAAAACTTACATTGAGAGTTAGTTGACAAATGAGTTAAATTAAACTCTAATAGCTCCTTCTTCAAAAGCGCCATTTTTTGCTTAAATATAATGCTATTTATTCGTTTATTTATATATTTTACAGGTTTTTTTTAAAAAAAAGCAGAGCATTATTTTATTTTATGAGTTATGAAATTAGAAGGAGACAAGAAGGATATGCTTGCCAGACTCACGCAAAATTCAATTGGAAGTCTTATTCTTGAATGCTAACTCATATTCAATAGAAATTAGCTAGAAATAAATTGGCGCAAGAGAAAATTATATTAGAAATTATTATGTATTAAATTATTCGCAAAAGTATTTATTATTAAGTTAAATGGTAATCATTTCTTTAAGAAGAGCTGTTTAAATTGCATTAAATATCATTAAGAATATGAAAAACTGCAGAATTCGCTCTTTTTCATCTACAAAATAATTTACCATGAGAATTATTGTTAAAATAACTTCAATTTAAATCAAAACAGTGTCGTAAAACATGCATTTTTTGCCCAAAGATGGCGCCACCTATTTTTATTTCAAAGCATAGTTGCTCAAAGGCACTTTCATTTGTTTTGCAAAGAATGAAATTGATTGGAAATAATAATTCTGTTTTTGCCAGCAACATTCAATTAAAGATATCATTTGCAAATGCTTATTCGTATTTAGCAGATTACAAACAAGAAACACAGTGCGAAAGACCACTAGCAACATTACAATGGCGTCTTTGAAGCTTTGATTGACACTCGAATAAGCCAATGAGAGGGCCTGAAATTTTCCTATGACCGAACAGGAGTAAAGGTAACTTATATGTTCCCGGATCATCACCACATTTTTCACGGACCGTGGATGAACCGCCAATAGATGCCGAGCCTCAGGGAAATCCTTTCAGACGCATACATCTATTCAACCCTTCAAGCTTATCCGGGCCGTATTTTGTCACGGAAGACATGAAAAAGAATTCTGGAAATTGTGAAACACATTTTATCTCATCCCCGGCTGGCGCCCGGACTCCAATGAGCTGGGATAATCAGCACATAAGTCTTCCCCCCGACCTTCTGAAAGGGCAGATTTTCGGCAAATGTCCTGGAAAGTTGCATTAATTCGAACCTTATGTATCACATACGACCATCATTTCAAATTTTTCCTGAAGGGCTCAAAAGATACATATTTGTCAACGCATATTGCAGTAGACGGTCAAAATTCGAAATACAAAAAATCCGAAGGCACTTTCACGAAGCTTTTATAAATTGCTCAACTATTGCTAAGGAACAGATGCATTTTGTGAAATAAATTAATTTCCTTACAGTGCATTCAGGGGCGGACTGGGTCCTGAAGAGGGCGCCAGCCTTGACTCCCAAAGCACGCAAATTAGAAATAAATAAATAAATCAACGAAGACACACAGGTTCGAGAGCTCAAAAAAAAAAAAAAAAAAAAGCCGAGGGCGAGAGTTTAAAGGGCGCTAAAAAAAACGAGGGCGCAAAAAATGTTTAGGTGGTGAGGTTCGAGGGCACACAGGTGGGAGGGGCGCATCGCTCCGCAATGGGCTGAAAGACCAGTCGGCCCTTAAGTTAGCTCCATACACACACTCACACGGAAAAGGAAGCTGGTTTTACTCGTAAAACAAAAATACTCCAGTGGCCAATAAACATTGGCCTTATTTTAATGCTGTCAAACTCACGCTAACAACAACAATAAGAGTATAATGGAAAAGTACCGAATATTTTCACGTTTTAATTGTTAAGAATATCAGATTTTAATTATAATATAATTGTACACATCACTTTTTTTTTTCAGCAAAAAATTAAATATAATGTGCTAGCATTTTGAAAACTATTTAAGATTAAGAAAAATACTTTATAAAAATTAAAAAAGAAAACTAAATTTTAATGCACAGTAGAAGCTCAGTTTGTGGCTCCCCTTCTCATCTCTTGGCGCCCCCTCCCCATCTTCGGATTGTCTTTATTATATGTTAAAAATTACCTTGCTTTTGCGGGAAGAAGATATCGGGCTCAGTAATTTAACTTTACAACCCAACCCCGCACGTCACTACCTTTTTGGCTTGATGTCCTAACGGGGCGGCAACACTGAACAAAGTGACCGAACAAAACATAAGCAGAACAAGTTTTTTACTACACTGCCAGTGAATAAACCGTGAGCCCCTCTCCAGCCTCGAGGGTTGCTTTTCATTTATTTTTTCCTCTTGTCTTGATATACTTCCAAGAACATCGGGGCTATCTGGTCTGCTTGGACTGGTAATTGAGTGAACATTGAAAAAGGTCAAGAGACTTCCTTCCGCCTGCTTTTTATTGAGTACTGGCCACAGGTGGTACTAAGAGTGAAGTTAAGAGTCATCTTTCTTGCTATTATTAAATTTTCTCCGACTGAATGGTCTCCTATGGGGTGGGGGGGGGGGGTCGTTTTGAGCAAACAAAATTTTTTGAAAAGTCAAAAGTGATTTTTTTTTTTCTAATTTTCCCCCCTTCGATTTAGCATGTTGAAACTGACTTTGGCGCCCCTTTGGCGCTCCTCAGGCGTGCGGCGCACGCCTTGCACGCCCGCTTACGGCGGGCCTGAGTCCAGACAGACTTTTGATGACCCAACAGACTTTTTGATCTCATTCCTACTCATGGAGGCTTCTGGTTGAGAGTCTTGGCCTGTCTTTTAGAGTTGGACTTAAGCTACCGACTATACGACTCACCCATAAGTAGGTTTAGGGCAGACAGAGGACAGGCTCGGGTCACACAAATGGTACTTGCAGGGCCGTTCCAGGGGGGGGGGGGGGGGGCGAGCGGGGCAATCGCCCAGGACGCCACGGAATGAGGGTGCGCAGCAAGGTGTCCCTCGTTTCAACGGAACACGACGACTTTCACATCAAATGAGGGGCGCCTTGCGGCGCCGCCTCATTTCGTGTATCATAGATACACAGTCATAGACACACAAAATAGAGAATCGTTACAATGATTCTCTATTTTTTACTAAGGCACGAAAAAATTCCTCTCTCTTAAGTCTCCAAAACAGTAGTTTCCTTTGTATCATTGAAGCAGATACAATTTCTGAGAACATAACTGTTTAGAATCAAACAAAAGGAACTTTTCCTTTGTGTAGTTCTCACCAAATTTGCTTGAATTCTGTCCCTGCGTGCAGTGACGTAAGCAGAAAAACGTTTTAAAACGACACATTAAAAAAACAGAAAAAAAATTTTTTTTTTTTTGCTTGGGTAGGAAAAAAGGTCAAAAATTTGAAACTTCAAAATTTCGCAGGTTTAGCCTTAAAAACGCGATTTAAGGTCATGTTTATTAACGTTAGGGTAAGGGAGGAAACTCAGAGACTGTTTCCGATCGATTTTTTTTTTAAATACAGTAAATTCCCGATTATCGGCAAACGGATTATCCGCCGGTCCTTTCACATTTTTTTTCTAACTTGTGATTGTGTTGTTGTTCGCTTTTAAACTTTACATATATTTTTTATATTCAAGGTTAGTAGATGCATTGTAGCAATGTTTTTAGTTATAATTTGCATGAATGTCAGTGTCAGTAATATTTTTTATCTATTATATTCACTAAGTATCGTTTTTTACCTATTATTCGGATTATCGGCGGTTTCGCTTATCCGCGGTTACCGTGCCACCATCGGGAGTTTACTGTAGATTGAAAGCAATTCCCTCTCACACTGCAAATTTTCGAAATTGAAGTTTCAAAAACGCAACTTTAGACAAACTTTGAAGATTTCATGGATAGGAGGATCTGGAGCATTTCCCAGGAAAATTGTTCAAAATTATGGTTAAAAAAAAATTAAGCAATGTTTTACATTCAGGGGATATTCCACTTAAATGTTTTGTAAGTGTCGTTTAAAAACCCCATTGCTTGTGATATTAAAGAAAGGCGACATGGGGACCCTTGCATGAATATTTTCTTAAACTCAAGTCTTAAAACGCAATTTTTAATGCCATATTTTGTAGTGATTTTTCGAAATTAGAGCTCCAGAAACTCAATTCTGAGCGATTTTCGATGTTGTTGAGTAGTTGTAGACTTCTCCTTAAAACTTGCAAATATTTGATGCAAAAGAATAACATCTTTGTTTTTAACATATATGAAAGCTGGTATTAAGTTGGTACAAGTAAAAAAAAAAAAAACTCTTGAAAAGAATCATTGGATGAGTCCAGATCGAAATTTAATTTTGATGTAATTTACTTCGATAATTACATTTTCTATTTATAATCAGCAAATTATTTATTCGTGTTCTTAGTTTGATCAATATAAATAACCAATTCATTTTATATTGTTTGTTTTTATCTAGTGGGATAACATTTTTCTAGATAAATGTTTGGATTTTTAACATTTCCATTTTCTGAAAAGTTTTTGGGGCATTAATGCTTCACAAATATCAGAAACAGATTCATTGCTTGTGTTTTAATTTGTATTATGCATAGATCTCTGATTGTTCTGTTCATTAATATAAAAAATTCAAGTATGTATTATGCACTGATGTTATAACTAACTTTATTTTTCTGTGTGTATTAGAGGGGGGGGGGGGAGAGGGTGTGTGAACTGCGTTTGTGTGAACGCGTAATGCTCGAGAACTAACTGGCCGATTTCGCTGAAAATTCCACAGTATCTTTCTTTTAGCCCCGGAAAGGTTTGCAGACCAGTTCGAAAAAAATTCGACTCAATTTGTTTCAATGCTCTAACTTAATTACGGCGGGAGTTATTTGCGTTTTTAGCTCGAATTTTTTTAGGCTTAGCTGAAATTTAGGCACTACACTCTTCATTAAATCTATCAATAAAAAGTGAAGGAATTGTTCTACAGTTTTCTTTTTGACGCCATTGGAAAAGCAATATTTTTTACTCCAGATCCATCTCGACCTTTGGTCGAAAAACTGAGCTTCTATCTCGAAAGGAAAAAAGTTACAAGTCTTTTTAAATGAAGTTCAAAAAATCTCATTTCCGTTCAAAATGTTAACTATTTTCTTTCGCATTTTAATTCCTTAAAATTATTTTGTTTTGTGTTTCCATGGTTGCGCTTTTTAAATCCATCTTTCTCGATTTAATTTCTTAAAAGTATTTTAATATCTGCCGTCATTGTTTGGGGGGGGGGGGGGGGGGATTTGCACGTTTTTTTATTATTATTATTTAAGCCTGATTGTTGAATATACGTCACTTGACACAATTTTTATTTTTAAGGTAGACCGGGCAAAGCCGGGCAACGCAGCTAGTATGTAAATAATACACATAATCAATTGCATTTTCAGCAATGCTCATATATAAAGAGAAGAAATGAGGTCATTTTTAAAGTACTAACCCTTTGAACAGTATACAGATAATAACAGCAGATGCAGCTTGCTTGTAGTATGAATGATATGAAGTTCACCATAATTAGTACGGAGTCGTTTATTAGCAAAGCATATTGCAGCCATAGACTTGCACTGGAAGTGAAACAATAATAATAATGTAAATATTAATAATGGTGATAATTATGTTAACGATAATAATAATAATACACATACACACACAATTTGTGCCATATATTATGCAAGCTCAGAATGAAAGACTAAAGAGAATTTTGGCTTTATTTAGAAAGTTCAGAGTAAACAAAAGAAGATTTTTAGTATTATAGTGTATTGGGGTAAGAATCATCATTGCTTATTCTTAAGCTTCAAACTGCTTTTGAACCAGTTTGAGGAGATAGGCTGCAGGTCAAAAACGAAATACTGGAATGGTAGAGATTCGTTACAAGTGTTTGTACGTTGAAAAAATAACTATAATACAATTTAACCAAAAAACTCTATGGCACGACAGCCCGTGAGGGTCAAGACCTACTGTGCCCAACTCAGTTTTCCTGACCACGGGCCCTGGGGTGCAAGGCAGATGTTCCGGTTAGATGGTCAATCTAACACGGAACCCCCCAGTATTTGGTTCCCAAGCACGCTTGGTACTCATTTTATCGACCCACTGAAGGGATGAATGGCTGAGTCAACCAAACCTGACCCAGGGATAGAGCCCGGGCCTGTGACGTGTAGGGGCGAAGCGCTACCACTGTGCCACTGGACTTCATAATACAATTGAGACAGTGAGAAGCAAAGGGATGTAAGTGGACAATTTCAAGTTTTGAGAAAAACGCGTTTCAAGATAACATCCTAGGTAGGCTTTCATTGATTTTTTTTACTAAATCGTGCTATATATCAGCAACTAACAGGGCTACTAGTACCATCTCTTGCCCCAAGATAGAGGAGAGGTTCACCTACCATGTGTACTGGTTATCTCCAAATTTTTAATTTTGCTGCATACATCCCTTTGCCTCCACTGCCTCAATTTATGTTTCATGAATTTTTATGAAGAGGTGTTTATTTTGAATGCCATAAAATAGATTTTACAAATGATGATCATAGCTTCACTTATAACCAGGACCGTCATTTGGGCAATCAGGGGGAGAGGGTGTCAATTGAACCCCCTGGATTTCAGAAACATAATGATATTAAGCATTTTTGTGCGTATTTTGTTGTTTTTTTCCCTTTAAAATGCATTGAACACAAACCCTTTGCCCCCTTCCCTCTCCCGAAAAAAAATTTGAAATTACGGTCCTGCTTAAACATTATTACATACCTGACCTTTTTATAGCTAAATATTACATTAGGGGATGTCCACAAATGATATCACACTTTTTGAGGGGGCTAGGGGGTTCGTGAAATTGTGACACTTTGAGGCAAGGGGGACGCAGCGGCTAGCAAGACGTAAGACGTCACGCATTTTTTTTATATTTTTGTATTGAGAATACATTTATGAGAAATAGTGTGACATTTATATGGGCAGTTCCTTATTGACTCAAAAAAATTACTTTCTTACAAAAGAAAAAAAAACATGGTTCTCTCCAAATATAGCATGCAGGAACTTAACATTTTTGTTTTTAAAGTATTTTATTTTTTCTTTTTGACTAAAAGGGAAAAATACTTAAAAGAGGAACTACATATTCACTCACCTAACGGCACTACATACGAAAGGTAAAATAGATACATTTCCAGTTGACCTATTTTTACAAATGTCTACACAAACTGCCCTGAAATTAGAAATACGTACAATTTGCAAAATTATAAGATGATCTGCCCGTCAAGACCTGGTTTCTTATGAGGGAACTCGCCGATCTTCAGTGTAGCGTCAACCTCTAGACATGCGCGCTCTGGAGCGTGGCGCAACGCCGAAGATCGGCGATTTCCCTCCTAGGAAACCAGGCCTTGACTCATGGAGCACAAAAATGTAATAACCATAGATGAATAAAAACAACAAGTAAATAAGTCTCGCATGTCTTCGTATACTGTCCGCCTCCGGCAAGTTGAGCCCCGCTGGCCGGCCGATTGAATGATTCCATTTGTTGAAATAGGGGTGAGGAAAAACGGTTAAAGTTCAAAAGGCTTAATGGTAGCCCAACTCTGCGCCTAACAATTCCTCTTCTTACTGGTTGCTCTCCCTTGAAAGGAAATGGACTTACTCAAGGCCATAGCTCAACTTTTCAGAGGCGAACAGTAGTTCTTTTGATTTCATTCTAATTAAAAATTTTACAAAACTGTTTTCACCTGTTTTTAAAGAATTCACAACCACATTTTATGGAATCGGCGTAGATTGCTTTATGATTTAGCTTTCGTTCCTTATTGTAGTACCAAGTTTGGCGCTTGCTTTTGTCAAATTCACGTGGTTTTTTTTTTTTTTTTTAAATAATTTCCAGATTATTGCCCGTTTTTAATTGCTTCAATTTTTCTACGAATTCATTTTTCCTTTTCAATAAATCTTAATTTCATTTATTTTAATCAACTCCCCCGTATTACGGGGTATTACGGAACTTGGAGCGTTGGTTCTAATGTAAAAGTCTTTTTTGCTTTTTGTTCTAAAGAACCGAAGTGGTCAAATGTTATTTTGGAAGATTCTTTAACCAGTTTCCTTGGCATTTTTGGGGAATTTCGTGAATGCTTTGAATTTGGTTTTTGAATTTCAGGTTAATCCTTCATTTGCCTATGCTGTTGTGGGAAGGCAAAGCGCAGCCGTTGATTGATCAAACAACCCCGCGAAGTGTTTATTTATTGGTTGGCGCTGATTAGGCGCTGGATTCTGCATAAATGAGATTAAACTTCTCATTTAGAAATGCATAATTTCAATTATTGGAATTTAAATTTGTTACGGGATCATTCTCACAAAAATGTTACAAATCTGTCCTGCACTTGGTATTTTTTTAAATCAATTTTGCACAAGCAATTTAAAATGGGTCAAATAAATTTTTCTTTTGAACAAGAAAAAAAAAAAAGAAATCAGTTATAGCGTATCTTTTACTTAAAAATTAAGTTTCAACACAACTTTTTTTTTGGAGGGGGAGGGGGGAGTCCGCCGTCAAACTTTTTGAACAGGTTGACGCTTCATTACGACATTTTGAAATTTATTTGCTGATTCTAAATGCTTTTGAACATATTTTGTTTTCTTTAATTCACATTTTGGTGGCTCCTGGTCACCTTTCTATTATTTAAGACACATTGATGTTCCAAAATATTATACGTTGAGTTTCTATTTTTTCTTAACTTTTTACTAAAGCATTACAAATATATTTTCAACTTTAAAAATTTGCATTTTTTTTTTTTTTTCGTTTTTTTGGACCGTGGGTAACCTTGAAGTCTAAAGACACATTAACATCGGTAGAACACCGCCCATATCACAACACTGCTGAATTCTGCTCCTTGTTCTCGCAGGTGTTTTGCAGCAAAACATCCCCGATACAGTGCCCGCCGCTTATTAAAATCACATTCGTTCTGAGGACATTTGATTTTATAAAGCGGCTGACTTTATAAACCGGCGCTCATGCACTGAAAAAAATAAAAGGTTTTTAAGTATAAATACTCTAAAAAAGAAATACTTTACGATTAGTTGTATTTTATTTTTAGTCTAGTTGAATTGTATTATTTTAGTTCAGTTGCAAAATACAGTTGACATTTTAACTTACATAAGGTACATTTTTAAAATTTTACAAGGGTCTTAAAATATCTGACTTATTGTTGTATAAGAGAATTTGAAAGTAAAGATTGAGAAATCCCTAATTTAATTGCAGCATCACACTAACTACATTTAGGAAGCTTGTCATACTTATTCAAAATTTCTAATTAATCTTTCACACTCAAGTCGTCACGACTTCCTAGCTAACAATTTTAACTCAATTGTAAAAATGAACTGTCAGCCCCTGTAGATAGCTGAATGAGCACGAACTGATTGACTCAGTGGTCAGTGAGCAGGACTGCATGTTGGAACAGTTCTGCGAAGAGGAAACAGGCAGCACCAACTAAATATATGGCTCTGAAACAATTCTCTTGAGACTGCTTCATTCTTCTTCTTTTTTTTTTCATTCAACTCCCCAAGAATAAAAAACGATGTGGAATTTGTTATTTTATTAGTGCAGCAATGTTTTAAATCTTTGAAAAAAAAAAAAAAATCCTGGTTCTATTCAGAGACGAATTAACATATGCTTTCCAAAAGTTTGATTTTATAAAACGGCGAGGATGATTTTATAAAGGATAAACCTAACATGTTTTGATATAGAAATGATTCTGTTCTTCCAGATTTGATTCTATAAAGCGGCTGATTTTATAATCCAGTGATTTTATTAATGGCGGGCACTGTACTCCGTAAATCATCTGCGATATCATGGCGCAGAATTCAGCTGTGTTCGACATAGTGTTCTGACGATGTTTATGACTCTTAAGCCTTCAAGGTAACTGTGCAGAGCAAATATTCAACCACGCCAAAAAAAAAAAAAAAGGGGGGGGGGGACGCCTAGGGCTGCCCTGCATTTACATTTTTCGGAGGGTGGAAACTCGTAATTTCAGGACTAAAGCTCCAGATTTTGCCCAAATGATAAAATATTGTTACATACAGATGTTTCGTTTTGACCAGCAAAAACCTCTATTTTCGCAACCGTTAGTCCTAGATGCATACTTCCAATTACAAAAATGTTCAAAATCAGATGTAGAATAAGATAGTGAATGAAGTAAAAATAAAAATGAGTAAAAAAATACAGAATTTAATTTTTTGTATGGGCCTTAAGTTCTCTAACTTATATTTAGGAAAATGTTCTCCATTGAAAAACAATTCCAACACAAAAAGTTAGAAATTAGTACGACCAATATTCACCGAGATATGAAAGGCACCGTTTTGTGACTTACAACACTTTACATTCGCCGTCAATTACACCTTTTGGGGGGAAATATAGCATTTAACACGTGTTTAAAATTATATGTGTGAGAGTGTGTTTTTTCAAATTGTTCGAGGTTTTCAGTGTGTTTTTGCGTATCACGGTATAACATTTGCATGAACTTTTGAATAGTAATGAAAAATATAAATACCTTTTTTTTTTACTTTGGCAACCTCTCAATTTTCTGAAAGGGTTCCCTTGAAGTCCCTTAAAACTTTGAACTGAAGTATCTCCTTGAGTTTTGGTGGCACAAATGTCAAGTTTTTGTAAATAATAGTTTTCAATGGAGATTATTTCTCTAAATATATGTTAGGGGACCTAGTGCCCGTATTAAAAGTTCAATTTCGTATTTTTTGACTAATTTTTATTTTTGCTTCTAACTTTCAATATCTTAACTTCGCATTTGATTTTGAACATTTTTGCAATTGGAAGTATGCATCTAGGGCTAACGGTTGCGAAAATAGAGGTTTTGTAGGTTAAAACGGAACACCCCGTATACATAAGTATACCCTGTGTACATCTAATGAAAACGAACATTCGGACATTCAAAATTTTCAATATTGCAGTTATGTGTCTGGAAATTTTTTGAGAGGGCTCAGTGACCTCCCATTGGGGCACCCCTTGGTACGACCAGGGCCGGATTACTGAATAGGTTGTGACCTTAGGGCCCCTCAAACGGCAAAAACTGTTTTAGTCAATGGCTAAAATTGTTTTATCCAACGGCTAAAATTGTTAAATTCGAATACAGGAGTCCTAAAACATTATTCGGCCTTGAGGTCCTCTGATATTTTAATAGGGGCCCGGGTACGCCCACTTTCGGACAACTCTGTACATCAAATTCATTCACTGTGCCCTCTATTATGAAAGAGGGAAGGTGGCCTCGTTAGTCATACGTTTTGGCTTAGAGAAGGGAGACATGGAAAAGTTTGTACTCCAAAGAGGCGCTTTGATTCAAAAAAGTTTGGGAAAAATTGTCGAATTCCTTCTATTTAATCATTGCTAGAAATAAATTTAGAAATTATATAAACTACATACTTTTGAATATTAAGACCGATACGTTACTTACAATCCAGAGAAATTGCTGAAAATAGTGCAAATAACAGCAAGATTCCCAACAATTAGTGTAAAATCCATGACTACTCCACTTCCGCTACTTCGAACAAACGCATAAAAGAACTCGATGGACTCATCTGCGCAAATATTGTATTTCCAATTTACGAGCGGCTGTGATACAAGTGTACCCGAAATTTTGCGTCAACTTATTCGCCGCTCTAACTGCAGTTCAAAAATAGAATATCCTTGACAAAATATTTTTTCTACTTTTTCTACGATGACCGCATTGTACAAACGACCATAATTCAATCTTCAAATGAAAGCAAAGAGAAAAGTTTGCTGGACACTAATCATTTTATTTTTTTACTCGCATATGACTCCAGATCGGTCAGCGCTGAACTTCTAACAAAACTATGAAGCTTTTCCATGCTGTGTAAAATTTTTTAATAGTCATTTGATTTAAATATGATTGTCAAAATAAAAATCGATTTTTTACAAATTTAATCTTTGAAGGAAAGCAAAGACAAGGGTTTAGGAAAAAATAATAGTGAAACCTCGATTTTACGTTTCTTAAGGGACTGGGTTGGGAAAACGTAAAATCCGGGAAATACGTAAAGCACAAATCAAATATTAAAAAACTAAAGGTAGTAAAGATAACATTGAAAAAGGTATAATATTTATATTTTACGAAAAGAACATACCATTTTGAATCATTTCAACACATTTTGTTGCTTTGTTGACGTTTAGGATGAAAATGCTCCGTAATATAACCGGATGGAGCAGTAGCACATTTCATAGTTTCATAGATTTACTTTCAAAACAAGCGTGGTATGGCTAAAAAACGCACAAAAAGAAACGTATTGCTTATTTCAGATACTATTTTTCCCTTTTTTGGTTCCCAGGGAAAACGTAATATGCGGGAAATTTATATATATAACAAATTTTCCATCCAGGTTAAATTAACAGTATCAGTATGCAGGGGCGGACTGGGTCTTTCTAGAGGGCGCCAAACTTGACTCCCAAAAAGTGAAAAAAAAAAAAAAAAACCCCACGAAGGCGAATAGGCTTGAAGGAAAAAAAAAAAAAAAAGGCACACAGTTTTCATGGCGCGAAAAAATACATAAATAATTGAAAACACGAAACACAGAAAAAAAGCTTCGATTGAACCAAGGCGCGAAAGAAAAATCGAAGGAGCTCAGGTTTGGAGGTACAACAACAACAAAAAAAAAAAAAAAAAAAAAAAACAGGTTTAAGGGCGCAACTAAAATAATATGAAAAAAAAATTCTAGTGTGAAAAAAAAAGGAGGGGGGGGGGCGCACAGTTGTGAGGGTGTAAGAAAAGAAGATGCGCATATTTAAGGCCATCAAAAAATGAAAGTAAAATGAAACGATGTCACGCAGGTTTGAAAGCACAAAAAAGAAAGAAAGAAAAAAAAAAAAGGATGGCGCTCAGAGAGCCTTCGAGGGACACAGGTGGGCGGACGCATCGGCCCGCGGGCCAGTCCGCCCCTGTTAGTATATGGAAAAACTTTGACCTATTGAAAAAGACGTGAAATCAAGGACAGATACAAGGGAGGAGCGATTTGAAATTCTAAAACGCAAGTGTAGGCCATCTTTGACGACATTAAGGGAAAAAATTGTATTCGAATCTGTTAGGGGAAGGAATGGATACAGGGATTTTCTAATTTTTCAAATTTAAAGTTCCAAAAAAGCGAAATTTTTCGGCAACCTTTGATCATGTTATTGGGAGAGGGTATCGAAACATTCCTCTGGAATGGCTGCGAAATTGAAGTTCTAAAACCCATTTTTAGAATACCTCTTTCAATGGAAAAGAATAGGTTTATCCTTGGATGAATCTCTATATTTTAATTGTGCTAGATAAAAATGATGTGGCACCCCCCCCCTCCAAGCGTGTTTAAATGTGTCCTTGCGTGAAATGCGGAAAAAACGTAGATTCGGGGGACGTAAAATCGTGGTTTCCTGTAATGAAAATAATAAATAAATTAAATGGGAGTACTTTTTTCTAATTGCTTGAGATAAATATTTATTTGAACAAATTATTTGCATATCAAGTACCATAACATTGAAAGAGAACGTTTCATTTGTTTCTAGAATAAAAATCTGTTCTTTATATATATATTGTTGTAAAGATAAACTTATTTTTTCAGAGCAAAATTAACATTAGAATGTCCTAATTCCTGTTACATAGGCCAACATTATTTTTATATATCTATCATTTACTAAATGATGCGCTAATGAAGTACTGTCGGCCCCGCTTAATTGCATATCATCGGTTCCAAGATATATTATTAAATAAGCGGGATTTGATTAAACGGGGGAAATTTTGAATACCTCTCTAAATTGACAACATTTGCCTTAAAACGTAAAAATAATAAATCAATAGCTATATAAAGGAAATAATTAATGTTATTGCTAAAAAGTTTTTGAAGTAAGCTAAATAAACAACAAAATAGTTCAATAATTAGTATTTACAAGTACGTTTGAAAATTATAAAAAGTAACTTTCAACTTGAGCTATGAAACCATTGTTTCGGCACTTTTTTCAGTACGTTATTTTTTGAAAAATTACATAATAAGGGGATTGCTTGTCAAGGTTTTTTAGGAACACTTTTCTGACTCCTTTTCCCCCTCCTCGTCTACCGTATCTTACATTTAATATTTATCAATTAGTCGCCGTCTAAAATGTGTATATTTATTTGTGTTATTTAATTATCGACTGCACTTTTTTTTTTGTAATGACAAAGACGGAATAAATTTGATAGACTAGTGGAAACGTTTTGATGGAATATGAATGTTGTTTTTCTCGCCCGTTGTCAGCAATAAATATTACTTTACGTTTTACCGTCACAATAATTATTCTTACTTCATTTCTTCCTAATTTATTCCATTAAATTTTTTTCTCAACAAAAATATTTGCTAACGCTGATAAATATTATTCGATTAAGCGGGGATCTTTAGCATTGCGTCTATGGGGGAAATCTTCGGTTCCGGGAAGTTTTTATTTGTTCCGAGGGGTATATATTCGTTTATCCGTTACCCGATTTAACGGGGCTGACAGTACTCTCGATTGTAACAAAAAATGTGTTATTGAATCCAAAAAAAATAAATAAATAAAAAAATAAAAAGAGTTTGAAAAAGATATTTAAATGGCAATCTTTCGACGAAACTATTTTGGTGCAGCTTCGTTGTAAAATGGGTTAAAAAATATGTTTTGTTTAGTGTAAGAGCAGGAAAAGGTTCTAAAAAGTGTTTGAGAATCTTATTTTCTTAAAAGAAAAATGTAAAAGCTGAGATGCAAATATTTTGCGATCTTTTTAGCACGTATGTCCGCTAATGGTGATTAGCGGGAAAAGCCCGTGAAAGTATTTTTATTCAGTGAGATTTTAGGAAAAAATGCGAGAATTCCGCTCTCTAGTTTCCATTATTTTTTCACTTTTTTGAACTCTTTTGACTGGGAAATATGAACAGCTGCACAGTTGAGCATTTTGATCAAAACTAGGGTGACATGCAATAAACTAAACAGCCCGGTTAGTTTCGTTCTTATTATAACTCATCAGCCTGGATTAGTGAATAACCTAGCTAGAGACAGATGCCATCTCATTGAAGCTGAGAGTGCCAACAAACTGGTTGATATATTATTATTCATTTCACCAGCGAGTGTCTGCAGCATGGTGCGTTTCAACTCGTAGGTTGAAGCTGAAAGCAAAGCTTGGTTATTCAATAAGAACGAAATGCAGTCTCTGGATGTGATAACCGGGATGTCTGGTTTATTGCATGAAATGCTGCCTTAGTCAAGTAAGTTAGGTGCAATAACTTACTGCTAAATACCAAAGCTTTGCCTTCAATTCACGAGTTGAACCGCACCATGCTGCGGACTCTCGCTGGTGAGACAAATTTATTTTATCTACAAGTTTGTACGTACTCCCAGCTTCAATGAGATGACATCTGCCTTCAGCTTGGTTATTCACTAATCCAAACTGACAAGTTGAATAAGAACGAAACTGCAGTCTCTGGATGTGCTAACCCGGTTGTATGGTTTATTGCATGTAACTCTGAATAAGTCCTGGCTTAGGGGTATAACGTACTGCTAAAAACTAGTGTTTTGAGATAGCATCCTCTAACTTGGCTCAAAATACGACAAAATTCTCAAAACTTTTTGGCCTTGGTATGGTGCTACAATTGCAAATTTCTTAGCAAATTTACAAATTCTCGATTTTTACTCCATATATCAAGGAGAAAATATGCACAATATGGTTAGATATTTTCGTTTTCAAAATCGTGTTTTGGTTCCATGCTGAACTTTGCCAGATTTCGTGGTTGAGAAATTTAAAATTTTAGCACCAATACCAAAAAGTTGAAGAATTTAACTGCTAAAGCCAAAGTAACCCATGCTATTTTATGCATTTTTGAGTACTTTACAATAGTCAGTAGTTAATCCTATGTTTTTTTTTTTTTTGGGGGGGGGGGGGTCACTCCCAGCTTTAGCAGATATTCTGACACGAGCAAGGAAAATAATATTTTCAACTGACCTTTACTCTCAAAGTCATTCTTAAGTGACCAAATTGTTTATGCTAGCATGTATCTAGTTTCAAGTAGTATATCTTGATTAAAAAAAAGAAAAAAAAATCGGCATGGATTACTTATTCCTTTTGAAACAAACGATCACATATTTAACATCATATATTCACAACAGGGGTGATAGTGGACTCAAGTAAAATTTTCTGAAGACAGTGTGAAATTCTCAAAAATTTTGAGGTAGCTCGATCCCCCCCCCCCCCTTCCCCTAAAATATCTTTAAACATGCATACAAAAACCATCGAAATAACTAAAAAAAAATAAATAAATCAAGTTTTTTAAATATATATATATATATATATATATAATGTTTTGTCAGCCCAAAATTTTCAAACACCTGTCATTTACAATCTTAAATTTTGACCCCTACTCAAGAGCCAACAAGTCAAACTTGAGGGAAAAAAGCTTAACTTTTCTTTTCATATTGCTGGAAGAGTGCCACAATATGAAGAAATGAAATTTTACAAGAGAAGCGTTTGAAGTTAAACTCTTCAGGCAATTTGCATTCAGAAAAAGTAAGTTTGCTGTGCTCTCCAGCAGTTAATATTAGAACAAAAAAATCCGTCATTATTATTTTACCAAGAAGATAACGTCCTTTGAAGGCCTTTAAGCGGAAAAAAAAAGAAAATGAAAAATTTCGTATAGTGGCGCTCTTTTTCCAAACAAGCGATATCTTAAAAGTTTCAGGAAAATTGAAGACAGGCTCCCATTCACTCTGTCCAGCTTTAAAAAAAAAAAAAAAAAAACTCTTAAATTGCTGATCATGTTTTTCCCACTTGTTTGTCGCTAACAATCTCTCCACAAGGTGTTTTTGCATGGAAAAATTTTGGAGCACTTTACCTCTGAAGAGTCAGTAATGATCATTACAGAGTGGCGGTTGAATATAAAAAGCAATAATAATTTTAAATAACAGATTTTTTTTAAAAAATACTAAGCACTTTTCATAATGCACTCAAAAGGACAAAATAACTTTTCTGAGTCAGAAAGGACAATTTAAGTATTCCTGTATTTTCAATTATTCCAAGAAAAAGACTTCACAAACGAAGAAAAGTGAGCATAAGTCTCACGTCATTTCAAACCAAACTTTCCCATTTAGAATAATTGAAAACTACAGGAATACTTAAATCGTCTTTTCTGACCGTAACCAAACTTTTGTTTCTGAAGGGTTTTACAAAACAATTCTCGTAAAATCTATAAATGGTTAATAAAATTTGATTTCATTTCTATACTCTATTCATGTATGTCACAAAGAGCATATTTAAATGAGATGGTACTGCTTTAAAGGAATTAGCATGGGCAAGTGTAAAAGATGACTTTGTCAATGAAATGAAGGAAAAACTGATGTTCAACGACATTTCACCCCGTTATATATTTGATGTCGTTCTAACAATTTAAAAGAATTATGATTTCTTTTGTTAGTTACAGGTATGCCAAGGTTTGAAGGAAATGATGTTCTCAACAACTACATTAAAAATAAGTACAGTAGATAAAGCAGTGTAAAATTCTCCTGCAATATTTCATTTTTTGAACAAAATAGGAAAAACAAATAACGATAATAAAAAATAAATTAAAAAATAGAATTAATTTTTTTTCAGAAAAAAAATTAGTAAAACACATTTTTTTGGAATAGTTTTGAAAAATTTCGGAGGGGGTTTGAACCCTAAAAACCCACCCCTTAAATATGAACCTGCTTTTCCCCACATTATTCTTTCCGACATCATACCAGCACCAGGTGCAGTTTCTTGTCAGATAAGTGATCTTTATCACATACAACTGTACAAAGACACCATCTGTACAATTTAAGTGGAATTTTTCTATTTCTGCAAAAAATGAGGCATAAAATAATGAAAATAATGAATCCTACCCTTGTTAACCCCTTACCCTAACATTAACAGAGAAAGTCAAAATTGTGTTTTGAGTCCCTCAATGTTGAATATTTCCAGGGGAAGCCCCAAAAAAACTCTCTGTTCCCATAAAGTTACAAGAGAAAAAAAAAATGTTTTTAGACCTTCAATTCAAGCTCAAAAATTTTTCGAGGGAGACAAGATACACCCTCAAAATCTAATCTAAAATCATGTTAAACTTCCAAGATCAAAAAATATATTAAACTTTTCCGAATCTTGATGCCTCTTTAAGCATCAAAGGATTAAATTGGTTTGTTCAAGCACTTAAGGTAGAAGAGAACCCCCCCCCCCCCAGAGTTGTCTTTTTTGACTTAATTTTAGGATTGTTAATACGGTAATGAGCAACATTTAGTAGCGACCGCATAGTTTGAATAAATAAAATAAATTAAAAAGAAATAAAAATAAATAAGACATTTTTCTGTTAGTAATCAGGACTTTATTATTTACAGTAACACAAATAAATACATTTTCATTAAAACGTTGTTAAAATAAAAATGATTCAACTTAATTTTTTTGCTTTTTTATAAATAGAGTCTACAACTTTTTCAAGGCAATGAATTGTTTCCAGAGCAGCTTCAAACGTTTTATCACTGTCTGTATCTTCAAATATTATCAAAATTCCTTGTCCTTGATCAAGAATGCCTAAATGAACAGAGGAAGAGTAAATTGTTCAGATAGAGCATACAGAAAACATTACAGAAGATTTTTCACATAAACATCTTATTATATTTGGGAAATAGAATTATATGCAATTGTTACTCTGAACAAAATGTATTACATAACATTAGTCAGACATAGCACTACACTGAAGAGTCCTCCCATGCATAACATTAGATGTGGTTGAAAGGGGCCTTGAAAACAGCTCTGCTTATTCATCTAGATCATGAGCCGAGCAAAGTAAAAATTTTTAAAATAGCCAAAAGTTTACTGAAATTCAGGCAAAAGTATGTAGAATCTGATCCTTCAGAAAGAAATATGGAAAAGGAAAATATAAGTACTTCTCAGTGAATGAAACAGTTTTAGCATTGCACTTTAGTCCAACCATGATGAACAAGGAAGTTTAAAAAATGAGAAGCTCCAGCGAAAAATACTGCATAGTCGTATCTGCACTTTTTACTAAAATTGAGTTACTGTCACAAGGTGGCTCTTCGACAAATTTTTTACCTAAATACAATGTTTTATGGTCATTTGTTAATGGGAAATATTTTTTAGAAAATTCTGAAAAAGTTATATAGAGCCATTCCATTTCAGATCAGGCAGGGTCTGTCACATGACCATCACCGATTTTTTTGAAAAAATTACAGTAGTTACAACTAAGGGACATATGAAATATCCCAAAAGGATTTTGCAAGAAAAAATTTTTTTCTTCAGTTATAGCCTATTAAAATTCTGCACAAAATCCGCCATTTTGGAAAAAACCGGCAAAACACTCCATTTCAAATGGACATTATTTCAAAAGTATTTAACCTATTTGAATAATTCTTTTTTCTAAAAATAAATAAGGACCCATATATCCACCAGACATCGTTTTTGAAAGTTTAGTTAGGTTTTTTGATAAAGAAAAAAAATCATTTTTGTCACGAAAAAACTGCATTTTTACCGATTTTATGATTTTTTTTTCTCCATGAAAAAAAAGTTTTTTTTACTAAACGGAGATGGCAGTCTAAAGCCCTTATATGATAGTTTCATAACGTATTTTATTATAATCCTCGGAAATAAAATTTGAAATTTTGAAAATTTTCAAAAATTAGCGATTTTTGAAGTGCAGAATTTTAATAGGCTGTAACTGAAGAAAAAATTTTTTTCTTGCAAAATCCTTTTGGGATATTTCATGTGTTCCTTAGTTGTAACTACTGTATTTTTTTCAAAAAAAATCGGTGATGGTCATATGACACTTTTCATACCTGCCTGCCTGATTTGAAATGGAATGACTCTATATGAATCAACAACATGGAGGTGTAACTTCTCATTTTCAAATCGGCTGCAGATGCGACTTCTGCACTTAGCATGGCCGAATAGATCTGGCAGGCATGTAATGAAAGACAAGAAACCCGAGGGCCTCACTAAGAAAGGTTGCCCAAGTAATGCTTGGGCTGAAACCTCAAAGTGTTAAATTAGTATATTAACAACATTTTACAGCAGAAAGGATAAGTAAAGAATTCTCACCATTTAATTTTTTGTCCAGAATCATTTGTGACATCTTCTTCTCAACAGTAGGCTGTAAAGGAAAATAATTTTAGATTAAGAAAGATGAAAAGGCATAGGGAAAAAATAAGAAAAATGAAACGTAAAAGTCAGCAAAACTTAGCTTACTAAAGGCAAGCCAATGACAGTCGCAACATGGAGCAGCTGTAAAATGAGAAGAAACATTTCTAAGTCACATTACAGCATAGTGGCAATATCAAATAACATTTCAGTTAAGCAAAGAATAAGTATTAAATATACAAGATGCATTCAGGGTTCATATTTTATGAAATATTAGTTTTATGAGTGGTTTAAACAAACTCGGATGAAATTGGACTAAACTTTTTGAGTGGTAGCAGCAAAGTGAAGAACATGAGAAAGTCAGCTACTCAAAATATAAAATACAAGAATTGTTGAAAATAATGGTAAACTCAAAAATAGTGACACTCAAGTAGTAGAGTCATATTGCAAAATAAAGAGGGCAACCTAAACAGAAGCGGATGCAATCAGATGTCAAAATTAAAATTTCTTTTTGGAATAGTTCAATTTTCTAGATTGAATAGATTTTACAGATAATGCTGTTAAATTATCCAAGGTTATCTCTTTGTGTTGTTTCACTTTTGTCCGTGACTTTGAATAAATTTTCATAACTTTTAATAAAAACAATTATTTCCCATAACTTTCCCAGGTTCAAAAAGTGTTAATTTTTCACCATGACTTTTCCGGCTTTCAATGACTCATAGGAACTCTTGTGCATAGCTGTGCACAAGAGGGGAAAAAGGTGGGGAGAGGGGGGGGGACATCTACAACATGTAATTAAGCACTCTGCATATTACATATTCATTTGTAGAATACACAATGAAAAATTCCCAAAAAAATACAACACGAAACGAGAGGTATAATTGAGTTCTCTTTTGAAAACTGCAATAAAGAAGGCATTTTTAATTAATGCTAATTTTACAATCTTTCTTTCACTCTTCTAATTTGTTACAAAACTGTAATAAGGTTAAATGAAAAAAAAAATTAAGGAAAAAAAAGTTTATTGTTTACTTTATGTACAAAATATTTTTGAACACAAACACTATTCAATTCTGTACTTGGGAGGTAAAAAGCACCAAGTCCCCAAAACAAAATTAGCTAGGACACGAGTTTAAAGTTTTATTTTTGCGTGGATTGTCATTTATGGTTTTGTAAAATGAAAATTCATCTTGTCAAAGTCTCATAACTTTATATCTCTGAATAGAGTATAAAAAGTTGAGTAAATGGTGCTTAAATCTCGATTTTGGAGGAAAAGAAAAAAAGACAGCGACCTTTATTTCTTAGGTAAAACTACTCGATTGAGTGATAGGTTTTAATAAAATTTAAAAAAAAAAGAAAAAAAAAATCTGATGTGGATATCTCATTACTTTTTTTTTAGATAATGTCTTTTAATAACTCAAAAGGTGCATGTAGTTATGTTGGAGTTAACACTTTTTAAAAGAGCACTTTTAATTCTGAATTTTTGGTTTTAGAATTCTTAGACACTTTCATACACCCATGAAATTTAGGTAATGATTGTTCAAATGTCAAGAAATTTGATATTTTGGTCTGTATTGAAATCTGCAATTGCAACAAAAATTCAATACCATGAGACAATGGAGTAAAAATACAATATGAGACTTGTACTTAGATACTAGATGTACTTTTGAGAGATTAAGATGCTTTACAAACATATATAATCAAATCCCATTTCAGAGAAATGCATTACAGCAAAAATTTCGTTTTAGCAAAAACCTTGATAATTCTCAACTGAATTAATTATATAGGAACAACATCCACATTCATAGTATCAATGTAACCAAATTTCATGATTTTGCTGGTTTTTTGGAGTTAGTTAAAACAAGATTTGACTGTATTACAAATATCAACAATTTCAGCATCAACTTTAAGAGAATGTTTCTAAATATTCCCAAATTGGCACTGGATTCTGCATTTCATTTTTTGCACCAAATATATTCCTAAGTTGGCAGGCAAGAGTTTTTGACATTACTTCAGATTGCACAGAAATTAACAATGAATTTAAGTAATATGCTCCTTTGGAATATCAAACTGATCCCCCCCCCCCAAAAAAAAAAGAAGATGCAAATAGATCCTTTACAGACCCTACATTTGAATTATGCAAGATACATTAGCAAATGCAGACACCAAGAGAAAACTTGTTACAATTATCTCGATGAAGGCGAAATTGGATATTTCGGTTTGACTACTTGTACATTTATAGGTGTCTAAAAATAAAGAATTGCAAATGTCAACATTGCTCGAGTGCTCCACGGGTGGAAAATCTGCGCTAATTGCACCAAAAACTCAACACACATTGTTACCCCAAAACCCTCCACCTCTCTTACCCAATCTGTCTTGCCTAAACTGATTATATCCAGCAATATGTATAAGATCTGTATCACTGTCAGTAGCTCAGGTCTAGTTAATCCAATAATATCTAGGTTTTCATCAAAAATAATGCTTTTTGATGCATTAGATTAGTAGATAAATATATATTACAATTAATCGTGCACACAAAAAAAGTATTTTTTCGCACACTTAAGCGACAATACAGCTACCAAATTGGGTTTTAAAAAGTTGTTTATGTATATTTAGCTGAAAATGTTTTGTATTTGCTTCAAATTGTGCAGTGATCATGTACAAAATTAAAGATTAGTTACAAAACAGCGAGTTTACCTTATACAAAACTGATCTTTCTGATACAAAATTGGCATTTTTGCTGATACAAAAGTGATCGTTCGGATACAAAATTGACATTTTTACTGACACAAAGGTGATTTTTTAGTTTTCCACCCTGAGTGCTCTCTACTACAGACGAACTGTGAAAACATATTAGATGCCACAAACCACATTGAATGGTGTATGGCAGAATTCGATGATACTTTGAGTCACCCCACACTGATGGTAAATGTGTTCCCCCTTTAATCTTTAAACTTCCTGTAAATATGTATTTTAAACTAACTGTTTCATAAAATACTGTTTTGTGACCTTTAATCAGTCGTATTTTGATTTGTGATGTGGTAAGCAGCAGCACCGTTTTCTAAGGTAAGTACGTATATATGCAAGTGTTCATGCGTCAAAGCACTAGTCAAAATTTATTTAGAGGCAAAAACTAAATTTGAGTGGCAATTTTTGGGGAATTACAATACTTCTTTTACTTAGTACAGAAAAATTATGGGAAAAAAAACCACACACACACACGTTTTTTAAGAATGATATATGAAAGCAATGATTATTAATATTTTCTTTTTTGTTGACATGTGTTACATACATCTCAAATTAATTTGAATAGTTTTAAAATGGCTTATCGCTCATTAAACATCAAACATCACTTCATCATCATTGAAAACATTGCATATAGTACTATTGAAATTACAATATGGCATAGTTAAATGTATATATATATTTTAATACCTGCACTTTAGAATAAGGTTCAATAATTCTGCATAAATTCTTTTCCAACATTGTATCATAAAGGTCATCTAAATGAGCATGAATAATGGGATCTTCAACCAGCTGCGATTTATATTTTTCAAGAGCCTAAAATAGAAATTCAGATCTAAACATTAAAACATACCGTAGTTTTACCGGTACAGATGTGATATACCCCCCCATTTGGCGACAACCGATTTTTTGCACCAAATTGAAATATTTTTCTCGCCAATGAGGCGATAATTTTTTAAGCATGGCATCCCAGGCGAAACTAACCCGTGTTTGGTAACCCAAAGGGAATCGTATAGATCTGTTTAAACTTGTTTACTTGGGTTGTTTCGTGCAATATACCTTACAGGAAAGCTTACTTTGTGTTAGTTTAAATTCAGTAGTTGTGTTTTGAAGTAAAAACATTAGAAAATGCCAGTTTCTTCAAACTTGAACGTTATTTAAAAGTTAACTCCAACGTAGTGTGTATCTGTAACGTGCTATTGTCATATGATGTATTGTTTTAGACTGAGTGTGAGGATTTATACCATAAAAAGGTAAGTTCTTTGTTTTAGAATTAAAAAAAAAAAAAAAAAAAAAAAAAAAAAAAAACTCTCACTTCCGAAATTTTTTGTTTTTACAAATCCTTGAGGGGTTCTTGTATTTTTTAACTTTATTTTTCTGTATGTAAATTAATTTTACAAAAATAGTACAGTTATTTTGTTCTAAAAGTTAATTCTTATCGATGTCACGATTTATTTAGACATTCTATTAACGTGCCTCCTTTAGGTACTGAATTTCTGAAAATAAGTTGACTCCAGCATTTTATAAAAATATAAAGGTGTTATTTTATGTAAAATATAATAGGTATTTTGAAAGCATGTCTGGATAGCAAATAAATGTATGGTATTTTTGTATTATTTATGTTTAGGATGTTCTGTTGAGACATTTCTACTTTTCATACGTCGAAATTTGAGTAACTAAGCGCTTTTTGTGGCAGAAATAGTTATTGATTTTGGGGATGTTTTCCGCTTTAAAAATCGCAATTTGCATCGCTTTGCTCTTTTTTAACAGAATATGAGAAAAGTTTTTGTTTGATGAAATGCATGTTGCAAAATAGCTTTTATTTCTATTGGTACATATTTCATTGCTGAGCTGTTATAGTAATTTGTCAATTTAAGCATTTTAAATACTTTCTAGTCATTGTTCTTTGTGTACAAAAACTTTCTAGTTTCTGGTATTTTTGAAGCGTATATTCTACATGTTTTTTGTTGTGGTTTTGTTATTTTTATATATATTGTGTTCTGAAGTGCTTTGATCATGTTTTTATATCTGACTTTTTCCTGTTGGCGCTAAAAAAGCATAGCTAAGAACGATGTATGACATATGCCGTCGTACATTGTTTTCTTGGCGACGCTTTCTTGGCGCCAACAGGAAAAAGTCGCCAAGGGTGGGGTATATCACATCAGTTCCGTTTTACCATATACAGCATACAAAGGACTCATACTACAGCATGACAGAAAAGGACATAAAACTTCGTGCTGTAGTGTTGAGAAGTGTATTTAAATAGTTCAGCCTCACGCAACAGGTGAACCACTATAGCTGATGCCATCATTTGTTGATTTTTTTGTGACTAAATGCCATCCATGATTTATACTGTGAACAGATAAAATAATAGCTCTCTTCAAAAGGGCCTTAATATATACATTTATTTTGTGGTCTTAAAATTTAGTTTGAATGCCCAAACATGCTCATCATCCCTTTTGCTGAATAAAACAAGTTCAATGTTTCTCAGTCTTTGGTTACCCCTTCCCCTTGACTACAAGTGCAATAAGAGAAGAATTTGCTCTCTGTTTAATTGAGTCATCTTCCTGAGATGAATTAATAAAAATTAATCTCTAAATGTTTTATTGAATAACTAACAAATAGTTCATAGCAAAGTTATACATTTACAAATAATTTAAAAAAAAAAAAAAACTTTTGTTAAGACTGTAAAAAGCACATCATAACTACACTACATAGTAAAAATCATTACCGTTTGGAAATCAGCTAAGGATCTTTTTGAACTAGCAGCAGCTACTGCTTTCATTGCATCAACATCAACACCAGCATATTTCAGAGCCAACTTTCCCAAAGTGATAGATATTACATCATTTGGACTAGAAAAAAATAAATAAAAATCCATCAGTCATATGGCATGTCGGACAGAAAGTTCCCAAAGTTTAATAAAAAAGTAGTGTTTGCACATTAAAGGTATTTCTTTTTCTTTTAATTGTTTGAATTTGAATGATACATTAAATAACATTTTAAGAAAAGTTTATGGAAAAATGAATGCTACAATGTTGACTTTTTTCTCCTAAATAAAGCAAAAATCATCTTAATATAATATGTATGTATTTTTAATGATAAAACTTGCATAAGTTTAGTTTAAGAGTTAAGCATATTACTCATCAATTTCCATTTTGAATACATATTTTTTAAAATTCTAAATAATTACAGTATGGTCAGGTGGGGTGGAATGGGTAGTTTATTAATCTTTGAGTTACAGAAAAAAAACTTTTTTGAAAAAATAAAAACACTCCTGTTATTTACAATAGTTTGACTTTATTTTGGTTCAAGAAAAAAACTGAATGCAAACAGTTAGTTTAGTGGCAGCCTTCTTGAAAGTTACATTGTAAAAATCAAAACTGATATCTTTGAAACTTTGTTTTCATGATTTTGTTTGAATTTAGATAGCATTCTATTACTGTTATTTTCATTTAAGGAATTATCCTTTGTCAACTGAAAAAATCAGAAAAAAAAAATTCCATACATTTTAAGAAATATTTAAAATTTTCTTAAGTGGGTAGAATGGGTATAATATTAGGTTTAATGACATAAGCTGTGGAATTGAAATTTTTTTCTCATTAAAAGTTTTTCTCTGAAGTAAGTTGTTCATTTTATCGAAAGTTTTATATTATGAAATCCTTATGTTATAGAGTTGCTTATGGTTGCACTAAATCTGGTTGGATGGAAGACACAACCTTTGAAGAACGGCTCAAACTTTTTGCAAGGGATCTGTAAGAATAAGCAAGTCATCTGACATATGGAAGTGTAAAGCATGCTATTGATAATGAAATTATCATTTGCCTACAATGCCCTCCTAAGCCTAATGGGCGTATCTCAAGGAGTAATTTTCGGCAAATCGACCATTTAATACAATTGAATTTTGCACACTTTTAATGTAAAACTTTAACTAAGGACGTTACACTAAGGAAATTGAGATACTGCTTTTTAGTTTAGGAAATAACAATATTTTTGAGATACGTCAAACCATGTTAGTGATTTTTGACAGTATATAATTGAGATATGGCCTTTAGGCTTTGGAAAAAGATGGGTTACCTCTCAAACATTCCTTAGCAACGAAAAAATGCAGTTGCAAAAAAAGGTGAGATACACCTATTAAGCTAAGGTGGGCAGTACTGCCTAGTACGAGTCATGCCCTGAAAACCACTTATGTTGTAAAAATTCTTAAGAAGTCTTTGATGGGAAATTTTTTCACCTTCCCCAATAATGCGAAAATGGAGACTGAAGAAGAACAGATCATCAAAAATATAAGTCAGTCAATACTCAATAATCGTGGACAACTATATTTTTTGTTCAATAGATTTTTACCCTTTTATTAATATCTTTGTGAAAAAATAATAAATAAATTCATATTTTCACTCTGAAATTTAATTTAAAAGAACACTACCCATTTCACCTTACCCCATGGGGTGGAATGGGTATAAGAACAGACTTTGAAATAATAGCTTTTACACTAAACAATAAAATTATTTCAGTAGTAATAACTATGGATATGTGAAGTGTAATGTTGAAATGTAAAAAACTCAGTAATTGTTTTTTAATTGTTGGATATCAGATTTGAATAGTTTGATAATAATTTCAAAAATACCTGTTTTTATACCCATTTCACCCCACCTGACACCATGCATTACATTTAGTCCTCAACAATTAGGGCAGGTTTAGGTTAAAAAAAAATCCACTGCTCACTAGTTAGAAATAAAAATAGGTTTTTATTCAGAAAAAAAGAAAAACAAGGATTTAACAACCAAACACAGCATCAAAATCCAACTAAATCTGTTTAAGGATTGTGTTTAGGACCAATTTTATGACATTTTGGAAAAAGGATGAATAGATATGACTAGACAAATGGATATCCAAAAGGTTGTGCAATTTTCATTAGCTGAAATTCATGCTACAAATGATTACTAGCAAAAACAAGTATCACATATAAAGGATCATTTTTAACAATAAGTAACTAAATTTCTTAAAAAAAAAAAATCTTTTAGCGCTAGTTTTTAATACTGCAGAATGCAATATTTTGAATGATTTGGATCTAAAAGAACTTAGAACAAACAGGGACAGTAAAGAGGGCGCTCACAGAGCTGTTGAGAATTTTATGTCCAGTATCATGTATCAAAAATGTTGATTATTTTACGAATGTTGGATATAAAACTAGTTCCCACAGAGATATGATGAAACATTTGCCAACAAGTTCTGACAAGCAGATCGCATTTCACGGCAATTATTCTTAAAATTGCATATCCATTATTCTGGATGAATTTAATTTTGGATCCATGACCCAGATTTCTCAGTACACTACTGTTAGATATATCCATTACTTTGCAATGGCTGCTGAGTATAAGAGGTGTAAAAAAAAATTCCTACATTGGAAAAGAGTTCCTTGTAAGCCTGACATATGTGTATGCAAAACTTTTGCAATTTTCTGCTTTAACAGTGCTTAAATCATTTGCCGCCTATTTGTACCGAATTACTTCCTAAAAATAGGATTTCCGAAGTTGCGTTTTTTTTTCATTCCTCATGATCAGGCTTTGAATAAATAGAAAAATTAAAAGAGCAAAATTTGAATTTAAGACAATTTTAACCTGATGGAAGAGCAGAAGGGAAAAACATTGTTTTAATTACCAAAGTTCAAAATAAAAAAGGCACTATAATGTTTAAAAAAAAAAAGAGCAGATAAAGCAAGTAGAAGCACTAGCTATTATTTCAGAATTGAGATATATCTAAATGCTTAAACTCCTTAGATATAAATTAAAAACTTACTCTCCAAGCATAATTTTTGCCAATAACATATATTTTAGTGCCACCACTGCTTTAGGATCATCTATTGATTCATAACCTTCAAACGCCTCATAGAAATAAGAAAATGCAGTTTTGAAATCTTTTTCATCAGCAGCATGCAGAATACCAGACTGCAGATCAAGAGCGGCTTGAAGTTTTGGAGGACAATATATTCCATTTGCAGTAGTCCTTGCAGTAGTCAAAGCAGCTCTAAATTTAAAATCAAGAAATTTTTTCATGACAAAAACCTTTTAAATAAAGGGTGGAAGGAATGGAAAGGCTTTAAAAAAAATCATTGACAAAATCATAAATGAAAGGACACATACATTATTTACACTTGGTTAATTTGTTAAGGTGAAATAAAAAACTCACAGTATTTTCAGTTTGTTCTTGTAAATACAGAAAAACCTCATTAAGTAGTCACTACGTTTAAGCCGCCTCTGGTCCCGACAAGGTACTAATCATAATATAAAAGAACCCTCGTTTACTCTTTAACAAAACGAACTCTAACACGGTTAAATAGTCACACAAAAATAGTTTTCTAAAGTTTCTTTTCTTATCAGATCTTAGAAAACAGCACCATACTGGGTAGAAATACTGTGTGATGGTCATTTTCTTAAACCTAAATTAAAGTTTAAATTTTCTGCCCTTGGGTAGAGGATTAGAAAGCCACAGGTGGTATGAGGGACAATTAGAAAATGAGTAACTGTTTCAAAAGGAGAAGAAAAGGGTAGGAAGTGCCATTCCCACTACTCATGGGTGACAAGATTAGCAACTCTGCAGCACACCGATGAGAGAGGACAAAGGGACATGGCTGAGTTTTAAACTCGGCCATGTAGCCAGAATTCCAGGTGCCAGCATTCCATCTGTTTATGGGTATTCAATTCTTGGAATTCTAGCCCTGTTTGAAATGTTGCTCTTCTCTGCTGGTTATTCAAAGTATTAGTTCTTTCTGAGGCTCTGCTTAATGTAGACGTTTTTCTTGTTCATTTGTGACCATTTTTGAGTGTGACTTCATTTTATAGCGAGTAAGCCCCGCTATAAGGGCTATTTTCTCTCTTGAAGCATCATGTTTAGATTAAGCTTTTAACATGTCAGGGAAACGAAAACTTACCTCTTTATCTTTTAAAGAAAAGAAAGAAACAGCTTTCTCAGTACACTACTGTTAGATATATCCATTACTTTGCAATGGCAACAGCTGCTTTGAAAACAGCTTTTGCCAAAGAACACTATATTCCCAGAACCTCCATTAAATAATATTCTTTCCTCAAATCAAATAATTGAAGAATCTGACATCAAAGACAAAAGAAAGAGGATGAGAAAATCAAAGTTTGACGAGATCGAAGAGGTTCTAGTTCGCTGGCTAAAGCATGCAAGATCAGAAAATGTGCCTATTTCTGCTGTGATTCTCAAAGAAAAAGCTTTGGAAATTGCCGAGGAGTTCAACATAGAAGATTTCAGCAGCATCAATGGTTGGCTGGAACGTTTTAAAGACAGACATTGCCTATCCTTTGAAAGCGAAGCAGTATCTGTTGAAGGTGGCACTTAGAAACCTGGAAAAATAGTGTTCTCAAGCACATTTTATCAAAGTGATTCCTCAGATATTTTTAATCCAGTAGAGACAGGTTTATTTTACCGTCTTTTGACCGACAAAACTCTATCATTTAAGGGTGAAAAATGCACTTCCGGAAAAGCATGCAAATAACACCTAACAGTTCTGTTTCAAGCAAATATGAACGGAAATGAAAATGCTGTTTAAAAATGTTAAAACCTTGCCAGTTGAATATGAGGCAAACTCAAATGCATAGATGACAACAACAGTTTGGAAACGACATATTTGTAAGATGGATTCTCAATTTTTGCGGCAGAAAAGAAAGGTTGTCATAATTGTTGATAATTGTAGTGCCCACAATCAGCCTGAAAATTTAAAAGCAATTGAAATCTTTTTCTTCCTCCAAATGTAACTGCTCTTCTACAGGCATAATTCGAGCCTTTAAATGGAGGTACGAAAAATGCTTGTAAAAGATTTGATAAAAATGCAATTAACTACATTGACAAAAGTTAGAGTTCGGTTACAGCACAAACTGCTTCAAATTGTTTTCGGCATGCAGGTGTTGTAGTAAATGCAGTATCAGAAGATAACTTCAACAAATAAGCCATCGACCCAGAGCCACTATAAACTTTGCTACAAGTCGCAAATGAAAAGAGGTGCATCGTCAATGATGTAAATGATTTCATAAACATTGATAACGACATTGCAATCTGCTCTCAAGCGACTATACAAGCTTTGACTACTGAATATTTGAAAGAAAAATAGAGTAGTTCAAGCGAGGATAGTGATGTTGAGCCCCAATGCAGAATACTACTAAATTTGCAACATACGTTGCAGAACAGATGCCTGAACTGCAGAACAATTCTGTTCAATTATGAGAGGAAAACTCATACAAATTATCTGCAGAAACTGTAGATGTTTTGCAGATATCTTCCAACTCAAATTAGAATTTTGCACATATTCTGCAGATTTCTTTAAAAATTAGAAAATTTTTGAAAATTACGATAATTCGGCAGAAAGCTGTCAAAAAATGTTGAATTCGATAAAGTCATCTGCAGGACAGGTCCGCATAAGTGGGCAAAATTTTTTGGTCCCTTGAGTGACGACTTAACGAGGTTTTACTGTATTTTAAAATTAATGAAAACTGTATTTGCAACTAAATTACCTAGCTGCAATATATACTAATCAAGACATTCTGAGATTTCATATACTTATTACAACAGAAGTAAAACAGTAACTGGAATTGTTTTTCAGTATAACTTTGATTTAATGATTTCCCCAATTTAATGATACATTTCACTGGTCCCGATTTGAATACACTGAATGTATATGCTCCTCGATTAAACGATATCTTTTAATTATCAATAACTTTTCCCAGTCCCTTAGCAAGCGTTAAATCGGGGTTATATAGTATATGTATTTAAAAACTTAACATAATTATAACAGAAATCAAATTAAGCCATATATTCTTCAGTATTTAACTTTTGACATTGTTAAAGAGTATGGTATTTCATTTAAAATGTTTTAATATTATGCAAATTGATTAAAAATAAATAGAAATTTTATTTGTTTTCCACTTTAAGTACAGTTAACAAAAAAGATAGAGAAAAATCTAATTCCCATAGAAGATACAAAGAGATTGCAATTTCATCTTTTTGACATTTGACACAAATAAAAAGCATGGAATTTTGCTTACAAACTTTCAATTTATGATCTTAAGTAATGGAAAAAACAAAAACGAAACAAAACACATTTATCTTCCTCTAAACAAAGTGTAGTAAGCACCAAAAATGAGAAAATATTCTCATATCGGATGCAATGAACATTTTTTGAAAAAATGAAAGCACGAAAAGTATAAAAACGGCAATATATATATATATATATATATATATATATATATATATATATATATATATATATATGCATACACACACAAATATAAATAGAAGTTTTTTCATTTTAAAATTGAGGGATGATTGTGAATTCATCAAAAAATACCTGAAAGTTTTGAAGAGGAAATGGCTGGGGGGATTTAAACTAAGACCTCTAATGCTTAAACAAATACAGTCAAATCTTGATATCTCGAACCTCCTTATTTCAAAGCCCTTGATATCTCGAAAAAAAGTTTTCCCCTTGCATTTTGCATAAAACTTCCAAGTGTTTTCCATAGTTATCTCGAAATTTATTCTTCGGAACCCTCGCTATGTTGAAATTTTTGCCACAGAAGCAAGGTTTAATTGATTCTTTTCCGCTGGAAAATTGTGTAGCAGAACCAGTTATGGCTGCATGTAGCCCTTTTCAGGAAAATTTTCCTGAAAAGTATAAGAATAGAGGATTGGGGTAAGAGAATAAGGGAGCGTTTCGGTATGAGGGGGGGGGGGGGGTGCTGACATCTTTTGTCTGTTTTCTCTAAAGATTACATTCTTTCCCTTTTCTTCTGGTTTGGAACAAATGCTCACTTTGACAACAGGGGGGTTGAGTTTTTGAGTTGACCAGTTTTCCAGAGAAAACACGTTCTTCTTAAGTCCGATTTTTAACTACTGCAAAATGGCTGGTGAAAAGCGTGTGTTATCAATTGAGGATAAAATTAAAATTGCTGCTAATTTTAAAATCCCCACGAGTACACTTTCAACAGTAATAAAAAATCGTCAAGCTATCCATAAAAATAATCAAGGAAATTGTAAAAAAAATGAAAATTTAACTTTTCTTATCCTGAAGTAAAGGAATGTGTGCGTTTAAAACTTATTGAATTGTTAAAAGGAATTATTAGTTTTTGTTGTTGATGCAATTTGATATATCTACATGTCATTGTGAGAGTTGCAATTTTTCTTCTTATTTATCTCTCTTTTATCTTTTTCTTATTTTTTATACTTATTATTATTATTATTTTTTTAAACCTTGATAATTCAAAACCTCTACACCTTGAATTTTTTTTCCTTCCCGAGAGATTTGACATGTTGAGGTTATACTGTACAACAATATAAATTAATTGAACACACAAGAATTTTTTTTTCAATATCCATAAGTCAATATACTGTGTACAGGTTTAATTTAATTGGTAAACCGTAAAAGTTACCAATGAACCAGGGTTGGTAAAAAAACCGTTTTTTTTTCTCAAAAAAAAAACCAAAAAAACCCCGTTTTTTTTGGTTTAAAACCAGTTTTTTTTGGTTTAAACCGGTTTTTTTTTTGGTTTAAATACTATTTGCGAGAAAAACAATTAATTTTCGGAAGGTAATTAAGGTTCCATGTAATTAACAGTTATTCAATAGTCACATTATACCTAATTTCTTGATTAATTAAAGAGATAAGAACAAAATCTTGTAACTAAATTAAATAATTAAAATAGCTTTCTGCAGGGAAATATTGATTGAAATGTTTGACTTGATTAACATATTAGTATGCATGTATATATAGACCCTTTATGATACGAAATACTTCAAGAAGTGGTTGTGATACGGGTTAAGATAAAATATAATGAAGATCCAAGAAATTTTTTTTATAAAACCAACATAATATGAATAATTATCGAATAAAGGTAAAAGTTATATTTTTAAACATAATCCTTTCAAAAGAACAATTTTCATATTTTTTCTTTCTGATCTTACATAATGCTGATTTTTATATACACAATGTCGCAAATATTGAAGTAAAGCAAAATGTACAACAGTACATGATTGAACAGTCAAAAAATCGATAGCTGTTGTACTGACAAAGTGTTAAAAAAAAGTGCTGCTCTATATTCGACTCCGTTCTTATTTTGGAAAGACTTGGAAAAGATATCGACTATCGCTAAAACAAAGAACCAAATCAAAAATACAAAAATTGGTGTAACATGGCTTAAATTACAGCTTATTTACTGGCATACATGTTGCATCCAACACTGAAATTTAAAAAATATTAAATGCGAACTCTTTAGAACAAATAAATGTGTAGCAAATTCTATTTCAAGAAATTTTTTTTGCCAAAAACGTTATATACATGAAGTATAAACTTTTTTTAAAATTTGATTCAAAAAATATTATTTGTGTTCACCTGCAGAACAAAGCTTAATTTTTAGGAGCAAACAATTAAGTTAGACTGTTGATTACCTTACAAGTCAAAGTTAAAATTCCTGGAAAGTGCAAATAAATGGGCAAAAATGTCACACCCCTGCAACAGGAGTGAGCAATATAATGGATTGCATCTAAAATAAAAGATTCAATCCTTAGTAAATCTTAACTAATCATGTAAATTAAGCATAATGAAGGAAGTTGACTGAAATCTGCTTTATTGCATATATGAAATAAAAAATATATTAATATTTTTTTCGATTGAAGCTTGTAATACATTTTGAAGAAGCAACTTTGCAATTTTAGTATTTATCTCTGCAACTTAGCTAGGAACTTAGCATAAATGGAATTTAACACTTTTCAATATGTGTGAGAAAATCAATGTAAACCTGTAAAATGGAATTTTTTTTTTGGCTTTTTTTTAAACAACCATTTTTTAAAAAAACCGCATGGTTTTTTTAAAAAAAACCAATTGGTTTAATACTTATCATCTGTAAAATATTTTAAGGTGAAATCAACGGCTTACGATAGAGTTTCAGTTTTTCCTCAAATAGTTTAAAAGTAATGAAAATTGCACTTGCGACTGAATATAAGGAAAATACTTTTGCTAGATGCAATATCTAAATTGTTTAATCAATAAAATTCAGAATTAAAGTATTACTAGAAATGCTACACATTTGAAGTAATTAAAACAAATATAAAATTCAGCATTTAACTTTTTGACATTTGACACTATCAAAGAGCACAGGTCTTTAAATCTTTTCAATTTTATGATTTTAGTAAAAAATTAAAATAAAATTTCTTTTAGTGTCTTAACAAAGCCTAGTAAACATTAATACAAAAAATCCGATTCTCATTCAGGATGCAAAGAGATAAGAAAAAAAAAATCAAATTAACACAGGAAAAAATACCGGAATTCCAGTGAATAACCAGAACACAACAACTTTTAACCCTCTGACGGTCCTGGGTCATGAGTAAGATGTGAAATTCTTCCACATGAAAATGTTTTTTTTTTCTTTATTTTGAGTAACTTGTTATGTAAATCAAGTGCCTTATCTTCTATCAATGCCTAGCTACTGTCCTGCGCCTCTGACCATTTAACAACGAACATTTAGCATCAGAAAAATACGTGTAAAATGCTTTTGAAACATGTTCACTAGGGTGTGAGACGTTCAAAACCATCAATGAGTTAATAAGCCCTGCAAAGTTTGAGACATTCATTTACCTTGCATATTTTTCATTACCAAAAATTAGGATTTAAAATTTTTCTGTACTTGCCACAAAATTTTGTGGAATTTATATATTTTCATTTTATAACTGTCCAGTGTAAAATTGTCCTCATCAATATCTAAAACATATATGGTGTTATACAAAAGAAATAAAATAAAGAACTTACCTAGCTCTGGGAAAATTACTCAAAGAATGATACACTTTGCTTTCTAATAACTGAACTTCAACAAGTAAGTTTTTGTCATCAAGTTTCTTAAGTTCTTTCAACAACTCACTTCCTGTAAATTTTTTGAAAAAATTAAAAACTGTTACACATGAAAAATGGAACAGGAAACCAAATCATTCAGAAAAACATTTACCTAAACTCAATGCTTCGGTGAACTTACTGACATCATAGTACAAAGCAATCAATCTTGCCTATAAACAAAACAATTAGTAAGAATAACTAAGTCATTAACAAATACACAAAATTTTAAGCTAACAGCTATTCTTTTTTGAATGCACATGCTCAAGCAAGCTTTTAATGGCTGCTAAAATTTAATTTTTTAAAGTTTAAACTATTTCAGCATTGCTATTATAAATAACATCAACTTAAATAGTGGAAAAGAAATGATTAATTGAGAAGGATTTCAGAACTGAAATAAAATCAAAAGGGACCAAGTTGAAGGAAAGAAAAAAAAAAAAATTATGAGGAGAATAACATAGCTTTTATCATCCAAACTACTGGAAAATTTTTCTTTTGCACTTGAACTGCATCAAATCCTGCCATAAAGGTTAAGGCATTACTATTTTTAAGGTAGAAAATAATCAACATACTTGTTCTAAATGCAATAAAATAGTACTTATTCACAAATCCCTCAACAAATTAAATGAATTTCATGAAAGAAAAAGTACTGTACAGTAGATAGTTGTCTTTTACTAAACTTTGGAAATGTGCTTATAAAAATTAATTTGCTTACCTCTAATGCTTGTCTTAAGTAATTCCTTTTTTCTTGTTTTGCCCATTCAATACATTCAAGACACATGTCAACCTATACAAGAAAAACATTTGAAAATTTAAAAAGCTTGCTTACAGAAAGTACAGTAAAACCCGTCTAATGCGGACACTAACAGGACAAGTTTTTTTGTCCACAAAAGAGGGGTGTCTGCAGGACAGGGGTTTAATAATTTTATTTGATTCAGAATCGGAGAATTAAATATTGTCCGCATAGGAGGGGTTTTAATGTAAAAAGCAAACAATAATTTGATTGTTTCATAAAAAATAGATTTCTTTCAGTTAGTATTTAAAATAATTTTCCTTAATTGTATAGTGTCATTTTAATGCTGTGAGTAATTAATTTGTATATAGTATTGCAACATAAAAAATTAAAAATGAAAGCATTTGTTAAATATTATCATTACTTAAACAAAAAATAAAAATAAAATAAAATAAATAAAGCATGAAAATATTGTAGAAAAGCAGTAATGGAATGGAATGCCATTTCTATAGGTTCAAGCATCAATTCACCCCTGATCAGCTACCAATTTTCAACCAAGGAGAAACAAAGAACATTGAACACGTATCTATTCTTACAGATTCAATACAATATTTGTGGAAAACTGATATTAACATTTGCAAATAACCAAGACACATGACATTAATATTTTTCTTTACTAACATTTCTTTCATAAAAACTTTTTTTTTTTTTAAATTTATTTTTATTTTTAATTTTTAATACAGCATCTTTCCTTATAAAGAACTTTCTCGCTCTAAAATTTCATTTATTTCATCCTTCATCCACCATTCAGTTGCCTCAACATGCATGCAATGATTTTTTGGTATTAGATTGAATAAAACACTCAATTATACCTCTAATCCAGTTGAAGCTTCCATGTCAAGAAACAAATCCACAAGAGCCCGAACAATCTTTGTAGCTTTTGCTTTGCTGACCAACTTCAAAAAAGGTCTGGCAACTCTGATCAATGTAGCCAATTCTAATGTGGAAAAAATGTTAGACATAAGTGACCAAATTAAATCAAAATTCTAAGCAAAACTTTTAGTAAAATAAAAACTAATACAATTAATAAACGATGCAACAATTAATAACAAACAAATATTGAATGAAAAATAACTTAGTACTGACTTCAATATCTTTGGAAATTCATAGTCTTATCTTTTACTCGACTTTGTATAATCCAAATCAAAGTTAACTATAATATTATTACAAATGGCTTGGGAAGAAAATACAGTTAAGTCTCGACTTACGCAAGAGATGCGTTCTAAGACTCTTCACGTAAGTCGAAATTTCGCGTTGTGGAAAAAAGGTATGCCGTAAAACTTTTATAAACATACCCAATTACTTAACACACTTGTAAACACCACCTCAAACTGTTTTAAACCATTCCTTAACTATACATTCCCATTTCTTACATTAAGAACAAAATTTTTATTTGTATTAAAAAAAAAACTTTTATTTGACATAAAATACTGTTACAATGCAAAATCAATGATCAATGGGAAAGAGGGACATTTAATAATCTAGTACGGCACGTACTGTATTCTAATAAAATGCACTAACTTAAAAAAACCGAAGATGATGATTTATGCTGCGTAATCAAACCGCTATTCGAATACATATTTTGAATACAGTTGCACTGCTAATTCTTTTGTAACGTTTCCACACATCTCTATGGCAATACCTCTCTTCCAGGTTTTACAATACAAGAACACACACAGCGTCCATTTTCATCATTATTGTGTTTTACTTAGACAGTACTCGGCGAACTTTTACGGATTTCCTTTTCTTGACTTTTAATTGTGCTTATGGAAGAGTCACTCATACCCAATGGTTGCGTTACCTTACTTTAGATAATACAACAGTATTAGGTGTCATTACATTTCATCAACTTTTGCATTTAGAATGAAAAAAATTAATGGAAAATGCCGAATAGTTATCTGTATGTACTAACAAAGCGATGTTCAGACTAGTACGCTGTAGGAACTTTAGCTATTAGTGATGCTAAAGAAATGAAGGTTCATTTGCGAAAAAAATATTTTTAGGACAAAGTCGATACTTACGTACCATGATTCCCTTCCAAAAACTTTTGTGTTGCTGGCGATTAATTTGCATTATGGAAAAAAGTTTTTATTGGGGGAAAAAATTGTGTTATAGCCATTTCGCATGAGTCCGATCTCGTTGTAGCGGGAGTCAATTGTAGTAACACTGTAGTATAGTAAACTTCTTTAACTCTTAGGGTTAGGGATAGTAGAAAGTTTTTTGGTTCATCAATCAATGACACAAACCTTTCAAACCCCAGATGATTTTTTAAAAATTGAAATGTTTTCTTTTGTAAGATATGTACATCTTCCATAGATCGAACAAAAAATGAAAACAGCACTTTTTGCTTCATCTTTTACAATCAGGGGGGTGTCAATGATTTAAATCAGTGGTTTAAATCAAATGAATTAGAAAATAAAAAATTATTCAAATCATTTTTTAAAATTAAATCATTAGAAATCCTCTTGAAAATTCTAAATTTTACTAGTTCGGCTTTTTTTTTATAGACATTTTATTTTTTACACTGATTTTGTTTTTAGGTGTTTAAACTCCCTTAACTATTATTATCCTTTCAAATTTTTTTGAATTACTCAACCTGAACATACAATTTTTACTCAGTGGCTTTTTGTACTTTTAAATTGCAGTGCAACACCTCCATTTGTCAGCCTCTCTATTCCTAAAACTTGTTATTTGTCCAACTTGTTCAAATAAAATTCAACTTGCTATCCATTTGGCGTCACTTAATTGATGCTGATGCCAAAGTGAGAAGCGGAGAGGGGCATCTAGCCAAGCAGCTTCTTCAGCTCTGTTCTCATTACTCTATCTCCAAATACGGGCACATATAGGTAAGGTGACCACTTATTTTATTTACAAAAAACAGGATGTTTTCCAATTTTACCTATCCACCCACATGTGTAGGATAAAAAAAGTGTAGAGTTTAAAAGTGTTCATTTCTGCTTTTTTTTTTTAAACCCAAAATTTAAGCTTCTTTCCCAATGTAGAATGAATAGCTGTCATCATATTATGATACTCAAGTGCAGAATGAATTCCATGTAGTATCTTAACACTTTCCAAGCAGGACGTTTTTTGCAACTTTTTTATTCCAAATTCTTTGATCTTATTTTCTTTTGTCATTGGACAGTTCTTTATCACTGAACAAGTCCAAATAACACTCAGTTTGCATTTGGGGGATTGTCTATATTGGGGGACTGTCTATAGATCAACTTGGGATGCACTTACTTTTTTGCAAGTAAAGGGTTTTTTTCATACCTACATTTTTCTGGTTTAAAGCAGTTACAAGCTTGATTTGCTTTGATTTGTCTTCTTATTTTGGTACTCTGGATGTGTGCTCTGATTGCTGATATAGGTTAGCTTTACAGGTGGAATGAAACTGTGAGCTAAAAAAGGTGTGACACATCTGCAGCAATCAGAGATCTTGCATTCAATGTTGCACTTAAAGCATTAAAAATTTTTTTTCAGGGAGAGTTTGGCACAGTTAAGGTTTGGCACAGGTTTATGTCAATACTGATATTATTCAAAGAAATAAACAAGAAAAACACTAAAAATATTACAACTACAGTCGCCCCTCGCTACTTCGCGCTTCAACTTTCGCAATTTCACTACATCGCGGGATTTTCTGTTTTTTTTTTTTTTTCAATTATATTCAACTATAGCAATGAGTCTTTTATATGTTCTCGTGCAAACTTTTTCTTACAAGAGAATTACAAATTATGTCTTTTAAGTTAGGTAAGCTCTTCTTAGGGACTGTAGTTGTACTGGTTGAGGGAGTGGAGGTTTAAAATCGCCGAAGAAAGTTTATCTCAATTTAACCTTAAACGTTAACTGCGAAGTATAAATCACTGTATTATTACTAGGGGATAAATACATCTCTAATGGTGTTCAACAAAGTACTACTAGCTTTTAAAGCTGTATGCGTAATACGTTTGATGAGGATACAGGAAGAGAGGGAGCACATACGGTCACTAACTGGAAATTAATTCATCATTGAACAAGATGAAGTTGAGCTATTTTCATAGGTTAGTAGTAGTGTGTAAGAACTGCATGTGTGTGTGTGTACTTTATTTCCCAATAATTAATGTGACATCGATTCCGTCTAATATATCTCATTTTCTCATATTTTGTGCAATATATTAAGTATTACAAATGTAATGTTGGATAAAGGTGCTGTTTCATGTCTAGGGGGCTCTAACTATGTTAAAAACCTATTTAAATTGCCGTCAGTAAGTTTTATGCCCTCTAATTAGGAAAATATTCGGTTTATAAATACAGAATCCTACTTCACGGAAATTCAGTTATCGCGGTGACGTCTGGAACGAATTAACCGCGATAAACGAGGGTTAACTGTAAATTGTTTATTCAAATGTGTTTCACTTACATGAATCTTTAAAACAATCATGATTTTCCAAAAGAATCTTTCATGAAAATGTTTTTATAGCAGTGAAAAAAACTATTTTTTTCTCTCCTAATTTAGTGCACTGTTACATTGTGTTTGATCTTCATACAGAAAAGTCAAGTAAATATACAAATGTAAAAACACAAAAATGTATACAGCAAGGCTGGGTTTTTGACATCAAAAACCTGACGAAAACATCAAAAACCTGTTGAAAACCTCAAAATAGTGTCGAAAACTCAAACACAACCCTTATTGACATTTTTAATAAACATATGAGTTTCCTCTTTTGGAAACATGATTCCATCATAATTTATTTTTCTTATCATTTAAGTAAAACAAAAATTAAATTAAAAAATTTCTTTAAAACAAAATTAATTCCTTAAAATTAATTTGTATGCCACAAAAAGTTACAAACATTAAAACTTTTTAATAACTAACAATTAGTTACAAGTAATTTTATCTTTCCAAAAATCTTTTTATGTAATTATGTAATATCCTTTTTCTTTGGAGTAAAAGCAAAACTAAATTGATTAGCAGGCAATGATTAATTATAAGTCAGCTAAATATTTTTAATGATTTTTTTTTCCTTTTGTAAATCCAGAAGTGAAAAAATATCTCTTTTGTTGAAGAAAAAGAATGTCTTCCAATCAAAAGGTGCGGGTCTTAAGAGAGTTCGTCTCCAGCAAAATTATAGAGATAACTATGTAATAAAAACAACTCTTAACACAAAAAAAGATTGCTTTTTAAGCTGAATCTGGATCATACCCAGGAAATTAGCTCTTGGTTTAGAATGTCTCTGCAACAATAAGGTTAGTAAGGTCTAAGAAAACCCAATATTTCTGTCAAATGTGTACAACTCATAGTGAGTTTACATTCAAGTCCATTTTGTTCAGCATTTATTGAGAGGATCTTCTATAGTTTTGGGTCAATCCATCCCAAACTTAGAAATAAACTTGGTATACAAAAGGCTACAAAACTGGTATTTTTCTACTGCATGCTCCAAGGGAATATTTAGAATGAGACTAAATAAAATAAGTGACTGTTCAATAAAGATGTCTATTTTATTAAGTCTGTAAGTTTGAAAGTATACTAGATAAATGAGCAATTTTCTTACAGTGTTGAAAAATTAATGGAATTAATAAGCTATTTATAATTACTTTCTATTCTACAATTATAATAGCTCTTTCATTTATTACATCACTTTGTTAGTGCATACAAATAACTATTTGGCATTTTCCATTAATTTTACTAATTAATGGAATTAATCTAAAATTAATTTTCCATTAAATTACCTGATTCACATTTCCACAGCAAATATATCTGTGCACGATGTGTGTCTGTATTATCAAGCTCCATGTATAAGAATGAGTGTCCCCCTCCCTCAGACACAAAAAAGGCGCAAGGCACTTTCAGATAAAAGGGCACATTTAGGGGGGAAAACAGTTTACAAGGGAAAAAAATTTACTTTTTTTATGACATAAATTATTAGTAAAACTATTCAAGAATATGTTGCTAAAATTTCAGTGAAAAATTTTGATTGGTTCCTTGATTCCTATGCTAATGAGCACTTAAGTGACTGGAGATTCAAAAACATTCACAGCAGCTTTTTTCAAACACGTTTTTCTCAAAACAACTGTTTTTTCATCTGGCGGGCATTCTAGCTCAAAAAATTATTTACCAATTTTACTGAAAATTTGTATGTATATTCTTTTTTCAATGATACTCTAATCTAACTCTGGAATGATTTTATTAATTATAAAAAATTAATGCAAGAAATGTGGAAAAAATGGTAGAAAACATAACATAGTAATCAAACACCTCAAAAACATGCATGTTTCAACTTTTTAAATCACAATTAGGTTCATATTAATAGTAAATATGCTGTTTACAAGAAGGTAAAATTGTAATGATTATGGATAAAAATTGTGGCTTTAGTAATGTCCACCAGCAAATAAGCTCTGATGGCGACAGTCTACAGGCAGCAGCTTCTAAATACACTATTTCTGGTGGAAATGACTTGAAAAAATTACCAGGTGTACTTCAAAAAACGAATAAGATATTCTCTAAGTTTAAAGAAAGACTAGTTATTTCTTTTCTAGAAAAACACTTTTGGCTTCCTAAACTGGTTCCCCCCCTTAATTCAAATAGGACCCTTTTTGATAGAAGTTTTGTAATGGAAAAGGTGATTTTTTAAAAAACTTTTTGATATACTAGATGCATACGAAAAGAAATTTTATTTTTGATTTTTTTTTTAATTTTCCAGATTTATACTCTAAATCAGTTCTAGTAGATAAATGATTTAGACAAGGGAGAAATGTTTCAAGGTCAGGGTTGTGTGAATCTGTACCTTTCGAAAAAAAAAAGATTGTTTTTGAGATGAAGTTTTTCTAAAACTTGTAAGGGGCAAGAGCATCAAAAAGGTGCCCTGCCCCTCGCTACTTTTAAGGTACTAAAAGGAGCAAGGCCCAGGGCCTTCCAAAAAAATTTTGGGGGAAATACTAGATGACTTAGCATTGAATTTAAAACCAGTGAACTAAATGCATTCTTTAGCATTGACTTCTGACTCCTATGTTCCTATAAGCAAACCAAACTGATTCTATTCAAGCATACATAGGTTTTTTTAAAAAAATAATACTTTAAAATTTAATTTACATTATGGAGAAATGAATTCAGAAAACTATTCAATTGGATAGATTTAATCGGAATATCCGAATTTCAGAGTCAACATTTAAAATTTCAAGCATAAATTAACAGATACGGGGTCTGTCCAGAATTTTTCACAGGGTCCATTTTTTGTGAAAAATCAAATAATTTTGCAAAAAAAAAAAAATTGTTAAAACAAAATTTTAGGATTTAGAGATGGTACAAACTGCATCATTTAAACATAAAGTTGAGTGCTTTCCTCTTCTATGTTGAGAATATCATTCTGAGGTGTTTTTCTAGTAGGTATTTGGCGGGGTGACAAGGGGGGGGGGGGGGGTTACGGCATCACTCTCTCAAGTATCACTATTTTTCTATCATTCTACATTATGTTAAGTTATACTAGAAATATTTCTGTACAGTATTTAAAATAATTGTAAAAAAAAAATAAATAAACAAATAAAATAAATAAATAAAATTTAGACAAAGGTTCAGCATTTAACCTAATGATCCAAGACACTCTTTAAAAGCACAGAATTTCGTTTACAACTTATAAATTCCGTGATTATAACAAAAATAAAAAGAGATTCTCATAGCAGATGCAAAGAGATTGCAATTCTTAAAGTGAAGGCATCAAAAGTACAAAAATGGCTTGTAAAAGAAATATTTTTGATGAAATTATTTTAAAATTGCATTTTAGAGTCTTGTGCTAAACATATCATTAATATCTCTGGACACAGTTGAAGCATAAAAAAAAAAAAAAAAATAAATAAATAAAAAAAAAAAATTAAACCACCGATTTAGCATTTTAATTTTTGACTCCTAAAAGAAAATGGAATTTTGCTTTAAAGACTTGAAATGAGCGTTCTAACAAAAATAAAGAGACTTTTTATTTATTTGCAGCCTAATAAAGCGAAGTTAGCTTGAAAAAAGAACAAAATATGATTCTCATATCGGATGTTAAAAGATTGCATTTTTCAAAATGTAGACATCTAAAGAAAACGAGCTGATGTGTGCATCACATGACTTCCTTTTACTCCAATTTAATGTCATTTTCTCATTATTGGCAGTTTTAATGTGATTCAATAGTTTACTCTCTAAATATCACCAACAGTGGCTAAATTGAAACGATTAAAAAAATTTTTTTTTTTTTAAATCACAAAATTTGTCGCCACGCTGGCGATATATTGCCAAGTGTTTGCCAAATTACAACACCACTTGAGTTTACATCGAAATTAACAATGATCCCCCCCCCCAAAAAAAGGGCAAAAGACCCCCTTTGGAACATCCAAATACAAACAAAAAGGGTGGTGCATAACTAGACCCCACTACGAGTCAACATACCAAATTTTAACTTTCTAGGACATTTCCTTAATTGAGTTATGCAATATACCATACGTACATACAGACGTCACGAGAAAACTCATTGTTTTTTCCTCGGGAATAGTCAAAATGGTTATTTCGTGTGTCTATATGTTCTTAGGCACTTATCCACGTGTGGTTGAGTCGAAAAAAAAAAAAAAAAAAAAAACTCAACATTCATTTGGGGGTGAGCAAATTGGAAATAAGGTTGGTTTTTGAGTGACAATTTTTTTGTGAATACAATACTTCCTTTTTGTAAAAGGAAGTAAAAAACGGTAAGTAAAAGAGTTTATTTAAAGTTAATCATACTTGTTAGCATCGAAAAATAAAAAACCATATAATTTTGTCCCAAGATAACAGTTAAGCTTTGCACCCTCACTCACCGTAAAAACGCAAATATTGACAAGCTGATGAAATGATTAGAATATTTTCTAATCAAGTCATTATAAAGGTTTAACGTGATGCTAAGTAGCAATAATTTTGAAGTTGGTAACCATTTCTGAAGTGATCATATTTTCTCCCACCTTTATTATCTCTTTGCAGTTCTAAGTTCATTTTACTGATAGATATTATTATTATTATTATTTATTAAAACATGAGTGGGGAGAAAAAGTGCTTACTAACAGTGCTTACCAATGCCTTTTCAGAAAAGTTTACTACAACACCGCTGCTAATTAGCTGTGATAAAACCAACAAAGTTTTAAAACCAAACTTATTTTCAGCTGTTACCAAGAAACAAACAACAAGCATTATATTTATTTGGCAGTAGCAATTATTTATTGCTTGCAGGAGCATCACAAGAGTGCCAATTTTTTTTTCTTTGTAAAATTAGCAGATTTTGGATAAGCTAATCCCTCTAACTTGGCTTTAAAAAAGGTTCCAAAAATTATCAGGCAAATACAATACGCATTATTTTGCTTTCAGATTTACTCTTTCAATAAACAATTTGTGAAAGATCCGTTCTTGTTTATCAGAATTTTGTGAAGGGTCCATTTTGGTTGATCGGATTTTTGTGAAGAGTCCAGGGTCCGTCAATGGACCCAAATATCCTCTGGCCAGACCCCTGGATAGAAATAAAATTGATACATAGTTCGCAGTTGATTAAAGTAACAGTTATGCATATTTGTTGCATAATATTCAGCAGAATTATTTGAAATTAAAAGTAGGCCAATGGTAAGGGATAATTGATACTTGAGATTTTTGTAGTCGCCAAATTTTGGGCAATTATTTCATTTCGGTAAGATCCAAAAGTTGGCAAAATATTTCACGCCCAGGATGTATATTGATATTTTATGAGCATACTAGATTGCCCTTGCACCTGCTAGACTATAAAAGTGATGTAGTTAATTATGTAGTGAGTAACAGCAGTGCTCTTGGATATCAAAATGATCAGCTTGCAATTCTCAGCGTGGATGAGACATATCGAGCAATAGGCAGTAATACCCTAGTCTAATATTATTACAAAATGATACTAAAAATGAATTCAAGAAATCAATACCTTTAGCTTTTCCGGAATCAGCAAGATTCTTGGCAAGCTCAAGTAGATTTTGCTCCTTTTCTCTAATAATTTCTTCATCTGGTTTGACATCTTGAGGAAGGGCTAAGAAAACCATTAAGAACATGTAAGACTATGACTAAAAATATAATTATCATCATCCAAATAAACAAAATGATAGCAGGATTAAAAAGCACTAGGACGTCTGGGGGGGGGGGGTTACGGAGGGCTTACAATGATCTAATAATTTCATTTTAAAAAATTACAACGAATCACACTCGATGATCGAAGTTAGATTTGAGGGTACACTTAAATCTATGTGACAGCAATAACAATTGAAATTATTTTTTAACTGTTTATACTATAAATTATGAATAAATGAGCTAAAGAGATTTTAACATTTTTTGATGATGAATACAATTCACATGTGAAAATAGAACAAACATTTGTTTAAAAGAAAGGAACATTATGACATCGTGAGTCAGCAGTTGTAATAACTTCAAACTGATAAAAGGAACGTTTTGTAAAGTTTATACAACTGAAAGTAGAAAAACATGAAAAACAATCTTACTAAATTCTTTTACGATGTCAACATTCGAATTTTCTGAATGAGTTAAAACTTCTCGATTTTTCAGTACAGCTGCAGCCGCCGCCATTTTTCTTTTTTAATATCAACAACCTCTAGAGTATTGCCAGCTTCCGATGTAATATTTATCAAATATGCTGACGAATTTCTTTAACTGAAACAGTAATAAGGAGGTCAAAATTTTCTATTTATAAATGACAAAATGATAAAAAAAAATAACAACTTACCGAAAAAGGAAAAGACTTAGTTTCGAGCAATCTATTCTGAAATATAATTTAGTTCAGTTCATCCTCATAACTGTACCAAAAGTTAAGCTTCAAACTCTCTTAGAAAAATGAGGAGTCTGTTCTTAAAATTTAATTTCATATTCAAATAAGTGACATCGGTTTGATGAAATCGCGTTTGATTTATTCAGAAAGTGCTGAAGCAATGCCATCGACACTTCAAATTTAATGTATACTTCAAATAAAAAAAATATGGGGCCGTGGTAGCCCAATCGGTAGAGTGTCGGATTCGGGGCCGGAGGCTCCTGAGCTCGAACCTCGATGGTCGAAGACCCACCGTCGTCATTAAAGGGGACTGGGCGACGTTAAATATGCTGGTGGTCTCAATGTCCTCCAAGTGAAACGATACCTCTGTGGGTGCTAGCACCAGGTAGCTATTAGCTCCTGGACTAGTTCTAAATTCTCATAAACTGTTCGATCCGGTGATGGTGCTGCCATCTATCGGTACATAAAATAATGGAGGCAAGGCACTTAGTATGCAGTCCTCGACATAAATACAGTTGTAGTCAGTTGTGACTCTGAATAGGAATAAAAAAAATATCTGATACAATCAAACACGTGACTTTTCTTTGTACGCATATTAAATGCACCTTTGGAAACGGAAACTATAGATAGCGCAATAATCCAATAAATCGGATAAAAACGGAACCAACTTGTCTGCAACACTGTTCTGCTACGGCACTAAAGTTAGCGATGAATCTTTACTTTTGGAATTGTTTTAAATGATATTCTTTTCTTGTTTTCAATTTTTGTGTTTAGTTTGTGAGGATGTGGTTATTCTTAATGCATTAATTATTCATAAACTGTAAATTTATCGGTTTTCTCTTCATATTTTGATTTGTAGAATTGGTATTTGTTGCACGTCCATTCTTTGATCTCTATACTGTTTACCCCCTCCCTCCGTAGAAATTAGTTTTTGGAACAAAATTTTCGACGATGCTACTAATGATGCTGGAGAATAGTGGGATTCGGGATAGCTGTTTTTCTTTTCTTTTCTTTTTTTTTTTTTTTTTGAAGTTGAGGTCCTAAAACGCAACTTTTATTGATTTTTTTTTTTTTTTTTTGATGCAGGGCGATTGGTGACTCGAGCGAGGAAACATTTCGAAACTGAAAGCCAAAAAATTGTAGGACATCTTTTATGACGTCCGGAGATAGATGGGGTTTAACTGTTCTTCCCCGGAAATGTTTCGAAATCGAAAACTTAAATACGCAATTGAAAAGCATCTGATGACATTACGAGAAGGAATAGGGTTCGGTTACTCTCGTCCGTAGCTGTTTCAAAATTAAATTCGTAAAAACAAAATTTTGGACGACGTTAATAATGTTGGAGAAGGGCTAAAATCGGGGGTGCTCTTGGGAAAGAATTTCAAAATTGAGGTCCTAAAAACAAAATCTTAGACGATTTTCAATAAGGTAGGAGGAGGGCTGAAATTAGGATCACTCTCTAGGTAAGTTTTCGAATTTAAGTTCCTAAAAGCAAAGTTTTAGACTATCTGATACAATGTGAAGGTGGGGCGTTATAGAGATCTTTCCCTTAAACAAATTCGAAATGAAAACTCTATGCATTTGTAGGATCTGTAATACTGGGTGACTGGATGGGGCTTGAGGAATCTCCTCCGGAAGAAGTTTGAAATTTTAGACCATCTTCAAAATGGAACAGGGGGGGGGGGAGGGTTCGAGGGCAAGGGCACTCCTGAACAGTGATTAAAATGAAAAAACAACGTAAATAAAGCACAAATATTGGAGAAGATACAGCATATAGCTATTTCAAGGCTACAATGGAGCCTCTTCATCAGTGCAGAAAGCTCACCAACACAACCAAAAGTTGCGAGAGAACTGAGTTCTCTTGCTTGGTGAGCTTTCTGCACTGATGAAGAGGCTCCATTGTAGCCTTGAAATAGCTATATGCTGTATCTTCTCCAATATTTGTGCTTTATTTACGTTGTTTTTTCATTTTAATCATATTGTAGCACAAAGCTTATATGATAATTTTTCATATACTGCTGAACAGTGTTTAGAGTTGAGGTCCTATAAACGAAATTGTTTGCTCTCTTCGATGGTATTTGGGAAAAAATTAGTGTTTAGGACCCTCCCCAGAAATTTTCGATATTTAGGTCCTAATGCCAACAGACGTTGAAGGTCATTTTTGATAAGATGTTGGGAAGGGATGTGGTTCGTTGAGTCTCACTCAGAAACTTTTTGAAATTGATGCTTCATAAAAAAAATCTAGATTAGATAATCTTTGAAGATGGTAGTAGAAGCGGGTTCATGGGGGGAATCTCCTCTGAAATTTTTCTATTAAAGTTATAAAAATTTAACTTTAGGTTACCTTTTGTGGCGTAAAAAGATAGGAAAAGACTTAGAAAACTCCTCCCTCCCTCTTTTTTGCTTTGTCCATAATATGTTTTTCATTTTTAAAAGTATGTTGTAAAACATCCTGACCCACTTTTTCTTTTCCAAAAACATTTAACTGTTTTAGTTTTTCCATAATGAAATTTTCAAATTTACCTTTCAAAATTTTGTCTGTTTGAAAAACAAATGCTTTTATCCCCGAAAAAAAAAAAAAAAAACCCCTTTGGACGCTTTGGCTTGAGGTGATATTCAGCAGTAATATCTTATATATTTTTTCCTTTTTATTTAAATTTAAATATCCAGGCTCTAGAAATTTTTAATGCACTTTTTTTTACATTCATTTTTTTACCTTAGAAAAATGTAGAACTGCTGGTGTCTTTACCTTACAATGTTTTGAATCACTCTTTCTCTCTATATTTTAATTTTTCTTTCATTTAAAACATACTTCGGGGCATCTCATGCGTTTTTATCCACTTTGTTCTGATCTTCGTGGTGAAATTTTGAATAAAAATATTAAAACTATTAATATGTTGGAAACAGACTCCGATAACTTACATCATTATAAATAAAAATACATAAAATTGCGCATAATAAATTATTTATGAGGAACTTGAATGCAATGCATGTGTGTGTAGAGAATTAAAGCTGTTTGTTGAATATTTTGTGCAAAATAGGATGTCTGATTTTTCTTTTCGTTAGATGTTGGTACGTGTGCGTGTTCGTATTTTGTCATTCGGTGAGATTTGAAGTTTTATTCGGTAAATTGATAATTTTCCCTCGCCCAAAAATTTTAACTTTGGGCGCCCCTGATGATTGGCAGTTATAAACAAGTATGAATTAATAAATTATTAATAACACGAAACACATACGTATTTCAAAGACATCAAGAGAAAAATAATTTCAGTACCAAGTTTTATAACTAAACCTTTTCTAGTTCATGGTTTTTACTAGTTTTCCTGTGTGACTTACTTCTAATAAGTTTGTTCTCCTTTGCAAAGCCAGGGGCGTCCACCAGCCCTCGAACCTATGCGCTTTTTTTTTTTTTTTTTTTTTTTTTGCGTCTTCGAACCTGTGCGCCCTTTGGGAGTCAAGGTTGACGCCCTCTTGAAGGACCAGTCCGCTCCTGGGCAAAACTATATTTTTAACAAATTATTGTTCAAATCAAAGTTATTAAAAATTATCTGCTTCGACCAGAAAAGGAACTCGACTCGATCATTACTCCAATTGCTTTTTTTTCGGCCTAATGGGCTGGTTGCAATCTATTCTAGTTGAATTTTGCTCCTTCATATATACTAGTGCGCCACATTTTTTGTTTTTCAACAAGCTGTTTATTATTTTTTTTTCTCCGTGATGTGCGCCTTTTTCTGCTTGCGCCCAAAGGCCAGGGCCTAGAATGGGTAATCCGGGCCTGGTACCATCTTCTCTTTGTCAATGTTGGTGTTTATTTCTACACAGGAAGATTGCATATTATTATTTTTTCTGATTGATCTAATTGTTTTCGTGCTGATAAATACCAAGCTTCCTTTAAAAATGTAGCTGTATCATTAGGGTGGTCACAAAAAATCGATTTTCGAATTTATTCCGCGGCACCCCCCTAAAATGTGCCACTGGACTAGAAAACATGAATTGCAAAGTTTCAGCTCAATCCGATTATATTAACACGTGCCGTAAAGAGACTACAGTTACGAAAAACAGTGATTTTTAGCAAAAAATCGTAGTTTTTCTTCTTTAAAACCAAAACTTTTCATCCTAGATACACTTCGTTCGGATCTCATTTTGTAGGAAATTTTATTCTCGTGATGAGTTATCTTATCCATTTTTTTAAACAAAATTTATAGAATGGTACTGGGCATTTTTCAGGTCAGGTCATGGAAGATACCACCAATAAGGAATTTTCACGCAAAGATCTAAAAGCATTACAATATTCAATTACATATATTTGCTCTTTGTTGATTTTGATTTATCCATTAAAAAGGCTTCATTTGGAGGTAAAATTAAATTCAACAAATTGTTGATTTTAAATAAAATAACTAAGCAGTTCAGAAGAGAAAGCGGAGTTAAAATTACAAAAAAGAAAAGACAAAATCTAATGCATTTTATTGCTTACACTGTTAAATTATACATCATTATGTTATTACTTTTCATTCAGAAGTTAAAGTGGTAATGGCTTCGATGTGACAGATTTTGATGAATGTGGAAAAATGTGCCTGCATTCGGACATAACTTGTAATAGAAACTGTCGTTAGTAAGAAATTAGTTGTACACCTGTTTCAGCTGCCGTGAGTAAAGATGCGAATTAAATATCTTGCTATGTGAATGGCAACACAGAATCGCATTTCATCATTTGTGATGTCATCGGACAGAAGCATAAGCAATGAAAGCTCGCCGATTTAAGTAATTTTTTAAAAATATTAAACAAATTATTTAAAAAATGGTCAGATCCTATGTTTTTAAGCATGCTCTTTCAGAAAAAAATACTTTTAAAATTTTGGAAGCGACGCCTTTGAAATAATAGTGACAAAAATATTTTTTTTGTAAAATGTGAATGAAAAGTTTAATCTTAAAATACACTTTAGGAACATCCATGATTCTCTTTCATTAAGATTATCAAAGTAAGGTCTGCGGAAATGTACGCTTCAAGCATTTTTTAACGCAGAAAAAAAGAATTCAGTGCACTATTCACTAGACCGCAGAGAGGGTATGCTTACGCTACCGGGATCTGAAGGGGGTTGAGCATGCATGGAAAGGCTGACGCCAGAGCCGGCCTTAAGCCGATTAGAGCAAAAGAGCCCAATGGGGCCCCGCGCCAGCAGGGGCCCCGCTCTAAAAAAAAATTTTTCCCCTCGCAAAAATAAACAAGAAAATAAAGAAAATAAAAAGTTCAAATGAACTTAACTGATAATAATTATAATATACTTAACTGATATTTAAGCTGGGGGTATGGAGTTACTTTCAGTGTGATTAAGGGAGTAGGGGGGATTCCCTGAGACTTTTAGCATTCCTATTAAAGTAAGCAAATATCTGTCCCTAGAAACCTATCTGAAACTAGTAGTATCAGATAAATTTCCAGAAGAAAAAAAAACATATAGCCGATTGAACATTTTTAAATCCATATCTAAGGCCATACCCGCTGTACCCTATAACTTTCGGTCAAGAGAAAGGAACTAGGTAGTGGGGAACCAAAGTACAAATTTTTAATGATTATCAGCAATTAATACGGGCCCCTATCCCAGGATCTTACTATCACATTGGCAATGCGGAAATTTACCCCCGAGATTCCGAAATTTCAGGAATCTCCAAAGCAATCTTTTTAATTTATTTCATTTATATATTTACTTTTATTATTTTTTTACTTTCTTCATTTGTGCTGATAAAAAATCTTAAAACTCAGCAGTAATGACAATTTTTTTAATACACAATTAACACTAACGTAGGTGCAATTCTGAAAAATAAGCAAACAAAAGATACTTCAAATACTGCGTGCTTTTATTAGCGTAAAACGTCTCCATAACAATTCTATAAAGCAAATTGCCATTAATCTTCTAACGTTTCTACATATTGCCTGGAAATAGGTTTTTAAGTCTTCAAGTCCAAAAAATTTCTTGGGGCATCCACCAAATCCTGACATATCTCCTAACGTGACTGAAGATGCGTTTTTAAAATTCAATTTCAAAAAATTCAGGAGGAGGCTACTCCTTACCTCAACTTTATCACAAAAAAACTGACTAAAAGTACATCATTCAGTTTCAATTTTAAAGGATTTCCAAGGAAGGAAAATTCATAAGTTTCACCACCCTCCTCCCTTTCTTCTCCTCTAACGTCTCCAAAGCACAGAAATTTTGGGCCGTCACAAATGACTTTTCCCGGCCTCCCTTTTATATTGTTTACCCCTATATTTCACCCCTAGTTTAAAAAATATTGGATCTCCTTCAGGCTCGTGCCCGGGACAACAGATGCCCCATCTCTTGCCCCCCCCCCCCCCGTGCACGCCCCTGCCGCAAAGGCAGCCTAAAATAGCGCTTTTAAGATTTAAATTTCCAAATATTTTCTGATAAAGGTATCTGAAACCTTTTTCCTAACTAATGACCCCTTTCTTTAGAATCAGCACAATAGCTTAAAATTTTCGTTATAGAAAATACTACTACGAGAGAACCCTCGAACCCTTCTTTCTCTTGGATAGCATAAAACTGATTTCAATTTCGAAAAAAAATAAGCGAAGAATCTCTTCCCTTTTCCTCCATCGTTTCCAAACAGAGCCTAAAATTGAGTTTTTAACACTTCAATATGGAAAAATTTTCGAAGAGTCACTGAATGCCCTAACGTCACCAACGATAGTCTAAAATTGCGCCTTAAAGTCCTCGATAGGAGATCACCAAATTCCTTTCATCTCCATTTTCATCAACATCACCTTGGGACTAAAATTCCGGAAATTTTTTTTTAGAGGAACCCTTAATTTCCTATCATTACCAAAATTAATCTAAACCTATTTTAAATTTTAAAAATAATTCGGTAGGCAGGGAACCTCTGCCTTACTCCTTTCCCTTCATTTTACACAGAATTGTCCAAATTTGCGATTTTAGACGTCGGCTTTGAAGACTCTTCCGGGGACCGTGGGTGGTTTATCTGACCTCTAACGCCAACCCCCCCCCCCCCCCGCCCCAAACCCTTGTCTCCGTACCAAAACTGCTGTTTTTAAACTTCAATTTCGAAAAATTACCCAAGAAGAGCTCCCCCGTTCCCTGCAATTCCGTTCCACTTCTGACATCCCAAAGACGGCTGATTTTTTGCATGTAGTCTAAAATTCCTTTTTACTTCCTTTTACAAAAAAGGAAGTATTGTATTCGCGAAAAAATTTTCACTCAAAAATCGCCCTTAATTTCCATTTTGCTCACCCCCAAATGAATGTTGAGTTTTTTTCTCGATTCGACCACATGCGGAAAAGTGCCTAAGAATGTATAGACACGCGAAATATCCATTTTGACCATCACCGAGGTAATTACAACGACTTTTCTCGTGACGTCTGTATGTATGTGCGTATGTGTGTATGTGCGTATGTGCGTATGTATCTCGCATAACTCAAAAATGGTATGTCCTAGAAAGTTGAAATTTGGTACATAGACTCGTAGTGGGGTCTAGTTGTGCACCTCCCCTTTTGGATGCTTTCGGATGTTCCTAAGGGGGTCTTTTGCACCTTTTTGGGGGGAAATCATTGTTAATATCAATGCAAACTTAAGTGGTGTTACAATTTGGCGGACACTTGGCGATATATCGCCAGTCTTTTGGTCGCCAAGTTTTGTCGCCAACTTGGCGGAAAATTTGGCGATTTTTTTTTTATCTGGTTTTAATTTGGCCATCGTTTTTAATATTTAGAGATTAAACTATTGAATCACATTAAAATTGCCAATAATGGGAAAATGACATTAAAATGGAGTAAAAGGAAGTCATGTGAGGCACACATCAGCTCGTTTAGAACTGAATTTTGGTGCATTTTCTTTTTCCGTCTAAGTTGTAAATTGCGTAGGCGGCTCGTACGAGAGGACCCGCCCTCCTCGGGCGGGGGGAGCAACCGCCCGCTCACTGCCAATGGTGAAGGGAATTGCCCCCTCACTTTTCATATTCTCAAAGTTGCACAATAATGATCGATACATAAAATGATTTTTTATGGGTGGATTGATTTATTCCACGAAAATAAAATTCTAACTAAATGGACTTTTCTAGTGTTATTTCACGATAAACGAACTTTGAATTGAAAGAAGAAAGTCTACAGTGGTCATCCGTCCCGGTTTTGGAGGCCATATTCCACATTTTTTGGAATTAATTTAATCAATCATGTTAAAATCCCACAATAACGTCCAATTTTACAAAAAAAAAAAAAAAGAAATCAGCAGCCGAGGCGCCATTCCCTAACCCCCACACTTCTTTTCACCCCCCTTTTCTCGTGTATCAAACGCATATGATTGAGCATAAATATTCTCAGAGCTATTTTTCTTACGTTCTTAAAATTTACACTTATTTTTGTGGTCATTCATTCATTCTTTTCTTTAATAATAATAATAACAAAAAAATGTATAAAAAAAATGAAATCTGATGTAGAAATTTGAAGGAAGACGGACAATTGGGGCAGTTTCAAATCCTTGCCCGAATCAGAAAAATCGGTCGGCACCTCGAATTTGTATCACCGTTCTGTTTAGGGCCCCGTCAGATCTCTCAAATCGGGCCCCGCATCTGCTAAGGCCGACTCTGGCTGACGCAATATTATTTCTGATTATTGTTACAGGCACGATGGTGATTATGAAACCACATGTCGTGGCCCCCCTGGGTGGTCGACAACCACGGGGGAAGGGGGAAAGCAGTAGGGGGAGCCGTTTGCTAAAATACTCATAACTCGCGAACTATTTGAAATAAAACACTGAAAAGAAAGGCAATCGACGCAACAAAACAAGGGCATCATAAAAGCTAAATATGACTATGATCATATCTTAGTTAGTTTCGGAGTAAAATTCTATTTTTCGCAAACAAGCAAAAATTTTGAATAAAATACGCATTTTTTTAACACGCTTTTATTAGCTTCACCTGTATGTATGTATGTATGTATGTATGTATGTATGTATGTATGTATCTTGTAACGGAATCTTGCAGCTCAAATTTCGCCCACTTCCTGCGATCGGATTCTTTTGAAATTTGGCACGCGACCTCAGACCCGATGACAATGCAATATTCCATAATCAAATTAATTAATTAACTCTTTTAATTGTGAGTTTCCCCCAATTTTAATCAATATTTTGGCATAAATCCAACAATGTGAAAAAGGAAAAATTTAATAAAATACATTAAAAAATGCTCGCAAAAATTATTTAAAAATATCTACAAAAACCTTTAATTTTTCTGCATCAGACAAAATTTGTTCCAATGTTCCAAGGTAATTAGAACATGAAATATAACTGTTTTTAACTAATTTCATGCCAAAATTTAGGTGAGCCTTCAATTGGAAATTCATTGCTGATCAGACCATTGTTGAACAAAACTTTTATTCAAATGCATCTCAAATTTTCAAATTAACGAAGATATGATTTCCGCACACATACATCGATGACTGAGATGGATTAGCTTTTTTTGGGAAAATTTTATGAATATAAAAGATTTTGAATAATAATGAAATGAATATTTTTTCGTAAAACAAGTTAAACTAAAAAGAAGAAAATAAAATAATAGTTTAAAAAACTAAAAAAACACGCTTTCGTAGCAAAATGAACTAAAAAGTGAAAAATAATCTTTGGATGATAGTAGTTGACCAATCACTTAATTTCAATGTAATACAAAAAAGCGTGGGGGGCTTCTTGTCAGTTGTCATGAATTTCTTCCATTTGTTGTCCAAGCAAAAATGTAAATAGACAGCCCCCCACGCTTTTTTGTATTACATTGAAATTAAGTGATTGGTCAACTACTATCATCCAAAGATTATTTTTCACTTTTTAGTTCATTTTGCTACGAAAGCGTGTTGTTTTAGTTTTTTAAACTATTATTTTATTTTTCAAATTATCAAAATTATTTAACTGTTTAGGGAACCAATAAAATCTGAAATATCATTATCCACTTTGTTTAAAATTACTTAATTATTATGAAAGCGTTGAAAAGTGAAATAAAAGCAAGCTCAAAAAGCGTTTGAGGTAATTCACAGAAAAAAAAAAAAAAAAAAAAAAAAAAAAAAAAAAAAAAAAAAACAAGTTTGCGGAATGTACCTTGAAGACTCGACATAAACAAAAGTAAATTTTGTAGCTCTCCTGTTTTGGCGGTTTTATTTCGTAATATTATCAAAACAATGTCCAAGTTAAGTAATTACTTAATTATTTAACCTTTAACGCATTATAGCTGTTTAGTATGGGTCACAATGGCACTTTTTGAAAAATTAAAACATGCAAGTTTGCTAGTACGAAGTAATTACGGAAAGGATAAATGATCAGGATAACCCTTTTGCAGATTTTACACCTCAGTTATGAAACATAGTGAGCGAGGCTATTGCCACATAAGCAGCATCAAAATTTCAGTGGAACGTTAAAGAATATGTGAATAGTCCAGAGAAGTCCTGCAATGGCAATGTCTTCGATAGCGACAGCAAAACAGCAAAAGAAAACCAATAAAACATTTAACCTGGGAAACGTTAGCTCAAAACTGATGTTAGTACTTCTAAAAATCATTCCCATACAATAAGCCCAATGCTAGGTTAGGTTCATCAAAATGATTCACTGAAGCAAAGCGCGAGGTCCGATTTCGTGAATGTAATTGAAAATGACATTTCTTGCAGCAAAACTCTGGAAGAAGCACCCTGTTTTAAGAACAAAGTTCAAATTATCGATGGAATGACTCTGGTCCATAATGCCCCAAACACTACTTTCAAATGTAGCAAAGATTTTGCAAGCCTCCAAATAAAAAATAATAAAATTTTCTCTCCAATAGTCAAACTACACGAGTGAACCTTAAACACGATCGGTACATCTCACTGTCGTTTTCATAACTTGAAAACCAGAAGTTCAGGAAAGTCTCCTTCGCTTATAAAAAAAAATCACTAGGTACCAAACCAGTGGTTTCGTGTCATAGCCATTCCTGAAAAAAAAAAAAAAAAAAAAAAACTTTCAGAGTATGTAATATGTAACATATCCGTTCCTGCATCCAATCATCTTCTGGTGTCTGGTAACTCTGAAAACGAAAATGAATATTATTTAAAATCTGAGAGTCAAGTAATAAATTTCTCTGAAATGTCCGAACCCCACCAGGACAAAGCACGCAACAGAATCTATCTTCCTGCATATGATTCAGTGCAAAGTAGGGGAAAAAGTAATTAATAGTTTCTAGATCGGAAACTAATGAATTTTTATTGGCAATCTTTGTTAAAGGAAAGAGGTTGCCATTTCACGTGCTGGTGTTGTGGAAAGGAAAAGAGCTTTAGGATGGCATCTATCTTCAGGAGCACTTACGGAAAAAACATCTAAAATTTTACTAGCTTTTGATGCATTTTCCGCCTGCGATTCAACAAGTAAAACAGGAACAAAAAAGTATGCTTTCACTTTACCAAAAAAGTCGGAAACTGTTTTTTGTACACTAGAGTTATCATTGAAACAATATCTGAGTGCTTCAGAATTTCAACTGTTAGAAGCTGTATTATAAAAAAAAAATGTCAAGAAAATAGGTATTTCTTGCGAATGCAACCATTACACACAATAATTTCTTGTCATTTCCATCAGAAATAAATATAATATCAGCTCTCTACCATGCTCCTGCATTTCTTTCCAACATGTGCTAAGAAGTATTGCTCAACTGTACTATTGAATCAATTCCCCTGTACCTTAGCAGTGCCTTTAGATGTAATTAAGTTTGGGTTTCACTTGAATGAAAATTAATACATATATTTTCTTGTATATATACACATTTTTGTATACATATTATTTCTTGTATCATTGTTCTTTGTTGGGTAAATTATAAAAAACAATATCCGCAAAACATATACCCGCAATATTCTTTTGTGCAAATTGAAAATATCAATTAATAGAAATAAATTAAAATTATATTTGAATTGAAACTACTGTGGGCCTGGTTCCCTAGTTCCTCTCAAATTTAAAGCACGATATAACAAAATTAAAGCCATAATTGAATACTTTGCAATTAGAATAAGTTTGTAAACTGATGAAAGGCTATTTTTTTTCTCCTTAGCATACTGTAGTTCTATTCAATGCGCTAACTTAGGCAGTGCTTGCATTTTCTATTTCGCTTTTTAACGCTCACGTTGGTAATAATTAAGTAGTTTTAAGCAAATTGAATGATGAAGTTTCAGATTTATTTGATTCCCTAAACTGTTAAATAATTTTAAAAAAGAACTTATCTTTGAAAGAAAGCTTTTCGTATTTTATTCAAAATTTTTGCATGGCTGCTAAAAAAGGCATTTTACTTATAAAGCAACAAAGATAGGACTATAAAGATAGTTAGGTTTTTCAAGCCCTTGTTCTGTTACATCTTTTGCCACATTTTTAGTGCTTTATTTCCTACGGTTCGCGAGTTATGAGTGCTTTAGTAAACTTAAAAACCCTACTGCTTTCCCCCCTCTCCCGGGGATGTCAATCACCGAAGGAGGGGGAAGGCATGTGTTTTCATAATCACTATAGTGCCTGTAACAATAATCAGAAATAATTTTGCGTCAAGTCTTCCCTGCATGCTCAACCCCCCCCCCCCCCCCCTTCAGATCCTGAACTATACTACGAATAGTGTTCGAGCTTGCTACTGTCATTTTGTTTTTCAACGCGTTAACAGTACTTAAATAGTTTTAACAAACTGAATAATGATATTTAGGACTTTATTTGAAAAAAAAAATCAAACAATTTTGATTTGGAATTGATTTTGGTCAAAAAAAGTTTGTTTTGCGCATTTATTCAAAAATTTTGCTTGTTTGCGAAAAATGGAATTTTACTCAGAAACCAACAAAAATAGGTCCAAAATCATATTTAGCTTTTATGAAGCCCTTGTTTTGTTGCGTCGATTGCTACTTTTTTCAGTGTTTTATCTCAAATAGTTAGCGAGTTATGAGTGTTTTAGCAAACGGCTCCCCCCACCGCTTTCCCCCCTCCCCCGCGGTTGTCGACCACCCAGGGGGGCGACGACATGTGGTTTCATAATCACCATCGTGCCTGTAACAATAATCAGAAATAATATTGCGTCAGAAATAATATTGCGTCCATGCATGCTGAACCCCCTTCAGATCCTGGACTTCTTGCTTTGTTTCCAGATTATGACAATTTAGAAGTGAATTAAATATTGCACTAGGGAATTAAACATTGCGCGAATTAAGTAATACGCTTGCTATCAGCCATATCGTTGTCAGTACGTGTGAGTAAAGAAACAATTTAAATATTGCGCTCTGCACTAATATGGCAGCAGTGAATGGTATTTCATCACTTGTGATGTCATGCGCAGAAGCATAAAAAATGAAAATGAATCTGCACATTGATTAAATAATTGATACAAAATATTAAACTCTGCCAAATTGTTTTTAAAATGGTCAAATCTTATGTGTTTAAGCATGCTCTTTCAGAAAAAACTTAAAATTTTGGAAACGACTCCATCACTTTATACATCTAAACCTAAATAAATTATTTTTTTATTAAATTTTTATTAATTAAACATATTTTCCTGCTATTAGGTAATTTTATTTGCTTTTCCCTTAAGAACACTACTGACCTAATGAAAATTTTTTAATATACTTGGATAACTCCCGCAAAGAGGTCACCTGCTGCTTTCTAAATGAACGAAGTCGTTCAACTGAACGAATTCAATGCACGGGTGAAAAAATTGAACACCCCTCAGATGAACGGATCATTAAAAGGAACGTCATTGCCCACCTTTGTTCTATATATGCTTTATGAGGCGTTAAAATTATTTAAATTATCGGAAAAATTAAGAAAGAAAAAACATTTTTAACTCTAACGAAATAATTCATGATTCTCAGCTGGAGCAGTTTACTTCTGAAGTAGGTTTTCATGGTGATTGAAAAAATATTTTTGAGGAAATTTTGTGTCAAAAATTGCTGAACCAAGCGGAAAATATAAAAGGAGATGAGTGGTGTTGAGCATTACCGAAAAAAAGGTGCATGCTTTATCTCCATTTTGACAAAAGATAAATTAAGCTGAACATTAAACTGAGGATTTTGAACCTAATAAATCAATGCGGGTACTTCACAAGTCGTGTTTAGGGTGTAACAGAATTCCTTCTCGGGTTTGAAAGGATTGTTAAGGGTCATTCCATGTCAAATCAACCAACCAACCAATCACTCAAAATGACCATCTCAGATTTTCATGAAACTTTCAGGGATTATACTGTTTGACATTCTAAATTCAGATCTACTTTTAAAAAAAAAATCTATCTTTTTTGGTTAATGAGTTATTAATTTTTTAAATGTGTAAAAACTCACGTTTTTTTACTCATCTGTTATGCTTAAAAATGCTACAATTTTAGTTCTATGGGGTCAATACAGTTGGTTAACAGCTCATTTTAAAGAGAATTGCATAAGCTTTAATTTGACATGCAATTTGCATATTTCTCTTAAATTTTTGAGATTTTTTTAAATTTTAAAATTTAAATTTTTTTAAAGTTAGTGTCCTTTAAAAATTTTGAAAAAAATATATGTTTTTTAATATGTTTTAATAAATACATCCTAAAAATTTCAGAGTGGGTACATGATGGGATCAGCAGTTATAGCAAATAATGCAATGACACTTTTTTTGTAATATATATATATGTTTTTTTATTAGACATTTTTTTAGATTATTTTCTTTTACATTTTTAAAATCATATTTTTTAAATTAATCTCTTACTTTTTAAAATTACTTTTATTTTAAATTTTCTTTAAAATTATTTTTTAATTTTATTTTTAACTAAGTAATTTCTAATTTGGCAACATTTTATTTCAAAATTATGGTATAAATTAAAATATAATTAAAAATTGAAAATGAAATGCATTAAAACCATTTAAAAAACAGGCAGATCATGCAGCAGCTTGTTTACACACGTGTTGAAACACTCCTTGACACGTTCAAACAGGTGTGTGACGCATTAAGTCCAATAGCTGAAGGAAGCTGTTCATTCTTATTCTGGCTTTCAAATAGTAAAGTAGGTTGTGTTTGATGTATTGATAATTGTGCTTTTTTAAATTTTGCTTAATTGTTTGTTTTTTTAATAGATGTTCTCATATTTTAATAGTTATAAAAGTTGATTATTTTTAAAACAGTTTTGTGCAAATTTTCAAGAATGCTTATTGGAATTTAATAATGACCTTTTAACTAAGCTTTAAAGAAAAAAAAAACATGACTGAAGCAGGGACTTCAAAATTATTTCTTTGTACTGCTACAATCCATTTAAAAAGCCTGGACATGACTATTACAAAAAAAAATTTAAGAACTGTGAGTAATAATGTATCAAAGCATCATAAGGAAGTAATTGAAGGCCATAAAATATGTGATACTTGCCGCAAAACTGTACAAAAATTACCTTTAGTTACCTCAGATTATAAAGAAAGTTCAGATGAAGCTCTGAGTGAAACAGATCATGAGACTGAAATTTCAACTCCAGAAAAGTCTAAAGCTATTGAAATTTTAAATGAAAGTCTTGGAGTAATTGATGAAACTCCCGTAAAAAAAATTCGTCTTAGTGAAAAGAAGTACCCCCACACAAAATTAACTAAGATCACTGAAAGTTTTAGGAACTCAACTATTTGGTTTAAGCTCAAAAAAATCAGATGATCTCATAAAGTTCGATTATGATAGTGAAATAATTAGCCGACTTAAAGAGAAATTCTCCAGTACAACTGACAAAAGCTTAAAACTGCAAATTTAAACAACACCTTCAGAAAGTTGAACCTTAAAGCAAATAGAAAGCGAATTTAAAGTGACAAATTTCATTGCTAGAAAAGCTAAAAAACTCATGAAGGACAAAGGAATAATGTCTGCTCCTGATCTAAAACCCGGAAAGGCATTAAGCCCAGAGACAGCGAATCTAGTGAAACAATTTTATGAATGTGATGAAATCAGTCGTCAGATGCCTGGTAAGAAAGATTTTGTTTCTATTAAAGTGGATGGAAGAGCAATTCATCTCCAAAAGTTTTTAATTTTAAATACCTTAAGAGAATCTTATGTGCTATTCAAAGAACATTATCCTGATAAAAAAAATAGGCTTCTCCAAATTTTGTGGACTTCGTCCAAAAAATTGTGTTCTTGCTGGATCAGCTGGAACACATTCAGTTTGTGTATGCGCTATTCACCAGAATGCAAAATTGATGATGACTCAGTGTAAGTTACCAGAATTGATTCACAGGGACAAACCAATCAAAACTTATAAAGACTTACTTAGTTTAATGATTTGCGAAATTCCTACAGACAAGTGTTATTTCCGTCAATGTAACAACTGTCCAGATACTAATAATTTGAAATATCTTTTTGGAGATTGGATGAGCAAACAGCACTGATACTGTAACATACATTATCAATTTGCAGTAGATGCAAATTGATAATAGGACTGCACTTGAAGCAATAACAAAACGAAGTGATGATTTTTTAAATTGTTTGTTTGATAGCTTACCCAAACTTCTGAAACATTCTTTTATTGCTAGCAAACAATCTGCTTATCTTAGATATATGAAAAAAAAAAATCTGGTTGAAAATCAATGTATTGTATTATGTGATTTTGCTGAGAACTACTCTTTCATTTTACAAGATGCTGCACAAGGATTCCATTGGAACAATGCACAAGCAACGATACATCCTTTTGTTGTATACTACATGAAAAATGCCATGTTACAGTACCTGAATTTAGCTATTATCTCTGATTGCATGTCCCATGATACAGTTGCTGTGCATTTGTTCCGGAGGCTTATGATAGCATACTTAAAGCAAAAATTGCTGCAAAGAGTAGACAAAATTCATTATTTCTCAGATGGAGCTACATCCCAGTACAAAAATAAATCGAATTTTGTGAACCTCTGTCACCATACTGCAGATTTTTCTATTGAAGCAGAATGCAATTTTTTTGCATCATACCATGGGAAAAATGCTTGTGATGGTATAGGCGGCACAGTTAAGCGATTAGCTGCACAAGCAAGTCTTTGTATGGTCTATAATGAACAAATTATGACCCCCCGTCAATTATATGAATGGTCTAAAGACAATATTAAAAATATCAATTTCATATATTCAACAGACAAAGATTACGAAAAAGAATTAGCATTTCTGAAAACAAGGTTTGAAGAAGCCATAACAATGAAAGGAACTCAACAGTTCCACAATTACTGACCAAAAAACAAAAGCACAGTTTTCGTTAAATATTACTCTTTTTCACACCACACAAAAGAAGAGATAATAAGCAAACATGATGATGCTGATGATTTGGACTTGAATGATATAGTTGGTTTTGTAACATGTGTATATAATAATGAATGGTGGCTAGGTTGTGTTTTAGGAATTGAAAATGAGGAGGTTAAAGTAAGTTTTTTACAACCTCATGGACCTTCTCCATCCTTTAAGTACCCTCATATTCCTGATGTATTGGTTGTAAATAAAACGGAAATACTAAACAAAGTTGACCCTACAACACAAACTGGAAGGGTTTACAATCTCTCAGAATCTGAAAGTTCAAAGGCGAGTAAAAAGCTACTTTCCAAACTGAGGAGATGAAAGACTTATCTGCCACAAGGTATTTTTATGTATCGAATTCTACTTTGTGTTTATACATTTCAAAATTACATCCTCGAAATTTCTGTGCTAGTTCTGTTTACTGAACTTCAAAGGAATAAAGGATAACCAAAATTTAAGATTTTTTTTGAAATTTAAAGGTTTTTTAATTAATTGAACTATTCATAGTTTTACTACAAAATGTTTATAATATTATTAAAAAAAACTAAAACATGTACATTTTGAAATAAATTAAAATTGTTAAAAATAGTTTTGTACATTTAAAAAAGTATTTTTTATTTATTTATTGTTTTTTTAATTTTTAAACAAAAATGCTAAGTAGCACCATTGCATTATTTGCTATAACTGCTGATCCCATCACGTCCCCACTCTGAAATTTTTAGGATGTATTTATTAAAAAATGTTAAAAAACATACATTGTTTTCAAAATTTTTAAAAGACACTAACTTTAAAAAAATTTAAACTTTAAAATTAAAAAAAAAATTTAAAAATTCAAGAGGAATATGCAAGTTGCATGTCAAATTAAAGCTCATGCAATTCTCTTTAAAATGAGCTGTTAACCAACTGTATTGACCCCATAGAACTAAAAGTGTAGCATTTTTAAGCACAACAGATGAGTAAAAAAACGTGAGTTTTTACATATTTAAAAAATTGACAACTCATTAACAAAAAAAGATAGATTTTTTTAAAAGTAGATCTGAATTTAGAATGTCAAACAGTATAATCCCGGAAAGTTTCATGAAAATCTGAGTTGGTAAATTTGAAAATAATTTTTTTTTGGTTGATTTGACATGGAATGACCCTTAAATAAATAAAGAGATAACCCTTATTACGAATTACGTGAACACAGAAACAAAGTATATATTTATATATCGTCGCCTCAAAGCAATGGGGTCGTTTGCGAAATTTTAAAAGTATTTTTTTTTTCTGAAGGAGCATGCTTATAAAAAGAAAGGATTTGACCATTTTTTAAATAATTTGACAAAGTCTGCTATTTTTTTAAAAAAATTTTAAATCAGCGCGCAGACTCAATTTTATTTTTTTACGCTTCCGCGCATGACATCACAAATGATGAACTGCCATTCATTGATGCCATTAGCGCAGAGCGTAATATTTAATTCGCATATTTACTCGCATGTACTGGCAACGATACGGTTGATAGCAAGCGTAGAGCTCAATATTTAATTCACTTTTGAACTATAATAACGTGGAAACGCGGTAGACAGCAAACGTAAGCATGCAGCACGTCAGTGGATTAGGCGCCAAAGTGCATCACTCGTGACGTCATAAAGACCACGCCTTGTTTGAAAAATCGGATATTTAAAAAAATATAATTAAAAATTAAATTTTGGGAAGATGAAAGTATTTTCTAGGTCCATGTTATTTTCTTTCATCATTCAATCAACTTCAGTGACTAAAAGTAGTACTTTTGACTGAATCAAACAACCCCATTGTAGAATCTCCTACTGTTATTCCTGTGATTAGATCTATTCAATCTAATCACAATCTGTTCAAGAGTTCAGGCACTCTTGCTATAAGTGTGGTATATAATTGAGCAGTGTAAATGCGGTACGGGTTCAAGTTAAGTTAGGGAGCATGACATCTCTAGGATATGGCATGTTGTCGAACTAAATATAAGTTTTAATGCTTACGATTTTCTACATTTAAAGGAGAGAGATGACTTTTCTTCATGTTAAAAGGTGTGTCCACATCAGTTGAACTTGAAAGTAAAATAATCTCAATTTGGTAAACAAGTGGTGATAACTGGTTTTTGGACTCAAAAATTCAATTAAACCATTGAGTGAATTTAAAAAACTAAATGGATTAAGAGCAGTTTAAGGAGTAGGAAATTTATCATTAAGTAGCTCAAAGGAAACTCTAATTGGTATTTCATTTCATGAAAATTTGTTTCGAAGTAACAATTAACTACGAAAACTAGATTAAAAGCGAAAGAATAAAAGACAAAAATAAATGAACAAATAAAGAACTAAACGGAAAAAAGTTGTAATAATAATGAGCGTAAATCTCTCGCATTTAAGAACCTACTAAACAAAGATGAGTACATTAAAATAATGAGTCAGTTCATTAGAACAAAAAGATGTCGTTAATGGTTCTTATCTCATCAGTAATCATTTTGAGGAAAAGCTCGTCTCAAAGATCTGATACAGTAAGTTAAATTCATATGAGAATTAAAAATCTGCATCCTATATACAGTGGCTCCCAAAAGTCTTCGTACACCTACGACTTTCAACGAAATCGGCCCCAATCCATTGGTTAGAATTAATATTTCGGAATAGGTATTTAATTATAAGATCTATGATTAATTTTTACCAAAACTACATGAAAAGTTTTTAAAAAATATTAAAACTTAATTTTTAAAAAATCAAACACCAAAAAGTGCCGGAAATTCTATGTCACAAAAGTCTTCGTACACTTTATAAAATGTCTATTTATTATTGAATAATCTAACTTTTTATTAAGTTATTAATTAGTAGAATATTATACAGTATTCATAACACCATTTAAACGTCTGGGAATAGATTTCATTCTTTTTCTTTCCTTTTTTTTTTTTTTTTTTTGCGTAGTTTCTGAGTAAGTGTTCAACCACACTTCGAGTCTTACTGTTTCTAGCTCTATTTTCGTTTTAAAGCCGTATTTTCGTAATCTAACCTATAGATATCTCTAAATACGTTACATTAGGTTCAAAGCTGGAGTTTGAGGGGTTTTTTTCTGAATTTTAGGATGATTTTTGAGGCACTAGACGCAAACGTTGAAAACCGAGTGCTTCATATCGTTATCTTGATAAAAAACAAAGTTGTTTCCAATAACCAAATTTTTGGTTAAGAGTTCAAAATTGGTTTTTAAAATATTTAAAGGAACAGTATGATTCATTATTTCACCAAAAATTTCCAAACTACCTAAGTCCTGATGCTGATATGCACCCTCACACTAGAACACCTCCACCGTCCTGATTAACTGATCCAACTAAGTTCTCAAGATTAAGTTCCTAATTTTTTCTTCTACTTACAATTATGCAACAATTTAACCAAAAATGTTGAATTTATTTTTATCTGTAAACAAGACGTAATTCTAAAACGTTTTTAGCTTATTAATCCTTGATTTTGCGACGAAAAGCGTAAGCTTTGTGTTTTTCGTGCGAACAAGAAAATTTCTGTGAGAAGAGGCCCCATTTAATCCAGCTAATCAGAGAACTTGGCGAAAAATTTTAGGTGAAAATTAAACGTAAAAATTTTTTTAAACTCTGTAGAAACTTTTACAGCACTCAAATGTGTATTTTTAATAATTTTTTCAACTTTAAATCTCTGATCACGTTTTGTCAACTTTGCCGGTTGACCTTTTCTTACCTTGTTTTCGGTCCGATTCCTTTGTTTAAAGCATTTTATCAAACAATCTACTATACAAACAAATAAATTAACTAATTTAGAGTCATTTCAAACCAATTTACCGCAACTGTGGGAAACAAATTCGAATCTTGAATGGTGTTTGGGGTTTTTTACGAATACCAGCGATTTTATAGCAATAAGCACAATATTAAGAAATAAATAAACAAAAAAATAAAACCAAATGACTTATAAGGGTCAACACAATGCAAAAATAATAATAAAATGGCATATGATAATTTTAATCATGAATTTATTCGAAAATATTTGAGTGTACGATGACTTTTGTGGCGTGTTATTTCTCTGTCTCTTCGTTTTCTGACCCATTTCAAAAACTAGATCCGTTAATATTTTGAAAAAACCAATGGGTTGTGTTTAGAATGACATAGGAATGATGTGAAAAAATATTGGACTCCATATTCGAATTCAGTTTCGATTTATTTTGGTTTTACTAAAAAATTTCAAAGTGTACGAACACTTTTGGGAGCCACTGTATTAAAAAAAAAAAAAAAAAAAAAAAGTTACATTAATCTGAATATCTTACATGAAGAGAAGGGGGGGGGGGGCATAATTTATGGCAAAAATAACAAGTAAATGTATATCGTTCTGTTTAAGAACTGAAGAGCAGTAAACTGTTTTACATCTAATGTTCTTTCAAATTACATTTTATTGCATGAACAGATATGGCTGCATTAGAAATATAAATTTCCTTTTGCTGTGAGAAATTTTCAGCTTTACTTCAACTCACACTTTTTTCCCCTACAGGCAGAACTTTGTTGTAATTGCATGTACTTTTCCATAAAAGCAGCAATAATTATATATTACTTTTTACTTCGGACGCACTCTCAGAAATGGACTTTCATATTCGACGAAATTTTCTTCGTTTCTGACGAAATCGCTTCCAGGGATATGCTCCGAGCGAACATTTCGTCAAATTGAGGAAACTGCTTTCGTCTCTGGTTTGAAGATGCGAATTTCGTCAAATGTAACGAAATATTTTTTCATTCTAGTTTCGTCAAATCGACAATCATTTTCGTAGTTTTGAGAGAATTAGTTTCGTCAAATTAATTTCGTCATATTTGACCATGTTAATTTCGTAATTTTTTGAGTTTCTTTCATTTTTCTTTTTTCTTTTTTGAGCTGATTAGTTTTCTTTCTTTCTTTCTTTTTTTTTTCCCTTTTTTGACGATACTGACGAACCTCGTTAATTCGAACACGCTTAAAAAGAATTACTTCTAAAACGGACTTTTTTGTATTCTCTGTCCCATTGTTTTTTGTTTTTCGGATAAGACGAATTCTGTTAAGAGTAATCGATTTTAATGATCCATTAAAGTTCGTTTTAACGAGGTTCGACTGTATCTTATAAGATTTAGTGAAATCTTTACTTCAGAATCTTACCACCATAATTTCCCACTTTGATGCGCATAGTCACACTCACAGGCCCGTCATTTACGGGGGGGGGGTCATTTATGGGGGTTGACATTCCCCTCCCCCCCTTTGATTTTTGAACTTTTATTCTTTACGTACCAAAGGCCGTGTTTTTAGTTGGTTCTCTATAAAAATTTTGAAGAGTGTACACCTTTTTCCACAATTGGAAACAAAAATCGAAATGACTGGCCTGCACCCCCCCCCCCCCGCCTAAAGCAAAAGGCAAGTATTTGTTGAAAAAAGAGACACATAAAAGATGTTAAATTTTTTTTTATTAATGTAAAAATACAAGCAGACAATTTCTTTAAAATACAAAAATAATTATTGCAAATTCAAGTTAAAGAACAATGTGAAATTATATCTGGGAATTAGGGCTTTACGATGCATCGATGCATCGTAAAATACCGATGTACAGTACACCCTACATCATTACACCGGTTTAGAATAAAAACCTCTAAACCGATAGATCAGTGTTCGCCACAAGTTTGCTTACATCCAAGCTTTTTTTTTTTTATCCAAGCAAAAAAAAAAAAAAAACGGAAACCCGCATGTTAGTCCGGTCCCATAAACTCCCCATGGTATCTAACTAAAATCCCATAAGGGGGATTTTCCTGCAAAAAATCTATTTTTTGCCGGATCTTTTCCATATTTGGCACAGAGGTTCATTCTTGTTGCTCAGGAATACTCATTGAGCAGTTTCCTTCCCGCTATGGGGGGGGGGGGGGGAACAACCCTCATAGGGGATCTCCTTATAAAAGCCAAGTTTTTGTCTAATTTTTCCAAATTTGGCACAGAGGTCCTTTGATGCTCGGGAATGCACACACAATGGTTTTAGTCCCTCCATGGGGGAGGGGGGGGGGCAACGCCCATGGGGAGGGGGCAACGCCCCCCTTACAAAAACCAAGTTCTGTCGGATTTCTTCTAAATTTGGCACAGAGGTCGTTTGATGCTCGGGAATTCAAAAAGTAGTTATCGTCCCTCTATTGTGGGGGGGGAGGGAACCCCATTGGGGGTGCTTCTTATAGAAACCACGTTTTTGTCGAATCTTTTCCAAATTTTACACAGAGGTCTTTTAATGCTCGGGAATTCAAGCAGGATAATTTTCGTTCTTCTATGGGAGGGGAGGAAACCCCTCATTGGGGTTATTCTTATAAAAACCGATTTCTGTCGGATTTCTTCTAAATTTGGCACAGAGGTCCCCCTTCCTCTATGGGGGGGGGGGGGCAACCCCATTGGGGTTCTCCTTATAAAAAGCAAGTTTTTGTGGGATCTTTTCTGAATTTGGCACAGCACTTCTTTGATGCTCAGGAATTCTCATTGGGGAGTTTTCGTCCAGGGGGTAGACCCCTTTTGGGGTCTATTTTTTTTTTTTTTTCAAAAACCAGTTTTTATAAGATCTTTTAACAATTTGGCACAGAATTCCTTTGATGCTCGAGAGTTCCCCCATTTTAGTCCCGCTATGCATGGGTAATCCCCCGCGTGGGTTTTTGTGGGATCTATTCCAAGTTTGGTACATTTGTCCTTTAATGTTTGTGAATTCCCACAGGGTAGTTTTCGTGCCAAATTTGGGACAATTCTGACAAAAGCTTCGATTTTTGCAAGGAAAACTCCCCTAATCGGGGGTTTGCCACCTATAGCGGGAAGAATAATTCAAACTGCTTCAACTACTCGCGATGTAAGTTTGGCGATGCATCACGATGTAAAAATTCCTACATTGTCCAGTCCTACTGGAAATATAGAAGTGCTATTTCCTCAGCAGACATTGGGTTCTGAAAGAATAAGACATAGGTTACTTTTATGCAGAGTTACATCAATATTTGCTCAAGAGAAAATTGCTGGGGATTTACTTCTTCATTGCATCGCATAAAAAATTCCAGAAAAAAAAAGATTTTTTTTAAAACTAATAACATAAATTTTAAAGAAATAGTGCAATAAAATGTACAGCTTTAAGTTTGTATATCTTTGTTCGAAAATTAGATACAGAAAATGAAATTAGATAATCTTGAAAAAAAAGCTTACCTTTTTCTTTTTTCAATCGATTATTTGTCTTATTAATTTTGCTTCTATGAAGAATGCTTGTTTGGCAAAATTTATGTTTAATACAGGAAGTGTATTATTGCATGCAGTACATACTTTATACTTTGAAGTACTTTGTTACATACTTCATATTTACTTGTCTGGAACTTCAAGGGAAATTAGGTACCTATATATAACATAATTGATTAGAACTTTACTGATTTACTAAGATAGCTCCATAAGCATTAATGCAACCATGGCCAACGCCAAGACAGAATTGCAAGTAAGAGATTCAAAGGTATGTAATGAAAATAGTGACTAGCGTATCGAGAAAAGTTTACTAGTTTTTATCATATACTTTTTATTTTCCTTTCAATTTTTCAATTGAAATTTTACATAGACATTTTACTTTGTCTGCAGCAAAAACCATTACTCTAACTTAAATTTGGACTTACTAGTAGTTCATCTATGAAATGCTTCTGAAGAGAATTCCCTTTATTTTGCTGATAATTCCTTGAGGCAGCAAATATGGCAATATAATTAATGCTGTATTTATTTCATCTGTAGAAACTATGTATAATGGAAAAATTCATAATTATCACAAATCAGGTAACACAAATTAACATAGAATTTAGCGTACTAAATGTTAAAATAAACAACAAAGAACGATTTATAATTGTTATTATTTTCAAACATGCTGCTAACTTACCTTTTTTTTTTAAAATCAAGGTTACCTTCAATAACTTATTTTAAATTTGGGATAAATTGAAAAAATATTGAAAATATTTAGCTGCAAAGCACAAAGATATAGTTCTTTATAAAAATTAATGTTTTCTTTGTAACTTAAAATGCTTTGTTTTAAATTAATACTTACTTTATTTCATGTTTTATTTTGCAAGTAAAACCATTCAAAAGAAAAAAAGAAACAGACTCAACAAATAGTGAAGTATTGATACAACATAAACAAGAGACACCTGCAGAAGGGGATGACATTACATAAACAACATGGGGTGCGACTTTAATAAGTCCGGTCAACGAGCCTAACAAAAAAAAAAGGGGGGGGGGTATCATTTCCGAACCGTAAGCTGATAGCCAGTTTGCATTTATTTTTAATTGCATTAAAAATATTTTTCCTCGATTTTTGTGGGCTTGTTTAAAAGGTTGCTAAGCAATTATTAAAAAATATTTTTATGAACACTTTTGTGAGATAAAGTTCTTAATACTTTCTGATTATTAATTTCTTCAAAATCATATTTCATTTTGCTATTAAAATATTTCATGTAGTTTTGTTAAGAATTAACTATAAAAGATCTATTGTTTACCCATTTCAAAATATTAATCTTACCTAATGGGTAGAGCAATATTTCATTGAAAATGATTAAGTGTTACGTACACTTTTGTGAGAGAGCTACTGTATAAATTATTATTGTATTGAATAAAATATTACATGTAGAGTAGAAGAAGAAAAAATACCAATGCAGAGGAAAAAAATTTTGAATTATTAAACAAAAACACTTCGTTCACCAGAATTATATTAGTAAAATTCATGAAGAAGAATGAAAACACATAACCATGAAACATATTCAACGTTGAAATTAAAAGCTTCAAAGTTCTATGCTATTTATCAAGGCGCTGTATTTATTATCTGCGTTGCTGTAGCGACGGTGGAATTTTTTATGTAAGTTTAAATTCGTAAAAATGCTTTGATCATCTTTGTCAATTGTCTAACGGGGGGAAATAAAGGAAGTACGTTTTTGAAAACAAATGTCAACAAACACACATTTTCATTTGCAAATAAAAAATAACGCTAGTTAAGCCTAACGTGGAGGTGACTCAAAGTTAGTGTATACAGAATTCCAAACCAAATCGAACAGGTCGTTTTCAATTTTAATGTGTTTTAAATCCAACAATAAACACAACACTAAACAAAAATGTAACAATACATAAAAGAAGGCACATTGCACATACGTGCAAATTTTAATAAATACTAACCTTCTTTATGAATCCTTTAGAATAACTGCCGTAAAATATTTTAACGAGCAAGTACAAGACTGAAACGAAAACTCCCAGAATGCACTGCAATGTGACGAAATCGGGACGAAATTATTTCGTGAAAAATTTGAGATTTCTGGTTTCGTCAAATATCACGTGATTCGGTGAAGAAAGGATCGTAGAAAATAACGAAATAGTGCTCGAGGATTGCCGAATCGTTAAAATTGAGCGTTTCATTTTTGACAGTGCGGAGCCTTCGCTTTTCGCGTGCATATAATTTAGGGTTAGGGGAGAGGCATGCACAGTGGGCCAGTTTTTATTTGTTTAATTATAATTTCTTTCATTTTAGTTTAAAATAAAATTTAAGTACAGAATTATTATTTTAACAACGATTAGCTTTCATTGCAATTTTGTTTCAAAATCGAGACAGTGAGAAACAAAGGAATGTAAGTGAAATTTTTTAATTTTCGAATAAAACACGTTTGAAGTTCAGATCCTAGGTAGGCTGTACCATCTCTTGTCCCAAAACAAAACAGAGGTTCTCCTACCTTTTGTACTGTTTATCTCCAAATTTTTAATTTTGGCACTTACAGCCCTTTGCTTCTCACTGCATCAACTGAGGCACCGAGAAACAAAGGGATGTTAAGTGGACATTTTCGTTTTGAGTAAAACGCCTTTAAAGTTGCGGTCATAGGTAGGCTTTCATTGAAAAGTTTTTCCAAATCATGCTGTATAACAGCACCTATCAGGGATACTAGTACTATCTCTTTCCCCAAGACAGAGTAGAGCAGGTTCACCTACCATTTGTACTGGTTATCTCCAAATTTTAATTTTGTCATTTACATTCCTTTGCTTCTCAATGCCTGGCTTGTTCTTCGTCAAATTCTTTAAAAATAAATTGAATTCTAAAATTTCGAATTCAAATTATGTTTTTCGCAATCACGAGTTGCGACAGGATTCTACTCATTGGAGATATTGTTTCTAGAAATGGCTCCTGCCTGCCCCTCCCCTTGGGCGGTTACGTGTGTATAGTTGTGTATGTGTAGGCTTGTGTGTGTGACATAAAAATAGTTACAATGATAAAGCACATCTAAGAGCTCCAAAATTCTTTTCAAAACAAGATTTGACGCATTGAAAATAGTACTGTAAATAGTGATTGCAATACCGGTATACCGAGTACCGGTATTTCGAGCAATTTTGCAATTTCGTAATACCGGTATTTGCTGAGGTAAAATACCGGTATTTTCGGTATTGGCTGAAAATAATAACTAGTTTCAATTAAAGAATTTTCAAGTCATTAAATATTGTAACGGATTCGGTGCGGCTTCCAACTTTCTCGAAAGGATGACACAGTTCTTGATTAAAAATACAGGAAATTTATTTACACTATGTACAGGAAAGAGCGTCAACAACTGCTAAATTAATCATCAGCAATTAAACCAATATCACTCAACACCGTAAACTCAACGTTTACACACGTATTTACTTCCAAATACGAAAACAACACAGCGAAATGCCTCGCAATAAACAGAGCTAATACACTCTCAGTTCGAATTCTCAATCGAAACTCACTTTTTATCCATCGCTAACGGCTTATATACACACCGAAAAGAAATCTCTCAAATATTCCAAACGCTTCTAGAAAAAAGTAGACCGTTATCAAATTTTATCAATGAACAAAAAAAGAAATAGGGGGGTCGTATACTTTAGCCGAATGAAAAGGGGTTGTATATTCATTACGGGAAACTATTTACAGGTTACGTTACTACAATAATTACTATTTACAGAATTTGTAACATTGCCCCTTCCTAAGGACTGCACGTCCCGGGCAGTACAATCCCCAGAAAGGGTGCCAAACTTCTATCCCATGTTCACAAATACACACATTAAATAATAACCAATAATGCATAGGAAACACAATAATAACACGAACTATTACTAAACATTAAAAGCAAAAAAACTATCTACAACTTTAATGTTATCAACCAGGGTTGTTTACGCAATACTCATGAACTATGGCCATTGTATGGGGCTAATCGATCATAATGTACAACCCTAGGTTTTGCATTAGGTGATTTTTGGATCCTCACCACGACGTCATTCAGTCGGTTCAGGACTTTGTAGGGTCCATCCCAATGCGACTGCAATTTGGGTGACAGACCTTTCCGTCGGATGGGATTCCATAACCAAACCTTGTCGCCTTCGTTGAATTCATGTCCAGTAGACCTTGTGTCGTATCGGGTCTTCATCTTCTCCGCCGCGATGTTGATTCGCTCTCGTGCGATGTTATGAACGTCTTCCAACCGGGCCTGGAGATCCTGGATGTACTCCTCAGGCGATGAAGGCGCATCCGGAGGACGACCGAAGACGAGATCACAAGGTAGCCGAAGCTTTCGTCCGAAGAGCATCTGAGATGGGGCATATCCGGTAGTCTCGTGGACAGCACTGCGGTAGGCCAGCAGGAACAAAGGTAGCTTCTTGTCCCAATCCTGTTGATTTCTGCATACCATAAGCGAGAGATTGTTCAGGATTGTGCGGTTAAATCTCTCCACCATGCCGTCCGATTGTGGGTGTAGTGGTGTTGTCCTAGTTTTCTCAATTCCGAGAATTTGACATAGGCCCTTAAACACAGCAGAGAGGAAATTCCTCCCTTGATCGGAATGAATCTGCAAAGGTGTTCCGTATCTCGAGATCCAATGTTGGACTAGAGTCTCTGCTACGATGGTAGCCTCTTGATCTGGAATGGGATATGCTTCCGGCCATTTGGTGAAGTAGTCGATGGAAACAAGAATGTATTTGTTCCCATCAGCAGTTCTTGGTAGAGGACCCAGGATGTCGATCCCAATTCGTTCGAAAGGAGCTCCAACGTTGTACAGATGTAGCTTCCCTCTGCTTCTCTTCTTCGGTCCTTTACGAGCAGCACAGGCGTCACAAGAATGGTACCACTTCTCCACGTCATCCTTCGCCTTGCTCCAGAAGAAGCGCTCCCGAACTATATTGAGGGTTTTCAAAACACCAAAATGTCCTCCGGTCGCACTACTATGTATTTCTTTCAGAACATCTGAAATCCTTGATCGGGGAAGTAGTAACTGCCACCTAGATGTTTTGCCGTCGTCAGATTCCCATTTTCGGTGTAGCACGCCGTTCCGTAAATGGAGCGAGTTCCATAAAGCCCAGTATCTTTTTGTTGCAGGACTGAAGATGGAAACGTCCTGCCAGCTAGGTCGCCGACTGTCACTTTCCATGAACTCCAAAATTGGTTTTATGTCGGGGTCTTCAAGTTGATCTTTTCGAACTTGGTCGTCACTCCATGGATCAGGTTCTGATGATGTTGAAGTCACTGTCACCTGATAGGCAGTAGGGCTAGTCGTCCCATACTGTTTCTCGATTCGGGAACAATAGTGGCAGTTCTCAGGACAGGGTCTCCTTGATAAAGCGTCAGCATTACCGTGAGATAACCCTTTTCGATGCTTGATCTCCATGTCATATTCCTGGAGCCGCTCTATCCATCTGGCTATCTGGCCTTCCGGATTTTTGAAGTTCAAAAGCCAAGTTAATGAGGCATGATATGTCCGAAGCAGAAATTTTCGGCCGTAGAGGTAATGATGGAAGTGTTCTACAGCTTTCACTATGGCCAGTAACTCCTTTCTGGTGACGCAGTAATTTCGCTCCGACTTTGATAAGCATTTGCTCCAGTAAGCGATGACATGTTCATTTCCGTCAATTTCTTGGGATAAAACAGCTCCGATGCCCTCGTTGCTCGCATCAGTGTCCAGGATGAAGGATTTTTCAGGCTGAGGATAGTCGAGGATAGGCGTTGATGTTAAAGCCTCCTTCAGTCGTAGAAATGCATCTTCGCATTCTTTGGACCATTCAAACTTTTGCTTGCTCTCCGTCAGCTTATGCAAAGGTCGTGCAATGTTGGAAAAACCCTTTACAAACTTCCTGTAGTACGTGCAGAGCCCCAGGAAACTTCGCAGCTGATGGATGTTTTCGGGACGACTCCAGCTCTTGACCGCAGATACCTTTTCTGGATCGGTTTGTACACCTTCAGAAGAGATGATGTGACCAAGGTAGTTCACTTCCCGGCGGAACAAATTACATTTGGACGGGCTTAACTTCAGATTGGCTTCCTTAAGCTTTTGCAGTACCTTCCTAAGATTTGCCAGATGTTCTTCGAAACTGCGTCCCACAATGATGATATCGTCTAAGTAGACCAGACAGGATTCGTAGGAAAGTCCTCTTAACACTGTCTCCATAAGACGCTCGAACGTAGCTGGTGCATTGCAGAGGCCGAAGGGCATCACTTTAAACTGCCATAAGCCTTGTCCAGTTGTAAACGCTGTCTTCTCTCGGTCATCAGGGTGTATCTCAACCTGCCAGTAGCCGCTCTTCAAGTCCAGGGTCGAAAACCACTTGTGTCCGGAAAGAGTGTCCAGGGTGTCGTCTATCCGTGGAAGAGGGTAACTGTCTTTCTTGGTGATTTCATTCAGCCGCCGGTAATCGACACAAAATCTGGTGGAGCCATCTTTCTTTCGGACCAAGACGATGGGAGAGGCCCAAGGACTGGATGAGGCTTCGATGACATCATTCTCCTGCATCTCTTTCAGGAGGGTCTCAACCTCTTCCTTCTTGGCAAACGGTAGTCGTCTTGGATGCTGTTTAATAGGGGGGTGTTCTCCAGTGTAGATCCTATGCTGCGTTAAATTCGTACGGCCAACATCCTCCGATGTAGATGAAAACAGATGCTTGAAATCGTCCACCAATTGTTCCGCAGCAGTTCTTTGATCTTTCGATAATGGCGCACTCCCAATTAACTTCGATTTCAAGGACTCAGAAGACACAGTCTCGGGGGAATTAATTCCTCTAATGATGCAGTTTACTGGAGTACAAGTTGCTAACACTTCACCTTTCCGGATGTTCCTTGGCCTTTCACTCACGTTGGCGACTCTTACAGGAATTACATCCTTAGAAAGGTCCACAAGCGTGGATGCTACCAGCACTCCTTTTAGGCTATTGCTTAGGTTAGGGTATTTAATGAGTCCAAATCGAAAACTATTGGTTTCTTCAATGGAGCCAGGTATTAATGATTCTGACCTTGAGGGAATCGATAAATCTGTTTGGGCTATTATTTGATGAGCGGATTTTACATCATTTTCAACGTTGAAGATGGCTATGTCGTCTCTCATCGAGTGCAGTTCATTAGTCTTGAAGTCAAGGGTGAAGTCGTATTTCTTTAAAAAGTCCAATCCGAGAATGAAGGGGTCCGTGATATCAGCAACGAATGCCGTATGATGGTAGGTGGCATTCCCAAACACTATTTCCAAGTCCACTTTACCTTCAATCTCAATTTTGTCACCTGTCACAGTCTGGAGACTTACGCGTGGCGATGTCCACAACAGTTTCAATCCAAATTCACGAGCCACATCTGTCCTAACGATTGTCACATTGGCTCCAGTGTCGACAATCAGTCTGCAGGGGTTCCCATTTACATGTGCGTAAATGAAAAGTCCATTACTGCCGCTACTAGAAGAGGAAATCTGCAGAGCTCTGGTGGTGGTAATTTCCTTCCCTCGCGTAGCTTGGCGAGCCGGACAACTCCTTCGCAGGTGCCCTTCACTACCGCATTTCCAGCACTTCTGCTCTTGTTTCTTTTGGACTGTCATGCTGTTCAGATGTCTTGCCAAGTCACCGAGTTGTCTCTCAAGTTCAGCGAGATGGGACGACCTGGAATCAGACTCATCAGCTTCCAGAGTTCGGATGGGATGGCGACCCACACGGGTTGCTTGCTGGGCGGCCTCCAACTTCATCGCATACACAACAGCAGAATTCAGGTCTTTGACATCCGCCATCCGTAGAGCTTTCTGGATTTCCGGATCTCGAACCCCGTCGATGTAGTAGTTGAGTGCCAGGTTGTCTCGAACATCCGCAGGACAGTCGCAAAAAGCAAGATGAGACAATCTCTCGACGTCCGCCGCTAGCTCTTGTAGGGTTTCCCCGGTTTTCTGGAAACGGGACTTCAACTGGAGTCGGCTGAAATCTTTCTGGCACTTCTCACCGAAGCGAAGCTCCAACGCAGATGTGAGGGCGGCGAAATCCAGGCGCTGGCTGTCCGGAAGGGTCTGTAGAATGTCCGCCGCGTCACCTGTCAGGGATGCTGCAAGGTGACAAGCCTTGGCAGCAGAGTCCCATCCGTTCGCTTCCGCCACTATCATGAATTGAGTTTTGTAAACCTGCCACGAAGTTTTCCCATCAAATGTGGCAAGTTTAATGGACGGTCGAGCAACCGATGTGGGAGCGCCAAACTGTACAGAGCTGCTTTCCGCGGTCACCAATCTCCTTTCCACGTCCTTAAAGATCTCTTCTTTAACTAGATGAAATCTTCTATCTTCTTCTTCAAATTTATTTTCTACAGCATTGAATCGGCTTTCAACGGTATCAAATTTTTCTTCAATAGCATCAACTCGATGCTCTATGTCATTAAATTTATTTTCCATCACAGTCTTTACCGAAATAAGGTCGTTTTTAATTTCTTCTTGGTTAGACGTTAAGTCCTTTTTCAGCACCGTTAAATCGCTTTTTAACTGGTCTTGATTTGCCAACATACTTGCAGTCAGATCACTTTTTAATTGTTCTTGATTAGCCGCCATATCATTTTTTAAAATTGTTCTTGATTAGCCGCCATATCATTTTTTAATTGTTCTTGATTAGCCGCGAAACTTTCGGTCAAGTCAATTTTCACAGCATTAATTGCTGCCAGAAGTTGTTTTAATTGGTCATCCATTGCGCGAGTAATCACCATAAACACAAAGTCTATAAATTCAAACAGTCTTTATGAAAAAAATGTCCAAAATCACACTTACTCCAAGAAAGTCCAGAAGAAGCCCCACGTTGGGCGCCAATTGTAACGGATTCGGTGCGGCTTCCAACTTTCTCGAAAGGATGACACAGTTCTTGATTAAAAATACAGGAAATTTATTTACACTATGTACAGGAAAGAGCGTCAACAACTGCTAAATTAATCATCAGCAATTAAACCAATATCACTCAACACCGTAAACTCAACGTTTACACACGTATTTACTTCCAAATACGAAAACAACACAGCGAAATGCCTCGCAATAAACAGAGCTAATACACTCTCAGTTCGAATTCTCAATCGAAACTCACTTTTTATCCATCGCTAACGGCTTATATACACACCGAAAAGAAATCTCTCAAATATTCCAAACGCTTCTAGAAAATAGTAGACCGTTATCAAATTTTATCAATGAACAAAAAGAAATAGGGGGGACGTATACTTTAGCCGAATGAAAAGGGGTTGTATATTCATTACGGGAAACTATTTACAGGTTACGTTACTACACTAATTACTATTTACAGAATTTGTATATTTACTTATATATTTTAAAAGTACATTTCGTTTTCAATGATACAAAACCAAAATCCATCCATTGATGTAAAAATTTGGCTTTAAAAGCACGAACTAATAGAAAGCAAAAGTAGCGGAAAGTTTTCAAAATGATATTGTACTTACTAGATGGTGAGACAGGGGCGTAGCTAAGGGGGGGGGGTTTGGGGACAAAACCCCCCCTGAAATGTTTGTCTATAAAAAAAGAGAAAGAGAAAAGAGAAGTGAAAGAAAAAAAAAGAAAAAGAAAAAAATCAAAACGACATTTTTCTGAGTAACAAAGGTCAAAAATTCACTTCGTCCCCCCCTCCCAATGACATTGATAATCTGCTACATGAGTGACCCTCAAGCATCAAGATGCCTCCCTCTGCTGCGACAATTTTTGATAATTGACTGAAATTTGACACTTCGCTTTAGAAATGAGATTGATTTGTTAAATCCACGTATATGTAGCCTTTCTTCGTCATTCATTCCGCAAATTGTTAAATATGTTTAATTTTATGAGTGGCGCAGTGGGAATATTGCATACAGTCGAATCTGTATATTTCGAATTTCACAGGAAAGAAAAAAATCGAGATAAAGAGGTTTTGAGATACGGGGGCTTTAAGAAACGTTATAGAAATTTGGAATATGAAGGTGAAAATTTGAAATCGATACTAAAGACAATGTGGGTTGTTGATTAAAACTCCTCTGTATTAGTTTAGTTAGTTGAAAAAATCTTATACTTTCTTTTTACTCGTATCATTTCGGTTTTCTAAGGAATCACAATTTTAAGGAAGAGAGCAACCAAAGAACAGATCTAACTACTAATCCAGATAACAGAGTGAAATGGCTTTTAACTTGAATGATCATTAACCAGGAACTTGAAATGTTCATCTTAAATGTCAAACCTATGAATTTCACCCCTTTACTCTTCTTCTAAAAAATCTGTTTAAAAATTTCTTTGCTTTTGTTTTGTTTGACACAAGTTTCGGACTTGAGGCACTCCATTCCAAAGTATGTAAGATTCACCTCCCTCTTATTTTGTTAATACTAAAAAAGTTTACACACACACACACACACACACACACACACACACACACATATATATATATATATATATATATATATATATATATATATATATATATATATATATATATATATATATATATATTCACACAAACAGACAAAATACAAATGAAAAAAGCAAGAACATCAAAATAGAAAATGAAAAAGGTGAACCCAGGCCCAACACTTTATCAAGGGGAAATATATATATATATATATATATATATATATATATATATATATATATATATATATATATATATATAGGGGCGGATACAGAGTATCATTTAAGGGGTGGGGGTCACATGTGGAAGAATGACTACTCCCCCCCCCATGAGTAAACCTGTGGTTTTGGGTACGAAAATTTCCGAAATTGCTTGGGAGGCAAAAAAAAAAAAAAAAAAACAAATCAGCCAATAAAGCAGTTAGTGAAGCATAAAGCTACTAATTAATTTCATAAGCAATGAAAGGAATCAATATTTCAAATATTTACTTTTAAAAAATACTTAATGAATTGAAAAGACTACTGAAATCGTTTGCATTTTATTCAAAAACTGTTTGATCACAATGTGGATGGATAATATTGTTGACGGTTGGAGGGGGGGGGGGGGTCATGACCCCTATGACCCTCCCTTTGTATCCGCCACTGTATATATATATATATATATATATATATATATATATATATATATATATGTAAAATAAGTAACCCCCCCCCCGAAAGTCGGGTCTAGCTACGCCTCTGTGGTGAGATGAACCGAATTTTCGTGCGCTTTTGAGCACCATGAGTTTTTTGAGCAATCACGATTGGTTATTGTTCTCACTTGACATTTGAATGATGTTCCTATGATTTTATCTCCCCCCCCCCCTCGCGCCTTCCTCTGTAGCACCACCGTCGACCGGCCCCTCCCGATGCTGCTTCTCTAGCGAAAACCGTCTCCAGGTTGCGTCTATATCCTACGCACACACACGCATACATGCATACACCCACACATACACACATACCCACACACTCATGCCTGCACACAGACACAAACACACACGGCTACATACACACACACACACTCGTGATTTCGAAAAACATAATTTGAATTCAAGATGTCAAAATTAAAATTATTGTAATTTTTATTTATTTATTTTTTTCATTTCCTTGATCTTTCATTTTCCATGTTGTGAAAGTTAATTTCGAGGGGTAATTTTGAATGCATTTGTCAGTTGAACAATTTATTCAAACCAACGATTTCAGTAGTATTTTATGATGTCTATTTTAATTTTTTGTCTCAATTGTACTAAATTTTGACAACGCTTTTTCTTGTTAGCATAACAAATGGTAATTTGTTGTCACCAGTAGTGGTTTGTTGTCTTGTCTTGCTATTTGGCTTTATACTTGGCAAGATTATATTTAGATATTATATAGTACCTTGAAAATTTGCATAAAGGTAAAGCATAATCAATTGAAACATATTTTCAGATATTCTTATAGTTATAATTGTAAATAATTTTGAAAATAAAGCGAAAACGAATAAGAGAAACTAACAAGATCAAATTTAGTCAAGTTTATTGTAATTTTCAAACTAAAAGGGCTAATAAAAAGCAAACACAAACCTCTCCTGCTCAGAAAATGATGCTAATATTGGAAAAGTATTGTCTCTCGGAGAGAAATTACAGCTAGGTATAAATATAAAAATAAATAAATAAATAAATAAATAATAATACACCCAACACAAAAGAAACACACACACACACAAGCTAGTGTCGTATTATTTGAAGATAAAGAACTGCTAGACAATTAAAGGAAATGTATCGCGCATTGTTAACAGTACCACCGACTTGCGTGAATTCAGAAAGAGTATTTTCAACTGTAGGAAAGTTGAGCACTAAAATGAGTTCCAGGCTTGGAGAAAATTCAATTGATGCATTATGTTTTTGATTATTATTGTTTTTTTACTACGACATTTGTTCCTTCATTTTATATTTGTTCACAATACGTTTTCATAAATAATACAGTTTTTGTTTCAAATTTTGAAATGTCGCAAAGAAACAATATGTTTTTAAGCATATTTTGAGAAATTTCAAATACCGGTATTAATACCGGTATTCCGGTATCACGTTTTAAAAATGCCGAATATTAGTATTGAATTTTTGATCCGGTATTGCAATCCCTAATTGCAAACATTGTTTCAAATTACAAATATCACTGCCTTGCACTTGATTTCTGTGACAATCTTTACTCTTTTCATGATTTCTCAAAGATATACTCTTAACAGTAGGAAAATCACTTCTAAATGAAATATTGCAACGTTGGTTTCATTTATATTCGGATTTTATATGAATTTTAAAGCTCTGAAATATATTTTCTGTTGGTTGAGTTGAACTGAAGATCTTTATGAAGAATGCGGCACTTTAGTTGGGTAAAGTCATAGCAATATGCAATGTATTAAAAGAAAAGCATCGATTTCATTATTTGAATGCTTTAGGAGTTCAATTCTGACAACAGATTTCTCATCTGGGAAAATATATTTTGGGTCGAGGTTTTATTGAACACTTCATTATTGTCGAAGCTTAATGGGGAAACTAGAACAAACTGTTTGTATCGTAGTTAAAATATATATTGAATATTTATATGATTGTTTGTATTTCAAAGTGGAATATTTTAAACTATTAAAATAAGTATTGAATATTTATTTGGTTATTTACATTCCAAAGTGGAATATATTAAATTATTAAAATATGTATGAACAGTACGAAGTTTCAAGCGCCGAAGTAGTGCTTAATTAAAGGCGCTGTGCATAATGAGATTGTTTCCTTCAGACTAATGGTATACCTTTAGTCACTGAAATTGATAGAATAACCAAAAAAAAAAAAAAAAATAATAATAATAACATGGACCCAGAAAGTTCTTTCATTTTCCCAACAGTTATTTTTTAATTAATTTTTTTAAATGTCCGATTTTGCAAACAAGGCGTGGTCTTGATGACGTCACATATGATGCTCTTTGGCGCATTTTGTACCGCGTTTCCACGTTATGATAATCAAGAAGCGAATTAAAATTGCGCTCTACGTTTGATATCAACCATATCGTTGCCAATAAACGTGAGTAAAGATGCGAATTAAACAACTTGCTCTGTGAATGGCAACACAGAATGGCATTTCATCATTTGTGATGTCATCGGCTAGAAATGTAAACAATAGAAGCGCACCGATTTCAGTAATTTTTTTTAAAATATTAAACTTAAACACATTATTTAAAAACTGGTTAGATCCTATGTTTTTAAGCATGTTCTTTCAGATAAAAATACTTTTAAAATTTTAGAAATCACCCCATTGAACATATACCAGTTGTGTGTAGTGAGATGAAGCATTATGGAAATTATGATAACCCGTATATATTGTTGAGTTTTAAGAGGTGTTTAAAATAATGGAAACAATAAGAAATGGTTCAAAAACTATAATACAAATAAAGCAGCTGTAAAAATGTGTGATATTTGAGCCGAAGTTACTTGGACATTTCTGTACCTCAGAGCCAGAGGAAAGTAAGTCACATTATGATAATTTTACAGTATAGAGAGGAAAAACTTTTTTTCTGGCGCATGCGATGGGACGCGTGCTCTTTTAACCCTGATAAAAACGAGCTGATATGTGCATCACATGACTTCCTTTTACTCCAATTTAATGTTATTTCCCTATTATCGACAATTTTAATGTGATTCAATTGTTAACTCTCCAAAAATCACCAACAATGGCCGAATTTAAACCAGATTTAGAAAAAAAACCCCGCCAAACTTGTCGCCAAGTTGGCGACAAAACTTGGCGACCAAAAGAATGGCGATATATCGCCAAGTGTCCGCCAAATTATAACACCACTTGAGTTTACATCGAAATTAACAATGATTTCCCCCCAAAAAGGGGCAAAAGACCCCTTTAGAAACACCCGAATGCAACCAAAATAGGAGGTGCACAACAAGACCCCACTAGAAGTCTACGTATCAAATTTCCACTTTCTAGGACATACCGTTCTTGAGTTATGTGACATACATACGCACGTACGCACATACATACATACGTACATACAGACATCACGAGAAAACTCGTTGTAATTAACTCGGGAATCGTCAAAATGGATATTTCGCTTGTCTATACGTTCTTAGCCACTTATCCACGTGTGCTCGAGTCGAAAAAAAAAACAACAACATTCATTCGAGGGTGAGCAAAATAGAAAGTAAGGTCGATTTTTGAGTGAAATTTTTTGGCGAATACAATACTACCTTTTTTTTTATAAACGAAAGTAAAAATGAAAAGGATTTTTTAAAAAGAATTACGGTCACATAGCTCAATGTGGAATAGGCTTCTACATACTAATAAACAGAAGCACTAATAAACAGAAAATTGCAATTTATGGACTTACGTCCTTCTGGCTCTGAGGTACAGATTTAAGAACGCCAGTTAATAGATAAAAACAAAGTTATAGATAAACTTGAATAAACTTGAAAATTTTCTTATTTTATACAGTCTGGTTCTGTAATTTTGATTTATTTTAATAAGAAATAAAATTCTTTTGTGTGTTGCAAAGGAAAAAAAAAAATTTTTTTTGATCTCATTCAAGCTTTAATAAACAGTAAAAAAAAAAAAAAAAAAAAAAAAAAAATTCACGCTCATTAAATCCGTATTTGAGAAAAAAACAATAAATTACTATTTTAACCTGACGAAACGACTGAGTCATTTTTTAAAATATGGATTTTTGTTCTTATGACCTGAAAGAACACAGGAGAACAATTTGTAACACAATTTCAGTGCAGTTAGATTTTTAAGCAATTTTAGAGTTGAAAACAATGTGGCACTTTTAGAGTAAAATTGCCACGTTGATTTCAAACCTGTACTTGGTTTTCTTCTACCACGCCAGGTTTTTTCTCTACACCTTATAAGATACGAGATCACACTCCGCGGTAGAGCGCTTATCACAGGAAACCTTATAGAATGACAATAAAATTGTTGTTTTTATACAAAGCGAGACCACCCAGTAAATGTGCAAGCGTCTGAAAAAACTATCTATCTATACATATAATAAAATAAGATTTTGTGTGCGTGTGTGTGGCGCGCATCCCGGCAAAACGGTAAGGCCTAGAAAGATGAAATTTGGTATACAAGTGTAGTTTTTGCTGAAGTTGTGCACCTCGGGCTTCGATTTTTGATATTTTAATTAGAAAAAAAGTTATTTAATGTTTTATGTGATTTTTAGCACTTTTTAGTACTTTTAACCTCGCAGACCCCGAACCAATCGCGCCAGACAAATATTTTTTGTACTGTAGTGTCGGAAATTTAATTTTAAATATGATGAACAAAAAAATTTTGAAGATAGAGCAATTTTTGTATTTTTTATGAATTTTTGAAAAAAACCTTTATTTTGCATTTTTTTCTGGGTTTAATTTTTTTCTAAACGCATCCCGTGAAAAATATAATAACCTCTTTTCTACAATTTTACTATGTAGTAGCCAGAACATTTCGTCCTCCACAGAGAAAAAAAGTTTTCAAAAATATTCAAAAGTTTTTTTTTTACAAATTTTTAAAGGCAGAACGAAGATATGAGCTATCGCTTCACCGAAGATCTGCTGTCCGCTGACAGCTTCGAATTTGACGTAACGCACCCACGTGATCTAACTGAAGTTCGTACCGCTCTTTTTTCTTTTTTTCCTTTCGAAGGATTCATTCGCTATTTTTTCTTTCAGGTATTTCATTTGTTTCTCCCCCCCCCCCCCCCGGATGTTTTGCTAAACATTCGATTTCGGTTAATCAGACGGACCACATCGGATCGTTTTGGTCCCAGTCACTTTTTTTTTTTGAATTTCAATAAAAACAATGATTTTTATACTTTGGCAAACTCCGGGTACCACAGAGACACCAATTTTTTGTGCTATTTTAATAAATAAGTGATTGCGCTTTTTTTGCGTGATTTTCTTTTTGTTAGGGAATAAGATTGGAGGTTAGATAAAAATAAATAGAGATAGATGAGAAAATTTAGAGATGGATCGAATAGGTAGATAAATATAGATTGAGTATACAAAAAAATGCTTTTTTTTTTTTTTGAATCAATACTTTTTTTTCTTTGAAAAAAGATTGGCTATTACTATCAGAGGTAAATTTGCTTGGATCTAGAGAAAGATAAATCTACAGGTCGATGTACAGTGAGAGATAGACAGAACCGTTATTTAAAGAACAACAACGGGGGTTGGGTGGGGGGGGGGGGTATGCGCCGCTACGATTTCAAAACATTGTTAATTACTGTCAGAGGTAGATACGCAAAGATCGTATAGATAGATAGATAGATAAATAGACAAATGCAGAGGTCGATATAGTAGATAGACAGCAAGAAAGAGACATGCCCGTCATTTAAGGAACTTTAACGGGGTGTCAAGGCTTTTCTAAACATTCGATTTTGGTTTATCAGACGGACCACATCGGGACGGGATCATTTTGGTCCCATGCAGTCACTTTTTTCTTTTCTTTCTTTTTTTTTTTTTAGAATTTCAATACAATCGATGACTTTTATACTTTTGCAAACTGCGGGTACCACAGAGATACCATTTTTGTGCTATTTTATAAATAAGAAAGCGCGCTTTTTTTTTACATGATTTTCTTTTTGTTAGGGAATAAGATTGGAGGTTAGATAAAAATAAATAGAGATAGAAATTGCCATCAAGAGGTAAATTTGCATGGATCTGGAGAATGATAAATCTACAGGTAGATAGACACCGAGAGATAGACAGGCCCGTTATTTAAAGAACAACAACGGGGCCAAACCCGAACGTTCAACCCCCCCCCCCCCCCCCGCTGCTACGATTTGAAAAAATAATTCCTAACGACGGAACTGGAGATAGTCTAGAAAATATTTTATTCAAACTACTAATGATATAGATAGATATAGATTGATTGATACCGCCACGAAATTTATTTAAGCAGCCGCTGAAGGCGGCAACCCTGGCTCAAAAAGGCGAATGGCGTAAAAAGGCGGACCAGCTGGTCGCCGAAGGCGGCTAGTTAATGAATAAAATTCTGCGTGAAATCCTCATATATATAATAGCCAATGATCGAGTAACACTCCTAGCGTCATCAACAATGAAACTCGCGCCACGGTATGATAATTTGATAGTATGTTTTGGTAATGTTTAACATACAGGGAAAGGCTTTATCGTGGCAAGGTTGAACTCGATCCGGTAACTTAACTGTTTTACTGGTTAGACTATGTCATTTCAGGGGAATGAAGAAACAAAAAAATGGTCAACAATGAACGCTTCCTACTGGAGTTTAGGGTTCATCCACTGGAGTTAGGGTTTCCAATATCAACCATCAAAATATCACCAAACAATGGCTCGGTTCAAATGTAGAAGAGTAGAAGCAATTTTCGTTTGTCGTATCTTGACAGGCGATTTTAAAAAAGTGCTGTGCTGACTGATTTTTAAAACACATTACTGCACATTTCTATGGACGATTGCAGGATGTCTCTCTTTTATGCGACGCAAACAACTTTTGTCCGTTTACTTTCGAGATTCGTCAATCATGCCTCGTTTAATGGCTGCCAGTGTTTGCCTCTACAGGAGTTGTGTATCGAGTTATACTACATCTATGAAACAACTAGCATATTCGTAACTCTAAAGCCTATATGCGCCATTTTGCGATGGTTTAAGAAGTAAGTGAAATAGGTAAAACATTTAAATTTTGCACAATAAAGCCGATATTGATTGGAGAGGTGTGAGTGGGTAGGTCTATGTTTTACCACTTTCAGCAGTAATTTGCCAAAGACTGCGATGCCCTTTGTAGTTTATTTGTGCGAATTTCTCAAATGAAATATTTAACTCTCATAAACTCTGAACTGTAACCAAAATTTTCACTTTCCGGATTTTATATTTTTATCCTATATACAGTGATACACCGCTTATACGTTTCTCTTTTATACATTTTTATCAATTACACGTTTTTAAAAATTGGTCCCTGCAGAGTCTAATGCATATTAACGTATGCCTAGTATACGTTTTTTCATTTATACGATTTCTTCGTATAATCCGTTTAAAAACGTGTAAACGGTGCTTCACTATTTTCTCACATTATACAAAATCTCTTTATCTTAATTCCATTTTAGTAGTCATTGTATCATCATTTATAGAGATAAGTTACGCTCAGAAGTTTAAATTTATTATTAAAAAAAAAAAAACACGTTTAGATATCTAATATGACTTAATCAGAAATTATATATATATATATATATATATATATATATATATATATATATATATATATATATATTAGGGTGATCCTTATTTATATGGGAAAATTTTTTTTTCGGAATTCAACAAGTGACGCCCCCTAATTTTGTGACACTATAATAAAAAGTAACGTGTGCAAAATTTGAACTCGATCGGTTAATAATAATACGTGCCCCTAGGCCGTTGAACTTTAATACTTTTGATAATTTTCTCACAAATCTTAGAGTTTTTACTTCAGACCCAGTACATCGTTTCTCCTGGGTTTGCAAAATGCATTTACAGTGAGGTAGCACTATAATTAATCATTTTAATTACTTTATATTATCTAAAGATTTAACGTTGAATAAGAATGAAATAATGCTTTAGAAACTTTCCTTAATCGTACGCTTTTCTCAATGTATCTCGATAGTGTGTTTTTTTTTCCCCCGATAGTCTTGTACGGTCTGTAAAAACAATTGTTTTTGTGACTCATATTTGGTAAATTAGTTGTGATTCTCTAAATTAGTTGTGATAATTCTTAGATTAATATTGAGCTCCTCTTTCAATTGTATATTTCACAATTTTCAGTATTTTAACAATCTCTCTTCCCCTAAATAGCTTCTTTCATTTTGCCGTGAATCAGATCAAATTGGAAAAAATCTTTTAGTATTTGTAACTTATCCCCAAACAGTTTTATTGACTCGTAATTGATTCTATAAAGAGGAAGATCTTTACTAAAAAAGTATTCCAAATCATCTACTGTTATCGGAAATTTGTTAAACAGTCATCAGACACGTCTTCCTTATCACAAGCATTTTTTCGACTGGTCATTTCCTATTTTCAAAGTTAATTCCTTCATCTATTACCAACAAAGCTACTAGTTTATCCCTAAAATACCATAAGTGATTTATGAATTTTCCAATCACTGGTTCTGCTGCATATTTGTCATCATTTCGTACGCTGCTAGTTTTTCAGACATATTATATTATTCAAAGGAGCCTCGATTGGGTTGCTGCGAAAAACCATATCTTCATACAGCATTTAATTGTAAAACAGCTTTGTAAAACAGCATTGAAGGGCTTTCTTTTCATATAAGGTCAATTTAAATTGCTTCCTAAATATAAAAAGTTTCAAACAAAAATTCCTTTTGCCACCCATGTGGCTCAGGGATAAGCTCCAAGTTGCCGAAAACATGTCCCTGTAAGAGGAAATTCACCAGGAAATATTATTACTAGTTACGAGAATTCTCTGTAATCTTTCTCAATTCCGCTTCTTACGAACAATAAATAATATGTGATCAACTTCGTCTTTTAGAATTTAAGTGGTATGTTTACTCGATTGAAGTGTTATAAGTTCTGAATGATGGAGATCTTTCCACAAAGTTTTGAAGCGCTTAAATAATTAAATATCTGATCTAAAACTAAGAAAGGCAAGAACTTCTTTAAAGACACTCTGCAGTACGATTTCTAGTGCATGATGATGGCAATCCAAATGTAATATATCACCAATCAGTTTTTGCTCTAAAAAATTGCAATATTAGAACCTGAAGCTATCACGGTAATCCTATCGGCGTTCTTTTTCCAGTTACATCTGGATGTAGCATTGGATCCCAGTGAATAACTACAAAATCTAAATTTAAATTCATGAAATTTAATTTTACCACTCGAAGATTTTCTCTTGCTCTCTTAAGGAATGTATGGTTGATCACTAGGTCATTTGGTTTAAATTTACTGCATCTACATAGGCTGTAAATAAATGAACAACATCTTTTTCCCTAATATGGTATTAGTCTAACAGTGATGAAAGGCGAGCAGACATCAATAGTTGGCAAGTTTTTTTTGCATTGTGGTAGACCAGCTGTAGAAAACTAAAGTTCAACAGGTAAGGATAGATACCCATTTCGGTTTCTAAACCTTGTAAATCGCAAGAATCTGATGATAATAAAGAACTATGTACTGAAATAGAAGAAAATTAATTTATAGATTTCTACATTGTTCCGATCTGGATATTTTTTTTAAATTTATATTTTAGCTATGTAAAATGCAGTATATTTTTATGTTAGGAGTAATCGAGGATTTTTCGAAATTTATATTTTAAAAATTAAAAATTGCATAAGCATTTAGGTATGTTTATAACAAAGAACAGCGAATTAAAATATAATTGCAATTACTTATATTTATAGCATTGAAACCTTGCGACTCTATTTGCCACACTTATTGCATACACAGGGAATTTTGTAAATCAACACCCTCAAAGCCTGGAGGAGGCAGTTTGTTGTTGTCAAAGATCCTTCATTAATGGCCTAGGCCATTCATTAATGGCCTATAGAATCCCTTGTATCCATCTTGGTGGGAGGAAACTTTCCACTGCCGCTTGGTTGGAACAAGCGCAGAAAAGCAGTACGCTTGACCCAAGGCCATTGGTGTACATGTACCCTCTGTAACATGTTAAATTTTACAGAATAAAAGCGAGAGAATGCTCAGTTTGGAAGTAGCAGCACCTATTGAGGTTCAAAATTACTTTAAATATAAAATGTTAGAATATTTTTACATAAAATTGAGAAAATCCGCTTTTTTTTTTTTTAGAACCTCAAAGAAGGGGGCCCTAGGGGCACGTGTTAATATTCATGGATTGACTTAAAATTTTGCAAGGATCATTTATTTGTATAATGGAACAAATTGAGGGGGCGTCGCGTAAAATATCTGCAACTTCAAAAATAAGGACCACCCTAATATATATATATATATATATATATATATATATATATATATATATATATATATATATATATATATATATATATATATATATATATATATATATATATATATATATATATATATATATATATATATATACATATATATTTTAATAATAACCTTTGAAAGTTAAGCTTCAAAAAGTTTTTTGGCAATTCATCATTACCATTTTTGCTCTGACTCGCTAAGTATAAAGAAAAAAGTTCCACGGACTTGAAGATTCAGGAATAATTAATCACTCACAAAAAAAAAAAAAAAAAAAAAAAAAAAAAAGAAAAAAGAACACACCATCTAGAAACATGTCCTTTTTCCCCAACATCGTCATGATGCGTGCTTTTTCTTTTATCGTCTGCGCTAATAGCTCTCCTTCGCAGTACATTTTTAAAAGATGATCGAATTTTTCTCGAAGGCTTCAACTAACATTAAGCTATCGCATGTACTTTCTTAGCGCAACTTAAATATTTAGGTAGCCTGAAATTTATAGAAGCAATATTATTTCGAAATTTTCTCGGTCAAATTCTTTCGACTTCAGAATGAAGCAAGAATGAGCAAAGAAGTCAAGGAATCTGGAAAAGTGAAACAAACTGTAAGAAATGACGAAAGTATGCTTAGATAATTTGGAATCACGCAGTATTGTCAGATTGATTTTGGCATTAAAGAGTCGGAGTCAGAAGTCGGAGGTTCAAAGCTTCAAGAGTCGGAGTCAATCATTTTCCCTCAATCTCCGCAACTCTGCCAGTACTTGCGAAGTCGGAGTCGAGTCGGCTCGGACTGATTTTGGGGCAAAAGAGTTGCAGTTGAAGTCAAAAGTTCTAAAATTGTTCGAAGTGGTCACTTTCCAATTGGCTTTGGTCACTACTAATTTCAACAGAAGGGCTGTAGAAGGGTCTTCTATTCTATTCTATTCTATTCTATTCAAGAGTCACAACTGACTTCAACTGTATTTATGTCGAGGTCTGCATACTAGTGCCTTGCCTCCATTATTTTATATACCGATAGATGGCAGCACCATCACCGGATCGAACAGTTAATGAGAATTTAGAACTAGTCCAAGAGCTAATAGCTACCTGGTACTAGCACCCCCAGAGGTATCGTTTCACTTGGAGGACATTGAGACCACGAGCATATTTAACGTCGCCCAGTCCCCTTTAATGACGACGGTGGGTCTTCGACCAGCGGGGATCGAACCCGAGCCCCTCCGGCCCCGAGTCCAATGCCCTACCGATCAGGCTACCACGGCCCTAGAAGGGTCTTCTACAGGAGTTCGTACGAGCAAAAGTTTTCCTTTTTGGTACTGAGTGCATAAAATCTGTTTTTTTAAATCTGGGCTGCTGTGCCGGGGGGAACAATTACCGGCTCTGACTACAGGAATTTAAAATCCTCCGATTCCGACATCTTTACCCCAAAATCAGTTCGACTTCATGACTGCCTCTCCGAAGTCTAGCAGAGTTGAGGACTCAGAGGATAAATGACCGACACCGACTCTTTCCGCCTTATTCACCGTTAACCTAACCACACGCCTTAAACCGCGAGGTTCATTAACTCGTAGTTGGGATTGTTACCTGTTACCGCGAGGTTAAAATTTCGGTATTCACCGGTGAAAAACACCTCGGAGTTTCTCAACAAGAAGTTACTCAACCAAACTTCATGCGGTTATAAGCGCAGACACCCTATTGGCTAATAAAGGTCATATGATTTTCACACGTTTTCTTCTTCGTTACTGTTATTTCAGCTCTGCGCTTGTGTAGAGTTCGTAGTAGAGGTAAAGCCGATCTTTGCTCGTGGTGTTGTTGTCATAAGCCTGATAACTTTTTTTTATCATTTTATATAAAGTAGCTTGTTGGTAACGAAAATGGAAATAGGTAACAAAAAAGAACGCGTCATCTCTATATACGCGTCTCTGAGTTCTAAAAACTCGATGTATTGCAGTTGCCGTATGCGAAGTTGCACTCGGTCCGCCATTGTTTCAAATGTTTACTTGTAAAATGCGCATGCTCAGAAGCCAAACCAAGCCCTTAACCTTGCTTCCGGAGCTTGGTTAGGTTTTCCAACCACGCCTGTGGTTTCGAAAACCTGTCAGCGCATAGTTGAAGTTAACGGTGAATACAGAAGAAGGGGATAACCCCAGTTTAAGCGCTTAACCGCGCAGTTCAGTTAATGGTGAATACAGCGGTTAGAATTTCAAATTTTCTCGATTGCGACTCCGACTCCTTAGCCCTAGTTTTAAAATCTTTATTAAAGACAGAGTGTTTCTTTTCTGTTAAAGACTTAAAACATTAAGAAACAAATCTATTTAGTGTAATAAAACACACTTGCTCTTTTGGTGGCTTACTTTCAACGTCGTAAGCTCGACTTTTTCTGAATTGAAAAAAAAAAAAAAAAAAGTTTCTTGCATGTGAATGCAACAGTTTTTCAATTTTTTCAACAAAGTTGATTTTATGAAGTAAAAATAACTGTTTCATCGCATGCACTACCCTAAGAGAGAACTTTTATGCCATCGAACTCCTATACAGCGCCCTCTATACATAAAGAACGCGTTTCCGCAATGCTGTGTGGGTGCCACCTTTTTTTGGTGAGCCTTGCCTAACCCCAAGGTGAGTTCTCCCAAATATTTTTTTCCAACCACAGCATTATATATATATATATATATATATATATATATATATATATATATATATATATATATATATATACACACACATACGCCCCCCGCACATTTATATATATATACACACACACACATATCACTAGACGAAAAAACTTGCTTCCGCCAAAATCCAATATCCGTATCCTGTGCAGACCAACGAGGTAGTATTTCCGAAAAGAATTTTTCTCCTCTCTAATTTCGAATTACACTAGTCTATTGAATGAATTTCTTTGCGAATTAAATTGCTCGTGGTAATTTTCGTTCTACATCCAGACAGGAAATAACAGTCGTTGAGGAAGAAGTTAGGAATCGATTTTCAGTAAATTGGAAAAGATGTCACACCTACGGGAAGTCATTCTGATCAAGTCTCTTCTTGTCTTTTATTTTTGTTTCTTAGAATAATAGTATTATCCTTTGGCAGTTAACAGATTTGTAAGAAATAGTTTTGAATGTAGGTTAATGCAGTAGCTTGCACAGTTTGAAAAAAAAATAAAATAAATTTTTTTCTCTTTATAAAAAAGAAACTAATTTCTATTCAAGAAACTACTAACTCCATTGTTGTCTGAGCATTCACTAAATCAAATAGCAAATGTCAACTTCTTTGAAAAAAGAAAAAAAAAAAAAAACTGGATAGGGGAAAAGGGGTGGGGTGACTTAATATCAGTTGTTACATATTTCTCATCGCTCGCTATTCGTTGATGAAGAATACTAGTGAAAATTTAAATAGAGAAGCCCCTTACGTATTTTTCTTTTAACTAAAGTTGACAGTTTATTTCCATTATTTAAAACCCATTAAAAAATTAAGTTGTACTTAGTTGTGGTACCGTCCCCTCTCACCACAGAGTACACTTTAGATGTAAAGGACAGCTTTAACTCTTTAGTTCATATTTTACAAAACCATGTTTTCTTCCAGGTTTTTTAAAACCATAATTTTATTAAGATAAATAAATACCTTTGTGCAGAACAGTAAAGTAAGACAAACAACGTTAGAAGAAGCACAAATTTGCCAATTACAGCAGACACGTGTTTCGGCGTTACAGGGAACGCCTTTTTCAATGCAAAAAATAATGAGCTTATGGATGAAAAGACATCCGACATATATTCTTCGAATTGGTTGTAGATTTTGGGATTTCAGGTCCCTTTATCTTGTTTCAATTGTGAGAGAGAGTAATTAAAAAACAAATACTATATGGGGAGACCCCATAATTTATTTATTTTTGTGTGGTTTAATCACTAGAAAACTAGTCTTAGAGAAAAACAGACAGAAAAACATCAGAAAAATGGTGCTAATTTAAACAATTTAAAAAATTTAGAATCGAACTTCAAGGCAAGTCCCATTGGACGATAGCTAATCCTCAGAGGGGAGGAGTGCTTTCATTGGCTCAAGGAGGCTGGAAGGGGTTGGTCGCATCTGCACGTCTGGCTGCAGTTGTTTGAAAAATTTTTGATAGTTTCAAAGTTGAGGATCATAGTGTTTGAGGGGTTTTTATACTGGTTGACGTTGGAGATGTAACGAATTTGATCAGCAATGTTAGGATTTTGATGTGGGTGGAGTTTTGTATAGAAATTGGTGGCTTGATTTCTAATGTATTTTGTGATTGAGTCAATTCCTAGGTCTTTGTGCAGAGTATTGTTTCTGACGTATTTAGGAACTTTGGTAATAAGTCTAAGAATCTTATTTTGAAATATTTGTAGGGAGTTTATGTGGCATTTCCCCATACTTCAATTGCATAGAGGAGTTTTGGTCTCAAAATAGTAAGATAAAGTAATCTTTTATTTGAGAGACTGAGTTTGGGACAAACCAACAGCGAGTAGTTTGTTATCATTTTTTCTTTGCATTCCAAAAGTTTGTTGGTAGCATGTTGCTTGAAATTTAGGTTTTCATCAGATGAATACCTAAGTATTTGACCGAATTTGAGTAGAGAATGTCGTCACCAAAAAGTTTTATAGGAGGGGGAAAGAATTTTACTTTCCCTTTGGTAAAATAGATAAGTTTAGTTTTGTCAGTATTTATGTCGAATCTCCATCTAGTAAACCATGATTGTAATCTTTTTGTGTGTTCTTGGAGAAAGAGATGGGCAATGTCGGGATCTGGGTTTGTAGCAATAAGGGCCGTATCATCAGCAAACATAGATATGAGGGTATTATTGTAAGCTGGAACGTTATGTGTGTAAATATTGTAGAGTTGCGGCGAGAGTGTTGCCCCCTGTGGGAGACCAGCTTGGATTGAGTGTTTATTTGAGAGGGAATTTCTGATTTTCACCTGAAAAGATCTGTTTTGTAGAAAGGAGTTAGTGATTTTTATAAGGTATTTAGGGATTTTTAGTTTAATCATTTTGTAGATTAGCCCTTTGTGCCATACCTTGTCAAATGCTTTGGAGATGTCTAGGAAAAGTCTAATTGAGCGGTGGTTTTTTCGTAAGCCATCAGTAATATGATTTGTAACTCTTAAAAGTTGATGTTTTGTAGAGTGTTTATTGCGAAAACCAAATTGGTAATTTGGTATTAGATTGTGTTCGTCAAGATATGAGTTGATTCTGGCTAAGATAATTTTTTCAAAAATTTTTGAAAGGGAATTTAGTAGGCTTATTGGCCTATAATTTTGAGGGAAACTTGGATTTGAGTTAGGTTTGGGAATGGGAGAAATTATAGCATTTTCCCAAATGTTTAGGAAATATCTTAAATTGATGCAGAGATTGAAAATTTGGGTAATATAAATGAGAATGTTTATCGGAAGATTTTTGATAATCAAGTTGTTAACTCCATCTTCTCCTGGGCTTTTGTTGTTTTTCAGTTTTTTGATCTCGATTGTTACGTCATCTAGGGTGATTCGTGGGGGGGGGGGAGGGGGAAGGAAAAGGTTTTCGGTAGAGAAAAAGATGTTGTTTTCTCTATTTACATGATCAATTAAGTTGTTGTTATAACTTAGGGTGCTGTGCGCAAATTGCTGTTCTAGTGAATAAGCAATTGCATTAGCCTTTTCTTTTTCATCATAAGCCATTCCATTGCTACTGTGTAGTGGGGGAATGATTTGGGTTTTTTTATTCAGTTTTCTAGTAGCTTGGTATAGGGAGTTGTCTTCAGTAGAGAGGGATTGTGCGTAATTTTCCCATTTTTCTTTTTTGTAGTCAAAAATTAATCTCTTAACTGTTTTAGTGAGGTGGTTATACATCGTTTTATTAGGAGGGTAAAAGGTAGAGTTCCAGAGTTTTTTAAAGTGATTCTTTAGTTTAATGGTACTTAGAATATATGTGGGGAGTTTGATAGGTTTATTTGTTACAATCCTAGTATAGGAGGCTGCCTTTTTTTGCTTCTTTGATTTTTTCATTTATAAAGCTGATAGCTTCGTCAATGTTGTCTTGGTTTAAGATATGGGGAGTGACTTGAGCGATATTTTCAAGTGTAGCAGTGAATTTTTCCCAATTTATAGTGGTTATGGTTTTTCGGTAGATTTGTTTGATGTGTTTTATGTGGAAGTTTACCATGATAGGGTTGTGGTCTGATCGAAACTCGTGGAGAGATTCTATATTGAAGCAATTATTGAAATTTGTTATCGCAAAATCAATAGTGGTGCTAATTCTATCACCATAGAAATGGGTGGGGTCTGAAGGAGCTAGAATTTGAAAGTTATTTTTTCCAGCCATTTCATAAATTCTTTTCCCGGCTGTGTTTCCACCGCCGGAACTCCAAGATCTATGCTTTGCATTAAAATCCCCTATGAGGATAGTATTTATAGGGTTTTTTTTTAGCAAATTTTCAATATCAGTGTAGTTGTGTAAGGTTTGTAAGTTCAGGTAAATTGAGCTTACAATAAGTTTGCTATTATCACAAGTAATTTCAGTAATAGTATTTTCGGAGGTAGATTGGATGGTGGGTAGCTGTTTGTGTTTTAGTGCTTTGTGCACAAGGATTGCAGTACAACCTCCTGCATTTGTGAGGCGATCCTCACTGTAAACAGTGTAGTCGGGAATAAAAAATTTGTCATGAGGCTTTAGTTTGGTTTCTTGTAAACAAATAACGTCTGGGGAATAGTTGTCGATGAATGCATTAAGTTCAGTTATTTTAGTTTTGAGTTGGTCTTGGATGCCATTGCAGTTCCAGGAGACAAGTTTAAAGTTGGAGTAACTACCCATGATTGGATTGTGTGCTCATTTTTTGTAGCTCTCCAAGGAGAGCTATTAATGTCATCTTAGAGAGTTTAGTATATTTGTGCTTGGAGCACTGTTTTCATTTGGTTTTTGCTGATTGTTTGGAGCTGCTTCGAAGGACCCTGATTCTGCAATGGGGTCGTGTGCGGCTTACTCAGATTTTCTTTCAAGTTGTGTATTCTCCTGGTATTGTTCCAGACGACTTCAATTTGTTTTGTATGGTCATTTTTGGGTTTTTGGTTGAATTTTAAGAGGTCAATGTTTGGTTTTTGTGGCCTTTTAGGGCACTTTGAGTAGTTTGATGTGTGTGGGCCACCACACAAGAAGCATGTTGGAGGGAGATATTCTTCGCGATCACAGTTGCTAGATCTGTGTGGTCCGGCACATTTTACACAGACCGAAGGTCTGTTGCAGCCGAACGAACTGTGATTGAATTGTTGACAGTTCCAGCATTGGCTGACTGAGTTCTTTTTTCTTAGTGGTTCAACACTTATTTTTAGATTGTCAAGGTATTGCAGATTCCAAATTGTTTGATTTTGACTTGAGAGAGGCAGGTGAATCATGAATAATGGAAGAGGTTCGTGTGTTCTGCCTTTGTGCAATTGAGTGAAATGTAGGGCTCGACCGATGGCATTTTTTGGCCGATGGGCCGATGCCGATTGTTGGCCGATTGTTCAAAGATGGCCGATGGCCGATGGCTGATGCTTTTGGCCGATGGCAAAAAAAAAAGAAAAAAAAATCTAACAGAAATAAATTGATAAGATTGTCAAGGATTTAAAGGATCATTGATTCATTTCACTTTACTTCCTTTCTAGGAATAAGGAATTGTAATCCCCCCCCCCAAAAAAAAATCAGATTTCGACCTAAATTTTTATTTTACTATCATCCAATTTAAACTTTACAAGTTTTTTCAGCGCATATGTACCTAAGAACATATAGATGACCGAAATATCCATTTTGAACGCCTCCTTAGTTAATTATCGCAAATTCTCTTGTGATGTCTTCATGCGCGTAAACTTACGTTACACAAAAACGTTATGAAATAGAAAGTTGAAAACTCATACGTAAGTAGTATGATCTAAAAGTTCGAGGACAAGTTGTATAAAAATATCGTGAATAGTTCACATTACCGAAGTACATCTACAGTGGCTCCCAAAAGTGTTCGTACACTTTGAAATTTTGTAGTAAAACCAAAATAACGCAAAACTGAATTCGAATATGAAGACCATTTTTTTTACACTATTCCTATGCCATTCTGAATAAAACCCAGTAGTTTTTCTCAAAATATTGCCAAATTTCATTTTTGAAATTTGTCAAAAAACGATGAGACAGAGAAAAAATACGCCACAAAAGTCATCGTACACTGAAATATTTTCGAATAAATTCATGATTAAAATTATTATATGTGGTTTTTTTTATTGTTTTTACATTGTAATGACACTGTAAAGTCATTTGCCTTTAATTTTCTGTTTATTTATTCCCTAAGCTTCTGCTTATTATTTTTAAATGGCAGGTATGCGCAGAAAACAACAAACACGATTCGAAATTTGATTTTTTTCCCTCACAGTAGCCATAAATTGGTTTGAAATGTCTCGAAATTAGTTAATTTATACCATTCTATAGTGAAGTGCTTGATAAAATGCTTTAAAGACAAGAATCGGATCGAAAACAAGGTAACAAAAGGTCAACTGGCAAAGTTAACAAAGCGTGATCGGAGGTTTACAGTTAAAAAAATTATGAAAAATACACATTTGAGCGCTGAAAAAGTTTCTACAGAATGGAATGAAACATTTTACGTTTAATTTTCACCTAAAATTGTTCGCCAAGTTCTCTGATTAGCTGGATTAAAGGGGACCCCTTCCCGCAGAAAATTTCTTGTTCGCGCGAAAAGCAGTAAACTTACGCTTTCCGTCGTAAAATAAATGATAAATAAGCTCAAAACGTTTTGAAACAACGTCTTACTTATAGATAAAAATAAATTCAATATTTTGGGTGAAAATAGTGCGTAATTGTCAACAGAAGAAAAAATGAGGAATTTAATCTTAAGAGCTTAACTGGATCAGTTAATCAGGACGGTGAAGGTGTTTTTTGTGTGAGGGTGCATAATAGCATCAGGACTTGGAAATTTGGAATTTTTTGATGAAATAATGAATTATGCTGTTCACTTAAATATTTCAAAAACCAATTTTAAACTATTAGCCCAAAATTTGGTAATCAGAAACAACTTTGTTTTTTATCAAGTTAACGATAAGAAGCACACGTTCGAGTTTGGTGCCTCAAAATTTGTCCTTAAGCTTAGAAATTTCTCCTCAATCGCCAGATTTAAACTAAATGGAACATATTTGGAGATATCTGGTGGTTAGATTACGAAAATACATCATTGAAACGAAAAACGAACTAGAAACAGTAAGACTCGTAGTGCGGCTGAACATTTACTCAGAAATTGCACAAAAAAAGACAGAAAAAACAATGAAATCTCTTCTCAGACGTTTAAAAGCTGTTATTGTTACTGCATGATATTCTACTAATAAAAAGTTAGATTATTTACTAATTTTTTGTTATTTTTTCCGAAGTGTACGAAGACTTCTGTAAAATAAAATTTCCGGCACTTTTTGGTTTTTGATTTTAAAAAAATTAAGTTTTCATGTTTTATTAAAAATTTTCGTGCAGTTTTGTTAAAAATAGATCATAGATCTTATAATTAAATACCTATTCCGAAATATTAATTCTAACCAATGCCATAGGGGCTTATTTCATTGAAAGTCGTGGGTGTACGAACACTTTTGGGAGCCACTGTATCTACAAAATAGTCACCTTGAACGATTATACACTTCTGCCAACGTTCGTATAGCTTTTAGAAGGGCTCCTGGACATTTGTCGCAACCTCCTGTAAGGCCTCTTGCGCTGCTGCTTCAACTTCATCGTGGGGAAGAAGGCGACTTTCTTGTTGAGGATGCAGGGTTCGATTGGTCAATACTCTTATATGATAAGCAAATAACATAACATTTCGTCGGACTTAGCTCCGTGTAATGTTTACCTGTTCCCAGCAAAAAAAAAAAAAAAAAAAAAAAAAACATTTACATGGACACCGCTTTCTTCCGTCAGGAGAAGATAAAGCTGCATCACAGAAGGTAGCAAAAAATGGCTTCCAGGAGTGTTTCCAAAAGTTATATGATCACTGGCAGAAGTACATAGTCCCTCAAAATGACCTTTTGAAGGTGGATGTGCTTCGGTAATGTGAACTATTCTGGGTAAGGATTTATACAACTTGTTCCCCGAACTTTTGGATCGTACTACGTACAATCTGTATAGGGTGTAGTAATGCTTCTACTTTTTTGTGTGCTGTATGATGGAAGACAAAGAACTACAGCCAAAAAAAAGGAAGAAAAACAAAGATTCTGTTTAATAACCAATTGATTTTTTTTTAATTGAACACATAACAAAGACTTCAGTAATATTGTAATATTGTATGATTTAGGTAAACTAAACATAGTTAAAAAACATTAAATTATGTTGTTTTATCATAAAAAAAAAAAAAAAAAAAAAAGAAAAAAACTATGAAACCGTCAACAAATTACGCAATTAAAGTGGAAAGATTGCACGTCGACATTTTTTAATCATCAAATTAAACAAAAAAGGTAACAGATAAATTACAATATTAAATCATAATAGGAATATTTTTATACTTATTTAAAATTTATGAATAGAAAAGTTCGCATTTTTCATAAATGTATAACAATGACATAAGTTTTGCGGAAAAAAGAAATAGCCATGAAAAGAGCGAGGTTCTTAAAACGCAGCTACAATAAACAAACTCAATATTTACACCAAGTTAATAACTGAATACATATACTACTTGATCTGATGTTTGCACACGTAATATTGAGCAATTTTAATGTTTAATCTTTTATGCAGCACTACAAACAAATTCAAATTAAATTTTTCAATTTAACAATAATTTTCTGAAATTTAAAAAATGGCATAGTAGGAAATCCTTGAAACTTTTCTATAACATATTATTAAACATATGATGAAAACGAAAATAACTTATTCCTTGATTTTATATAAAGACATAAAAATAGTTACTTACAACAGAAAAAAAAAATCGATCGCTATTAATGATGCAAAAAAGACGGCGCATTACAAAATATAGATGAAATAAGTACAAGAAATACACAAGATGGCATTTCTTGACCAAAATGAATAACCGCTAATTATTTAAGAAATGCTTGAAACGACGAGGATGGGTTAGGGGGGTCACCCTCTGTTTTTGGAGTAACTCACAACGTTAAACTTCGGTCGCAACTTCGACTTAATTTTTTAGTACAGAACCGCTACCACCAACGTCTCGGAAGAGTTTCTGAATCTACTTCAGCACTTCTGAAGAAAAAATTCAAAAGTCCCTGTTTTCCGAGTTATACCACCATTCAAAACGTCTTTAATCAATTTCTTACATGAATACTCTAAATTCTTCCTAAACAATAGATAAAGCTTGAAAAAAATCTCTAATTTTAGGAATGGTGTTAGTTTTAAACAACTCAGAAGTACAACTAGAGTTTAATTTCAGAAATTGAGGGAGTGGGAGGAGGGGCACGCAAGTGTTCTCGGAAATACAAAAAATAGTCGGAAAAAAATAGAGTTCAAAATAATCATAAATATTGAGCAGAAAAACCGTTTTAAAACTTGCACCCGAGTTTGTTTTGACGTGCAGTGGCGGATTTAAAATATAGCGAATGTTGCAATTGCGCGAGAGGTCCCATATACATAGGGGCACCGTAGGAGTTACAAAAATGCTTATGATAAATGTTTTACAACTTTTGTGATAGAGAAATAGGGCCCCAAAATATATTTCGATGGGCCCCAAACATGTAGCTCCGCCGAAGCGATACAGAAAAGACTGCATTACTGTGGTTCATATTACAAATATCGAAAAATTAAAAGTTACCGTCGGTTCAACGGGAATCTAACAAAATGAAACAAAACCGGTTTCTGCATGTCATATTTGTTTTCATAGTCTCCAGTTCTGCAATATATCACTAAATGATCGTCAGTCTGAGACGCTATATTAATTTTGCTTTGAAATAAGTAATTAATAGCCACAAAAAATCGGTTAATAAGCTTTTTAGTACACCCGATCGAAAACAAAAAGCGAAGTGCACAACTGGGACGTGCGCACATCCCACATGCGAAAATTTAGCCTTCTACAGCTTACCATTTTTAAGTTTTGACTTATGAGAGATACATACATACATCCAGCAGCAAGAAACAACGCAATAATTAACTTGTTTGGTACCTGAATGCAGTATTAAAAACTCTTTCAGGGGTGACTATAGAAATTCATACTGAAATTTAAGTAAACAATTTTGTTTGAAAACAATAATTCCCTTTACTTTGTATTAAAATGTAAAACAACAAAAGTCCTTTTTTTTTTTCAAAAACATCGACCAATTCCATCGGCTTTTCGATGTTTTTAAGGCCGATGGGCCGATGTTTCCTGCAAGTTAGCATCGGCCGCCGATGCCGATGGCTAAATCGTTGAACCATCGGCGCCGATGCATCGGCCAGGCCGATGCATTGGTCGAGTCCTAGTGAAATGGGATGGGTAATATCCCAGTTTGTTTAGCTCTGTTGTAATCCAAGCAGGGTTTGAATTAATTGGTAAACCTCTGATGACTATTTTTAAAATTTTTTCGTCAGGGAGAAGTAGGGTATGGTTTGCTATGTTATTTTCGTCAAGATAGGATTTAAGTATTCTGTGAGCATTAGTACTTTTTATTTTACACATAAGTTTTCCATTATGCATTAGTTTTCCAGTAATATTTTCACCAGCAATTTCAGTGAACTTTTTGAGAGTGTTCACTGGGTCTGTGACATTATCCACCTAGATAGGGGGGATACCTTTTTCAGTGCGTCTTTGAAGTTGCCATTCCCCCTCTTCATTTGAGGAGGAGGCAGGCTTTTCGAATAATGGTAGAACAGTGGGTGGGTCATTATCAATTTCAAAACTTTCATTATCAGAGTTTATCGACTCATTTTCAAAGTCCATGTTTTGCGCGGAGTCGTTATTCTGATTTCTTTTATTCTGATTTATTTCAGTTGTAGATTCACAAGTAGATGAATTGTTATCAATATTATCATTTGTTTGGTTATTTTTTGCCTTGCTACTGCTTGTAGAGGCATTATCATTAATTTTGCTGATTTTGCATTCGTTTGCAACGTTAGGATTTTCGTTAGATGTTTTTTTGTTATTTTTTTTTTCTTATTTTTGGAGGGATTGAGACATTTTATTAAGTGTTTGGGGTCAGCCCCATTACTTAAATTAGTGTCAGACTTAGAGTTGAGACCAGCACCATTGTTTTCAATTTTCAAGTTTAACTCTAACATTTGATTTTTTAGGGTATTTACCTCTGTTTCTAATCTATTGATAATGATTTTATATCTTAATGCTTCAAGTTCATTCAATTTTAGGTTTATTGAATATTTAAGGTTATGCAGTTTCCTAAATGACTCACAGTCATTAATGCAATTATCATAGCCTTCTATTAGTATAGTATCAATCTTTACTGAATAGAAGTTTAAATCTTCACATGATAGCTCATTGTTTAACAATTTCTTTAAAATGTTAGCAAAATCAAAATTTTCTCTCTCACAAATCGAAACAAGAGTTACCAAAGGGCTTACCTGGTTCCCGTTAGGGCTAGATTGTGCCATTTTGGGCTCCTTGTGCGGGAGATTCAAAATTGGATCGTAACGGCCGCCTTGAAAAAGGCGGTTATTTGAGAGCGATGAAAAACATAACCGGCGGCTATGGAGGTCCAAAGACATCCGACAAAAGCCAAGAGCAGACAAGCATGCAGCTTAAAAGATAAAAACAGCGGATTAGCCAAACACCAATGACAAAGTTATAAACCAATCAGGAACCAATAGGAATGCAAGCAAAGGCCAAGAGCTTTTTCTTAGGTACGAAACCCAGAAAGAAAGAATTCAATTGGACAAAGATTAAGCCGAAGCTTAAACGAAAAGAAAAGAAAATGTCAGTAACCGTGAACCGCAAGAAAGGAAAAACTGAATGGAAAAATGGAAAACCATGAAATAAAATAAACAGAAACAAAAAATATTCGAAAAAAGGAAAAAAAGATAAATAGAAGAAAATTGGGGGGGGGGGGGGGGGGGGTCTTTTCCTCTCATCAGTGACTCCTAGTCACGTTTCGTTAGATACAGAAGCATTCCTCTTAGATGTTAGCAGTTTGGACAGGAGAGCACTGAGTGGAAACTAATTGTTGCTAATAAATTGTCAACTTGACATTATTTGTTGAAATGATGATGAAATTTTATTCAAAAAATAACACCAGAATAAAAGCGGAAACGGTACGAATTACACTGGGAATAGCATTTTAGTTGTCTTAGATCTGTGACTTGTTTCTGACTAACTTATACCTCTGAGTCAAAAAAGGATATCAGTTTTTGTGTTTCACTTCAAACCGACCAACTCATAAAATATTGGAAATTTTCGGGCAAAATAGGACTGATATAGCGGCAGACATAATTGCTTATATCAGTGGCGTACCTAGCATGGGTAGCAATTTATGGTGTCACCCCCCTTCTTTTACAAACGCAGAAAAAAAAAAAAACCTTAATATTCTATGTGAACATAAAGCATGACATTCATACAATTTTCAGAAACAACTACATTTGTGTCATTACGAAATTTTAAGTAGGTTAATGTGCAAAAGACATAAAAACTATGAATGCTTTTAATATAATTTGCCCTAGATGCATATGTGCAGGCCGTCGAGAGGTCAAAAAAGTAAGGAGTGTATACAAGAAATGGTCCTTTATATAACTATTTTAAACGTATCTTCAACACAGAGAAGAAAATGAATTTCCGTTTTTTGGTATAAGAAAAAGTCATTTCTAGGTCCAAGTATTGACAATATGAACCAAGTCCTGACTGAGAACAGTATTCACTCTATGATATGGGGTGGGATAAAAGGGTTCCGGTGCTTTTCCCCCAGAAAATTTTCAATTGTATTCTTAAAAATGTGTATCAACTTCATATTTTTTAAAAACTTACAATTCCACTTGGAGTGTCACCCCCCAGACAGGTGACACCCGGGGTGAACAGCCTCTGTCCACCGGTAGCAACGACACTGCTTATGTTCAAACGAACAGTGGTGAAAATACAGAGAAAGAGTGAAATGAAAAATATTGTTTATGCTATCTCATGCATGACAAAAGTAGTATTTTAATCCAAGTTCTTTTTTAAATGCTAAGGTCAGGGCTGGAAAGATTTTAACAAATACAGTTTTCGACTGTTTTAACAATGATTTAAAGAAACTGAAGTCAAAAATCTTACGTTGAAAACGTCCATGTCAAAAATTTGTTATTTCACAATTACTGTAATAGCTTAACCAGAATATAAATCTAGGCATCTAAATGAGATGGTAACAACGGAATGCGTGTCCCTAAAATATCGTTATCTTACTACCTGCAGAACCTGATGAAATCATCAAAAACAAAATGAGATATTATCAGAAACTATAACTTCTTTTTCAAAAAATATTAATTAAAGCTCAATACTACGCGTTTTTGAAAAAAAAAAGACAAAACCTCAAAGATTTTTAGAATTTAATTTAAAAGAAAAAAGATTTCGGTTTGGCTCAATTAATTTAGCAAATAAATAAAAATGAGATAGTTAGCGCATTGAGATAGAGAACACATGCAAGAAATTCTTTTCAAAACGATACATGGCAACAAAAAAACTACGATGTAACAGGACAGACTCAACTATTCTTTGACTATGATCTTATTTATATGCAAAGGTAAAACTTGTAGGACTAAAAAGTGTGAAACACGAATGTCAAGTCCTTTCAAAAGCAAACATACCGTTAAATTTTTCAGATATCTTTAGAAAATCTCAGATTGTCATCTCCCTTCTTGAAATTCAAAACACCACACATCAAATACTGTCTCCCATAATTCTTACCAAAGTGTAATCAAATGTATGGAGGTTGTGGCATTTCGGCTTCGTTGTGTTATGTCCAAAACTCGCGTTGTGAATTCAAAATTCGAAGATGCTTTTTCTACTCTTATCCGGTATTGATTCTGAAAAGTTTTTACTTAAAGAATTCAAAGCGAATTTAAATATTCCAGTGTCACGATTTATACTAATACTGGTTTATTGCCATTCTCAATGTTTAAGGAAGTATTGGATAGACGTAAGAATATGTCTGACCTAAATGCGAAGTATTTTAGAAATAAGGTCGAGGATTATTTGACGGGTTAGAATGATAATGGTGTAAGTCAAAGATATTAAAAAATAAGGTCGAGGATTATTTGAACATATTAGAATGATAGCCGCTTAAGTCAAAGAGTTTACAGTTTGAGTTAAGCACAAATTTAAGTTCCTAATTTGTGTAACAATTAAAGAAAAAAATACTAAAATATATTTGCCACTAAAAACTTTCCAAAGATGCCCACTAACCTGCCTGTCTGATCCACTGACGAGGGCTCCGAACTAAAGCTTGTCGAACGTCTTCCACACCGGCACATTGAGAAAAGATAAAATGGAGGGAGTGAAGACTTTTATTCGTGAAGTAAAGATCCCAAGTCACGTGATAGATTTTAATGCAAAGCATTTGAAGAAATCAGGTTTCTTTCGCCTGTTTCACGCAAAACGTTTCAACCATTCGTCGTTGTTGAGTCACGTGACTTGGGGTCTTTGCCTCCACTTTTGCGAAACCAATTATTGGACTTGCTCCCTCCATATACTAATTCTTGCTCTAAGCACCGTCAAATGAAAGTGAACGGCGATTACTTTCGCGTCTTACCTGTACACTTGCCGTTTCGAGAAGAGTTATGTGGTACTTTCTGATGATCTTAATCCTGGACTGTATTTCTTTTATAAACTGTTGGAAACATTCTGTTGTTACGGATTTGTGTTCCGCATTAGAGAGAGCAATTTGTGCTTTCTTTTGCGGAGAGAGTGTCAGGTGTCAAATTTCCTCTTCGAGTTAAAACTTTTTTTAAATTGACTGCTCCAATTCGGCACATTTGATTCGGACACCCTGTAAGGTAAACACACAAGTAGTGGCCAGTGCTTCAGTAGTAGCCACTTCAAGATTACTTAAATACTTTGAAGAAAGAAATAAAAAATAATAATGTGATTAATATATTGATACTTAATGTAACTATCATACTGAATCAATTTTATTCATCAGTTATTTGAATTTAAAGTAAGCAATGTAAATTCTTCGGATGGAGAATATCAGATGACTACTACGGAAATTTTCAAATTTTGGAGTGGCCTCTACTGGATCAAATTTGAGGTTTGGGGAAAAATGGGTAAAAAAATTGTTCAAATTGAAATTCTGGCATTTTTAGAAAATGGTACGATTAAGGAAGAGTTGAGCTATATACATTCATTGAGTTTCAAGAGAGGTAATTAATGTTGCAGACCCAGTTTAAAATATACTTCACTGTGGCTATTACTAGTGCGTTTTAAACCTTGAAGTGGCCACTAGTGGTCGTTTACCTTACTATTGTTTTACTTTTTTTATTTTGGAAATATCACCACAAGTGGTAGAGTGAAGTTTTCCGGCAGCCTGTTTGTTTACTTCTGGTCCATCTTTTCCATGAATGCAGTTAAAACGGAAAGCGGGTTAGCCCAAACTTCAGGTTGTAATGTAAACGATTGTTGTTGAACTTCCCTTGTCCTTTCCTCAAGCCGGCTCATTGCATTTTCTTTGTAAATGTGCTCTCAGTAAAGAATAAAATAAAATGTACTTATGGATAAAAAGACATTCGGCAAAAGTTTTTGTTAGATATATTTTGTTAACAAATTATTATATTAATTTAACAAAATATTGTAGAAGCTTTAATTCGAGGTATAAATTGCTTTAACATATTTTTCAGACTGCTGTTAAGAAGCTTATGAGAAAGTTAAAAAAATAGATGAAACAGTTTTCTTCTCACGTAACAGAGCGACGAAATTAGAATGTAAGAGAAGCACACGAAAATTGAGTAAGAGTAAGCATTTGAGAATATATCATTACGTATGCATCTCATATTCTATATTCCAAAATAGCACACTGAAGGTTTGAAAACAGTTAGAATAACGTTTTGCTGGATGAGGTCAAGGAACTTTCCACATTTTTCATTCCTCAAGCCCTTTCTTTTTTACGTTGCGTGACATTTAGTAATTCATTTCTATTGTCAACTAAGAATTTTCTTTTTCCATATAAAACATCTGGGACACCAACCAAGTCAGACTTTTTTCTCGGAATATTTTTGTAACTATTCAATTTGGTTATTTATTTTATTATGTTCCACTGAGAAAGAAACAGATTAGGCATTTTTCGTGCAGTAGTAATATCTTGGTTTCAGTTTCGATGAAATGGATACAAAGGCGGTGTGAAGCTTTATATTCAATCTAAAATTTATAGTTAATATTCATTCTTATTTATTTTTGTTTTTGGCAACTGTTAGAAATTGATTAATTTCCCTTTGCAATAAATATTTCAATATCATTATAATATGCTTGAAGTTGCGCGAGTGTATATAAATTCTTCTATACGAAAAATATAAGGACTTCTCGCTACTGTCTCCGTCACTGTTTGAGATAATATCTACCGAGCGTGCTTCAAATTCTCAAGAATCAAAAATTATGCACTGAAAAATTACGAAAATTATTTAAATTATAGCGAACTTTCTGGCAAAAACACTGATAAATAATAGAAGGGTTGTTCAAATGATAAGGTAACCAAACGATACTGTGGGTCTAAAAGAAGACTTTATTCAAAGTATGCATTATAGGCCTGAGCACCACCTTCTTAACTGACCGAAGGATTTCTTATTGACAGAATTTCTGTGGCTATGACGAGACTCAGTATTTCAGTGTTCTTGAGTTTGTCATCTGGGATGAAGTGCTTCCCTTTTAAATGTTTTTTCAAAGGATCAAACCCATGGAAATCGTAAGGCGACTTGTCTGGGTTGTGAGGCGGATTTGTTTTAAGCTACTCCCACTTAAAAAGGATGACCCAGGCGGCCAATGCCGCCTGAGTGACCCTGGAGACGTGAGGATGCGCGTCATCACGGAGCAGAATCATTGAGGAGAGATACAATGGAGGCAGTGAAGACTTTCATTCGTGAAGCAAAGATCCCAAGTCACGTGATAGGTTTTAAAGCAAAGCATTGGAAGAAATCAGGTTTCTTTCTCTAGTTTCACGTAAAACGTGTCAACCATTTGTCGATGTTGATTCACGTGACTTGGGGTCTTTGTTTCAGCTTTTGCAAAGCTAATGATTGGATTTGCTCCCTCCATTTACTAATTCCTGCTCAAAGAACAGAACCACTCTTCGTGAGCAGCCCTGATCTTTTGTTCTTGACGAACCTCCGTACGCTTTGAAGTGTCTCACGGTACACATCGGAGTTAATGATTCTCCAGTGCTCAAGGAATTTAACAAGAGAACAGCTTGACCATCCACCCTACAGCCCGGACATGTCACCAGGCAATTTCCATGTGTTTGATCTTTTGTAAGAAAGTTTGAAAGGGAAGGACGACGAACTCAATTACACTGTGAATAGGGATTGCAATACCGGAGCAAAAACGCAATACTGGTATTCGGTATTTTTAAAACATGATTCTGGAATACCGGTATTAATACCGGTATTCGAAAATTCTTAAAATAATATCAAAAACATTATTTTGTTGCCATTATTCAGAATTATGTTAAGTACTTTTATTATGAAAATGTATTGTGAACAAATCTTTACTAATAATAAAGCTGAAAGTCTGTCTGGATGTCTGGATCTCTGTGACGCGCATAGCGCCTAGACTGTTCGACCTATTTTCATGAAATTTGGCACAGAGTTAGTTTGTAGCATGGGGTTATGCATCTCGAAACGAGTTTTAGAAAATTCGATTTTGTTCTTTTTCTATTCCAATTTTAAGAACATTTTCCCGAGCAAAATTATCATAAGATGGACGAGTAAATTACTAAGTTATCATAACGTGGAACAGTAACATAGGCGAGCCAATTGGCAAGAAATTCATCATACATTATTTGTTAATATACAGGCGAACAAAAGACCTTTTAATTTTCTACTACGGGCAAAGTCGTGCGGGTGCCCTAATGTTCGAATAAAAAAACAATAATAGTAAGAAACTTAAAGCATCTATTGAATTGTCAACTAAGACTGCAACTCATTTCAATACACACATTTCCTGAAGTTGAAAATACTGATTCTGAGTTCATGCTGGTCGGTAGTACTGTTAATTATGTGCGACAAACCTTCTATAATTGCGTAGTAGCTCTTCATCTTCAAATAATTTGATCTCTTGCGTGCTGGTTTAGGATACATCTTTTCTTTTTCTTTGTATGTGTTTCTTTTGTATTGAGTATGGTATTTAAAAAAAAAATGTAACTAGTTGTAATTTCTCCTCGAGAGGTGACTCTTTTCCAATATTCACATCATCTTCAACAATATCCTCCTAATCAAGATAGGTTTGAGTTTACTTTTTTATAAAATCTTTGGCTTGACATTTGCGATGAAATTTGGCCTTTTTATTGTAGTTTCTTTCATTCGTATTTGCTTTCTTTTCCAACTTTTTTTTTATTATGTAAATACCTGAAAACATTTTTAGTTCACTATGTCTTAGCTCTATACAAATTTTTAAAGCACTATGTAGACGCTAAATAGTATCTCGTCAAATATACACCTAAATAGCGAAACAGTACAGCACATCATTTGGTACCTTTTCATTTGAACAACCTTAATACATTCGCAACTGCAAACAATGCATCTACAGATGGGAATAGTAGTAAATTATTTCTATTAAAGCCAAAAAAATATTTTTGCTGTATTTTAGTAAACTAGAGTAATTTTTACTACAAAACAATAGGATGTTTTGAATGCAAGATCAATAAATTTACGGAGTCATTTTTTTCGTAATATGAGTATTTTAAGCTCAAAAATGTAATCCTAAAAATTGCAACTTTTTAATATTAGGTGTTGTGAAAAGGCTTTCTGAGACTTAATAAACCTTAACTGTAAAATTAATTTCGGAAATGCTCATTGGAATGAACTTAATGAACTGTTTCTTGAGCTTTATCTCTCTTTTAAAACATCAATACCGAACGAATGGTTGTTTCAAATGCATTTATGTATTCATTGGTTTTTTACTAATAACAAATTTCTGTTAAAATATTGACTTTTGCTACACACAAAGAGAACAAAACATTGAAAAAAAATATGAATAAGCACTCTTTGGAAGGCTTTTTTTTCGATTGATGATAAAAAGAAAGCTGAAAGAACCCGGGGCTGCGAATATAAGCAGCGTGGGCGTCATTTAAAATAAATGCTGTTGTATTCGAAGATTACATTTTTCTACCGGAAGAGTTTTGGGAAAAAGCTTATTGGTGATAATATCGGTTTCTAGAATTGTTGGTTCTATTCTAAAGAGCAGATATTCTCAAGAGAATACTGTAAAGTATTCCAGACGGGGGGAAAGATGGCATGTTTTTTCGAAACGGTAGATTGTATTGTCCATATTTCGAAGTTTTAGTCCTCGTTTTGCATTTTATTGTAGATTCAGATGTGTATTTTGGAAAAAACGATTTTCTTGGGGAGTGGAAAAAACGAGTGGGGAGAGAGAGAGAACTAAAATGGAATATACAGTGGAACTTAAAAAAAAAAAAAAAATACAATCTCTCAAATATTATGCTATACAAAGAATTTAGCAAAGAATTTCTTTTATATTAATTCGTCAACATCAAAAGCTGCCCCTCTCTCTTTTCTTTTTCAAAATTTAAGAAGAGGGGAAAGAAACTTATGTATTTTAATTGAAGGGCTCTTGCCAGAAATGTGACAAGCCACAAGAAGTGGCTTTTTGATCAAAATCTTTGTTTCTCATAACCAAAATTGAAATAAACATGATAATGGAGTATGTCATTTGGAGAAAAAAAAATATCTGGCTTAGTATTGCAGAACATAGAATGTATAATGCGTTTGAAAAATTCTACAAACATATTTCGTACTAGTGGTACCCGCACGGATTTGCCCGTAGTAGAAAATGAAAAGGTCATTTGGTTCGCCTCTATCTTTACAAATATTGGACAATGATTTGCTATATTCATTCGCTCGCCCATGTTACGGTTCCACGTTATGATAATGTCGCAATTTATCATAACGTGGAACCGTATACCACGTTGTGATGATTTGCTTGGTAAAATTTTCTTAAAACTGGAATCGAAAAAGAACAAAATCGAATTTTCGAAAAATCTCTACGATGTGCACACCCCCATGCTACAAACTAACTTTGTACCAAATTTCATGAAAATCGGCTGAACGGTCTAGGCGCTATGCGCGTCACAGAGATGCAGGCAGAAATCCAGACAGTCTTTCAGCTTTATTATTAGTAGAGAAGTTGGGTATTGGCCTACTGAAAATTCACATCATGTGGCTTATCACATTCTTGCCCGAGCATTTCAATTGTACTGTGTCTTAGATTCGCGCTATTCTAATGGGTGCACAACTAGAATATTTTCTGTGGACAAATCAATATTAGAGATGACGATTCACGGAACACAATATACTCATCCCATTAAAGTCACACTTCCTTTAGGTTCAATTGGGATAAAATTCGCACTTCGCTCATTAAGGCTGTAGACTAGGATTTCTAAATGGTAGTCACTGGCGACCAGAGTCACAAAAAATGGTAGCCACTTTTGCACTTTTGGTAGTCATCCAAGTATATCCATAGCGTAAAAAGTGAATAACGTATTCGCTGCTTGTAATATTAACAACGAATTTTGAGAATACGATACTCTACGGTTTTGCTATGAGGTACTATGCATTTGGTTTATTGCTATGGGGTAAAAAACTGGTGTCCAGGCAATTTTCGTCAAAATCTCGTTTCAAAATCTCGTCTCAAAGATGTTGCCGTACTTAAGCAATAATAGAGAAAGAACTGCTACATCAATAGAAAATATGAGCTGCAATGCAAGTAATATTCGGCCTGTAGTGGCCTGTTACATTAATGTTTGTTTTCCTCAGTTGTTAATTATTATTTCAATTTGATCCAAACTTTAATCGTAGACAAACCGTAATAACACTTGAAAATGTTTTCAAACACGCAAAAAATGAAGAAATCACCATATCTAAACATATTGTAAAATTAACTCTTTTTTCAAAGTATTGCGTGTCACACTCGTGCTTTAGAGCTTAGAGCAGGAATTAGTAAATGGAGGGAGCAAGTCCGATCATTGGTTTAGCAAAAGGTGACCCACAGACCCCAAATCACGTGACTGAACAACGACGAATGGTTGACACGTTTTGCGTGAAACAAGCGAAAGAAACCTGATTTCTTCCAATGCTTTGCTTTAAAATCTATCATGTGACTTGGGGACTTTTGCTTCACGAATAAAAATCTTCACTTCCTGCATTTTATCTCTTCTCAATGCTTCAGAGCATATTCACAGGCTTCTTTACAAATAATAAAGCTGAAAGTCTCTCTGTCTGGATATCTTTCATTCCGGATCTCTGTCGGTCTGTCAGGATGTCTGTGACTCGCATAGCGCCTTTACCGTTAGGCCGATTTTCATGAAATTTGGTACATAATTAGTTTGTAGCATGGGGGTGTGCACCTCAAAGCGATTTTTCGAAAATTCAATTTTTTTTCTATTCCAATTTTAGGAAAATTTTTCCGAGCAGATTATCACAACGTGGAATAGTATATTACGAAATCATCATAACGTGGAACCGTAACATGGGCAAGCCATTTAGCATAGCAAATTGGCGAGGAATTCATCATCCATTATTTGTTAATATACAGGCGAACCAAATGATCTTTTCATTTTATACTACGGCAAAGCCGTGCGGGGTACCACTGGTATATGCATAAAGTGTAAATTCCAACTAGTGTAAAATAGTTATTTAACTACCAAAGTGCAATGTAAAAGCAATACATTTTAGTTTTGAATCAGTTATACTGATCTAATTTTTTGAAACGGAGTGATAATCTTAACTTGCAGCGTGAGTTATGCATTTCATTTGTTAAATTTATAAAGCACTCTTCTAGAAATATTTCAAGGGAAATATATATTTTCTAGCGTCTCATATTTTCGATACGATTTATCTTTCTGATTAATGATAACGATATTGAAAACATTTACTATAGTGACAGGAGGGAGTGCTGTATCTTGGGTCATTGAAAATGTCTAAGAATTTAATGGGGCACTAACATTCTAATTAGTTAAATTTTTGATTTTAAACCAACAGATTGCATTAAAAATCAGCACCAGAATTATTGACTTTAAATGAAGGAGGCATGAGAAGCAATCATAACCAGAACTGTGGAGTCGGACTGGTTTTGGGGTAAACAAATCGGAATCGGGAGTCGAAAGCTTTAAAATTCCAAGAGTCGGAATCAGTTATTTTCCCTCTAAGTTCTTAACCCTTCCAGGACTGCGGAGTCGGAGTCGAGCAGATTTTGGGATTGAGAAGTCGGAGTCAGAGTCAGGTTCCTCCGACGCTACAGTCTTGGACATAGCAAATTTAATCGCAACAAATAAAATTTGAAAACCGATTATTTGTTATACATCATTTTATCATCATTAAAGAACCTAGAATAATTTCTTAAATTATTTTTGTACCTTCTTTAATTTGTTCTTCTAGTTTTTAAAATTCTCCTTAAAATAAAAAATTATATTAATTTGAATTTATGGCATCTTGAATTCGAATTATGTTTTTCGCAATCATGAGCGTGTGTATGCGCGTGTGTGTTTGTGTAGGCGCATGTGTGTGGGTGCGTGTGTGTGTGAGTGTATGTATGCATGTGTGTGATGAATGTTGTGTACGTGCGTGCGTGTGTAGACGTTCGCGTGTGTGTGTAGGCGTTCGTGTGTGTATGTAGGCGTTCGTGTGTGCGTGTATGTAGGCATGTGTGTCTGTGTGTAGGCATGTGTGTCTGTGTGTAGGCATGAGTGTGTGTATGTGGTGGTGTGTGTGTCGGTGTGTGTATGTATGCGTGTGTGTGTAGGATATGGACGCAACCTGGACACTGTTTTCGTAAGAGGAGCAGCATCGTGAGGAGCCGGTCGACGGTGATGCTGCAGAGGGTGCTGGCCGGAAAATAAAATCAGCGTAACATCAAAAACAGTCAAATGAGAACAATAAGCAATCGTGATTGCTCAATAAGGAGAAATTTTAAAATGCGTAACCTACTTCTTTTAAACATTATAACCCGGTAAATCCTCATATAAATACTAGCCGATGATCGAGTAAAGCGCATGTTTCAACAATGAAACTCGCACCGCGGCATGATAATTTGATAAAATGCTTTGGTAATGTTTAACATTCAGGGAAAGGCTTTATTGTGACAAGGCTGAACTCGATCCAGTCACTTAACTGTTTTCCTGAGAAGGTTGTCATTTTTTAAAAGACTGAAGAAACGAAAAAGTGGTCAATATAATGCTATCTACTGGAGTTAAGTGTTAACTCACTCGAGTTAGGTTTAAAATTTCAACTATCAAAATATCACCAAAGAGACAATGTCTTCGTTCAAATGTAGAAACAATTTTCACCCGTCATACCTTGACGGGCGACTTTCTAGTGATGTTATAATTTCAATGAGAAAATTTACACTTTATTCTTTCCATCAGTTCCAAACTATATGACTTCCTTTAACGCTAATTTAACGGTAATAGTGCATTGGAGTAAGCAAAAAAACTTTAAATCTTTTTACCCCAAGTTTGTTGCGAACTGAAGCAAAAAAAAAAAAAAAAAAAAAAAAAACGTTTTATACAAATTAATTTTCTCAGTATTGGACATATTTTAATGTGATTCAAAGGTTAACTCTCTACATTTCGCCAATAGTGGCTAAAATACAAGATTTAAAAAAAAAAAAAAAAAAAAAAAACCAATCGAATTTGTCACCGAGTTGGCGAAAAAACTTGGCGACCAAAAGGTAAGCGATATATCGCCAATTGTTTGCCATTGAGTTTGCATAGAAATTAACAATGATTTCTCCCGAAAGAAGTGTAAGGAGGAACCTTACTCCTTAGGAACATCCGAATGCAGCCAAAAGGGGAGGTGCACAACTAGACCACACCAGGAGTCTACGTACCAAATTTCAACTTTCTAGGACATACCGGCTTTAAGTTATGCGAGACACATACACACATACGTACATACGTACATACAGATGTCGCGAGAAAACTCGTTGTAATTAATTCGGGAATAGTCAACATGAATATTCGGGGGTGTTTATACGTTGTTAGGCATATATCCATGTGTGGTCGGGTTGAAAAAAAAATTCAATATTCATTCGAGGGCGAGCAAATGGAAATTAAGGCCGATTTTCGGGTGAAATTTTTTTCGCGAATACAATGCTTCCTTTACTTCGTAAAGGAAGTAAAAAGACAATTGAAAAGAATAAATAACACCAGCATTTTATTAAAATGAATAAGAAGATACTGATTTGTATTTACTATTTTGAAAGGAAATATTCGCATCTATTGACATTTTTATTTCTTTTAATATTTTCAATTTGCTATAAATATAATTAATATTTATTTATCAGGCAAACATGAAAAAGCTGTAAAGTTCTTTATATTATAAAATGCGGGACTTTAAATTATGTTTTCACCATTTACTCACAGACGTAAACAATTGCTTATTTTTCCAAAGAAGCTTAAGAAACAAAAATTAGAACTTTTTTTGTAAACAATGCATCTTTAAGTTTTACAGATAAAAACTTTTCATTGAGAAAATGAAAATTATTTCGAACGAATCTGATTAACATTTCATAAGGGGTTTCAAAATTAAATAAACTGAAAATGAAATTTATTCGAAACTCGTTTTCTGCGTATGAACATTTTTATAAAGATTTCAACTATATTTAATTTACCTTTTCATTACGCGAAGAAAGAAAAAAAAATTCAATAAAGTAATAAATTTAGGTAAGTATGCTCTCCCGAATTAAAATGAAAGACGGGTTGAGTGTTTTAAAGAAAGCTTAGTTTTATTTTCATTTTTATAAGATGACTATACTGAAATTCATCTGCACGAATTTTTATTAAGAGTTTTTTCCTGTCTTAATTTTAACGTTGAGTTGAAAATTTCTTTATAGTTTCTGTATTTTGAACGTTTTTCAGTTGTTCTATGTATAAGTGCTGTGTCTTACGAGTAATTAAAAATCTTTTTTTGAATTATTTCCGGTTTCCTCCGAATTGTTTATAAAATATAACTGTTACTAAAGTAAACTTTTATGCATGCATTTTGCTGCCTTTACTCAGCAAAGCCTGCTTAAAGTATAAAAACACCCTTGATACTTTCATCAAGGTTATCTAAATCCGACGTAATTTGATTTGAAACATTTCTATTTTACTTCATTTCACAGTATTCCTGTTGGTAAAGCTTGACCACGAAAAGAAGGCGGATGACCTTGAAGCGAAACACCATTTGTAATAGGTAAAAATTTGCCAGAAACCACCGAATAGTAAGAGGCATGGTCTCGCTAATCCTATCTATTCCAAAATAATAACAAACAACCTATTACAAATGATACAAATGATGTTTTTGCTTTTAAGGTCATCCCGCCTTCTTTTCGTGGTCAAGCTATTGGCAACTCTTCAACTCTTCTGATCCTTAGTTATTTGTTTATTTTTAGATTAATGGGTGTTTGTTGTTTCTTAGATAGTCTTTACATAGTTTGTCAAATATGTCCGAAGAAGCCCTCTTCAGCATCTCGCCATCAGGAATCTGCTTTTAATGTCGTTCTCGTGTCTACGTAGCTTTTTTTTTGAGCAATCACGATTGCTTATTGCTTTAATTTGACTGTTTTTGGCGTGCTATCATTTTATTTTCTCACCAGCACCCTCCGCACCATCACCGTCGACCGGCTCCTCACGATGCTGCTCTTATAGCGAAAGCCGTCTCCAGGTTGCATCCATGTCCCCACATCCCATGCGCATACATACACAACTAAACACACACACACACGCACACATACACACACACGCACACATACACACACTAACACATGCACACACATATACTTACACACATACTTAAACACATGCACACACGCATACGTACAGACACCTACACATACACACGCACAAAAACATACATACACACATACACACAACTACCCACACATTCATGCCTGCACACAGACACAAACACAGATGCCTACGCACACATACACATACCCCCCCACACACACATTCATACACACAACTACCCACACACTTATGCCAGCATACAGACACAAACACACATGCCTACACACACATACACATACCCCTACACACAAAGACACATAACCCCCCCACACACAAACACACACGCCTGCATATACACACTCGTGATTGCGAAAAACATAATTTGAATTCAAGATGTCAAAATTCAAATTAATTTTAGTCTTTTTTTTTCTTTTACTCATCACATTTTCTTTCGTTTTCAAAAACATATTCATGTATTTACTTGAGGACACATAAATAGGAGAAAAGAGGAGGGTTTAACTTGATTGTTTCACCGTGTCAGTAGTAAGAAAAAGTACAGCAAATCTTCAAGTGCAATTGCATCATCCTTTCATTATGTTTTAAACTTATTATCAGAATTATACTGCTTTCACGGAAAAGCTAGACAAATGAAAAAAAAAAAGCGCCATTCAGGGACATCAATCGCATGTATGGTTTGGAAAAGAACAAATTGGCGCCAAGCAGACGACGTCAAGCACGAGATTGGCTTGGGCAAGAACAAATTGGCGCCAAGCAGACGAGGAATGCGAATACTTCTGGTTACTTTTTATCATTGCAGAGAAAATCGCCAAAGACGGCTCAATACCAAACCTACTGGCAACCTGTTTGTTCATTTTTGGCTCATCTTTTTCGTGAATAGAGTATAGTAGCATAGTTTTGAACTCTCCTGATTCTGAACGTGCCTAAAAGTTACTTTAAAAAGCAGGATAGCTTTGAGCCAGGCGAATACATATTTCTTTAAAAATGGACCTAATAATTATTGTTTCTTAAAATTGGATAACTATACAATACTTTCGGAATGTTTCTTTCGTTTTTAACCAAAGTATACCATAAAACTATTAAAATAAGGGTGGTGCAGTTCAAAAAAACAGGGCTCAAAGTTATCCCGAATGACTGCAAATGTGAAATTGTGTGTATCAAAAACGTATTCACTGTTTATAGAATGTTAAGACAAGGCATGGCCCCTCTAGATTTGCGCTGACGCTTTCAGGCCTCGACAATTTATGACTTTTCTGTGTTAAACCGATGCACTATGATCTGCTCTTGAAACTGAACGGAATTCCACCAATCAATGACAAGTTTCAAAGTTGGTTTATTTTTGATTGGATGTTGCCCATTTTGACCGCAAGAGGCGCTGAACGGAACTCTGGCATCCACCAATCAATGGCGACGTAAAGGAAAACGGGAATTATTTGTAGCACCCTCTTTGTTGCCATGAGTTTCAGCGACTGTCACGGCCTATAAGCGAAAGCGAAATTTAATGGGACCATGGACAAGGAAATAATTAGAAGAAATTGAGACAGTCAAATGAGAAAGAAATATTTAATGATAATAGATCAACAGTTACAATGCAACAACTGTAGAAAGAATCTATTGAATTAACCTTGATTTGAAAAACAGTATTAACAAATTACTGCCGTTAAAAACTATGCTTGCAATGTGATATTTTAATAAATAGAAAAGTATTTATACCAGAAAATAAAAACAATCTGTTACGTTATTAGCTGTTTTGTGTTACGCTAAAGTCAAAAAAAAAAAAAAAAAAACTCTTATTTTCTTGAAGCTGTAGATTGTAGATTAACTGTTCAGAAACTAAAGCGACTTCATAAGTGAAGTATTTGACAGCAGATAAAAAATGACTAATCAAGACTTAGATTTAAATAATAATAATTGTAAAGCATGAACAGTTAAACTACTTAGTTAAAAATGGAACCATATTAATTACGTATAACAATAAATTTAACGTAAAAATTACGAAATTTCATGTTGAGTACCAATAAGATCAACTAATCGAATTCAGTTTTTGCAAAAATTAGCTCGAAACATATTTTAGTCACATTATCATAACACAAAATACCTTCAGTTCATTTAAAGTCGCCGAGACAGAAGAACAACTCAAAAAGGAATGACTAAAAATCAAAGATAAAAATAATATGGGAAACTTTTCTCAGATGTCAGATTTGCACTTCATTCTATTATTCGCAATGAATACTTTTATGAGACATTTAAAAAAAACTTAAGAGATTATTTAAATCCGCATTGAATTTTTCATTGATTTGGCACAAAAAAACGAGTAAAGATCTCTTCTGGAGCATCAGATTGAAACTAAAAGGGGATATTGACACTGCACAACTAGACCCTACACAAATCTAGCCTACTTACGGAATTTTAATCCTTTACGGTGTACCCGTCTTCTAGTTATGTGAGATACTTACAAATGCGCGAAAGAAAAAAAAAGGGGGAAGGTGAATCGATTGATGACGTTGGTGCAGTAGAAGTGACGAAAGTACCCCTGATGAAAAAAAATTCTTTACTGAGGCTAAGACACCAATGTGCTAAATATTCCTCTTTTACACAATCTTAATCAGAAGACAGAACTTGTGTTTTCAAAGCCGCACTATCTCAAAGGAAGGAGTGCAAGTCCAACATAGTCAACAAAAGAAGAAAGCCCATAATCCTCCCTGGGGAGATTCTCCCCTTCCGTGTGAAATGGGGTTCGTGTGAGTTGGGTTATATAGCATAAAAATATAAACTCACTAAGTGAACATTTCGGTTACAATTCAGATTTTGCGAGTTATAAACATATCAGTTGAGAAATTTACAGATATCAACTATAAATGGCACTGCAGACTTTGGCCAATGACTGCGGAAAGAGGCAAAACAAAGTACGACCCACTCACACCTCTCAATGGGGTCGTTTCCAAAATTTTAAAAGTATTTTTTTCTGAAAAAGCATGCTTAAAAACATAGAATCTGACCATTTTAAAAATAATTTGTTTAAGTTTAATATTAAAAAAAAAAAAAAAAAAACTTAAATCGGAGCTTTTTCATTGTTTACGGCTTCTGCCGATGACATCACAAATGACGAAATGCCATTCAGTGTTGCCATTCACAGTGCAAAATATTTAATTCACACCTTTACTCATATGTATTGGCAACGATATGGTTGATAGCAAGCGTAGAGCGCAATATTTAATTCGATTCTTGATTAACATAACGTGGAAACGTGGTAGAAAAATGCGGCAATGTGCATCATTTGTGATGTCATCAAGACCACGCCTTGTTTAAAAAATCGGACATTTAAAAAGTTAAATAAAAAAATAACTGTTGCGAAAATGAAAGTATTTTCTGAGTCCATATTATTTTTTTTTGCTCATTCTATCCGTTTCAATGACTAAAAGTAGTACTTTTGACTGAAGGAAAACCACCCCATTCAGATATTTGCCTTGTTCGCTCTGAATTGAAGTGTTTTTCCTCTTTGGCAAATTACTTAAATCACCGCAATATGGCTCGGCGTATCCAAGTTCTAGAGTTATGAATATGTGAGTAATTTGATAAGATGCAGCATAACTAGATACACAACTACGTAACGCCAAACACTGCCCGCCATTGAACGCGGGAGGATTGGCGAATCTCGAAAGTAAACGGACCCAAGTTGTTAGCATCACATAAAAGACAAACATCCTGCGTGCGTAGATTGAAATGTGCAGTTCTTTGTTTTGAAAATTGTACAGTTAGCACCTTCAAACTAATACTACATCTATGTTTAGCTCAAACAGACGTCACGGGAAAACTCGAGGTAATTAACTCGGGGTTGATCAACATTTATATTCGGTTCTCCATACATTCGTAGAAGCAAATGCACCTTGTACGGGTCGAGAAAAACACTCAACATTTATTCAGGGATGATATGAGTAAAATGGAAATTTATGAGGAAATTTGATTGAAATGTTTTTTGAGAATATATCACTTTAGGTACTTTGTAGAACGAAGTAAAAAATCTATGTACAAAATAATACTTTTATTGTAGGAATATTATTGAGAGGTTAAACATTAGACTTTTAAAATTGTTTTCCTCTTACTTTGATTTTTAAATCTGTCCTTTGTATTTTAACTTTTATTTTTATAGGCACTAATGAATATTTTTATAATTTTTTTTCTGTGTATAATACCATACAATGATTTGGTTTTCGTTGACAAAACTCATTTGAACTTCCTGATTTCCAATTAATTTAAATTAAGAATTTGTTAGTTTTATATCAAATATAAAAATCAAGTTCGTGATTTAAACAGACTAAAAATACCCTTTCGTATGTATCTATTTAGTGCTGCAGTGTATAAGACTAAAAACCTCAGAACTTTTCAAATTCTCAATTACTAAAGTCTTTTTTTTAGCTGTTTTATTACTATTCATATATAAACAAAGTGATACACACCAATGTTTTTCCGATAGTAATAGTAGTTGTTCATTATATATACATTACACACACACATATGTATTGAAAACTATATGTCATGCAAAAGAGCAAGAGCTGAGAAGCTACCGAATAGAATAAGCTATTCTTTTCCAATATAAAAATATCAACATTAGCTACTCTGACAAACGCCAATCATGCAGACATCCTCTTTATGTTGTGAATCACTCATTTCTATGTTATAAGATGGCAAACTACGTCAGCTTGATTTATATCAACTCTAGTTATTTACATCTGAAATTAAGTGTTACGATTAATGATAAAATATTCTAAATACAGTGAAACCCCGATTTTATGTCCCCCGAATCTACGTTTTTACCCCATTTCACGTGTTTTTCATCAGGTCCCCTTTTTCCCCATATACTAACAATATTAATTTAACTCGGATCGTAAGTTTGCTACTTATAAATTTCTCTCATTTTAACTTTTTCCAGGGAAGTTTAAAAAAAAGTTCAAAAATATGCAATTTGCTTCTTATTGGTTTTCTTAAAGATAATCTACGTTGTTGAAAGTTAATCCATAAAAACAGAAATGCTAATGCTCCACTATTCGTCTGCCAATGAGCAAGAAGAACGAGAAACACAGCCCGTCTCTTCTTTCAATTTTGCATTGCAAAGCTTTACAAATAGTGGAAGACTTCTCTCTCATAAACACCAGAAAAAAAACTTGTAAATTATTTCAATGTTGGAAGATTCCTCATTTACTTTAAGCTCAATGACTAAAAAATAGTTCCCTATTTTGGACTATTTCCCACCTAAACGCCCGGATTCACTACTAAATGTATAAAAAAAGCCATCTTTATTAGCTTTTATTTTTTATTTTTATTTTTGCTTTCTATATATTTCTCGTATTTTACGTTTCCCCCTATTTCGCGTTTTTTAACACAGTACTTTGAGAAGCCGAAAATCGGGGTTTGACTGTAATAGCACAAACATCCGCAATGCTTCTGAGCAACGGCATGATTATAAAGCGGTGGGCCACGTCCGTATGCAAAGAAACTGCGCGAAAAGACATATTAAATTAATTTGTTATGCTAGAAGATCTAGGCGCCTCTTTGGCTTAGAAAACTCGCGATGCCTTTTGCATATCTAGCATAATATGTACCAAGAAAGTTTCAGTTACACTGCACTTGTAATAAAAAAAATATCTGTACAAATACTTGTTCTTTATCATCACAATATAAAATATTTATTTAAACATCTGCACTGCTAAAGAAGTTAAATTTCTAAACCAGTGGTGCTCAACTTACGGTTCAGGGGTCACATCCGGCCCTCGAGGCTGATCCGTATGGCTCGTAGTTTTTGTTTAAGTTTAAAAATCGAGAACACGATTAATGACAATGTCACAAATTAGAAAGCAAATATTCATAAATTGGTTTCTGAAAAACAGAGAAATGCAACTATTAATAAAAGAAGCATAGTAATGATGACAACAACTATTGGTATATATATTCTTTCCATATGTTTCCATGTTATTAAGGAAATTTTCAAATACTTTGAAATTTTACATGTTATGTGTTCTGGCCCTTGAGAATCATTTTAATATGAAGTGCGGCCCTCAGGTAGAAGGGTAGAAAAAGGTTGGGCACCATTGATCTTTATTAACTAAACTGTAAACAATAGGGGAAACTAGGGAGGTTTGACCCATAGGGAGATTGACCCATGGAGATTTTTTCGCGAAAAGGATATTTAGGGGAAATTTTAGTCATAATGTTGGTTGACCAATCACAACAGTATTGCACACAACAGTATTTTGCAGGGCGAATCTATTTCTGAATTATCAAAGTGGTTTTCAAGAAATTCAGAGTTAAATGATACTGTACCTTAAAAGTAAAGATAGAAGATTTTGGAGTTTATTAAATTTTAACCACTAGTTTTGTTGGGAAATGAATTTTAAAAATATGCCTGTTTTATAGTCACTTTTCTAACTATATAGTGATATGCAGACGTTTTATATAACTTGAATCTAAGTTGCTAAAAACTGAAGGTAAACAAAAGAAAGCCACCTTTGGAGTTTTGACCCAAGCTAACTGGAAAGACTTGACCCAAAGACTAAATTCGTTGTTTTTGTTTAATTTGATATTTTTTCAATATGAATAGCTAAAATAATGTGATTTAGGCCTAATGATTTTATTTTTCCTAAGCAATAACTTTAATATTGTGAATATAAAGACCTGTTTTTTTTTTACTTAATGAATAACTAAAATATATAATATTTTAGTCTAATAAATTGTTCTTATTTGACAAATAACTAAAATACAGTCGGTTCTTTATTTAAGAACTCTCAAGGGACCACAAAAAATCGTCCTTAAGTAGAATATGTTCTCAAACAGAACTTTTTTTAAACTACAGTGGAGGATCTGGGACCGTAAAAAGTCGCCTTTGAACAGAGAAGGTCGTTAAATAGAGTGTCGTTGAACAGAGAACGGACTGAACTAACAATCTTTAAGCCCCAATGATTTGTTACTTAATAAAATAACTGAAATATTGTTAGCTCTGATCTCCTAATGTTTTGAATTCAACTTTTGCTTTTCTGCTGATGTGGAGTAAGATTAATTTTTAAAAATATTTAACACTTCTCCTAAAGAGTGAAAATTCTGCACCTTCACTTCAAGTATCAGTTCTCAAAACAAAAAAACACCATCAAACCTGCGTTTTTAATTTTAATATTTAAGAGTCTTCTTATATTCATGAGGGGGGGTCATGTCTCACTAAGTGTTAGGTAAAATCTCCCTAGATCTAGGGACACTTCATCCATATGCAGACTTGAGGAGTTAATTTTTTTTGTACCATTTCTATTTAGACTTATGCTATTATTTTCAACTATGAATAATGTGCAAAAAGCAAACTATTTGTGTATTTTTTATTTCAATCTAACTATTCTATTTAAAAAAAATGAACAACCAAAATTTGGGTCGAGTTTTCCTAGTTACCCCTAAGTTAAAAAAATACAAAATCAATGAAGTTTTCAAAAATTGTAGTCACGTGTTTTGAGGTTATTAGAACCCCATTTTCAGTTTTGGAAGACGTAGGTTTATTGATGTAAAGACATCCGACAAAAGCCAAAAATCTTGTAGTTCTGAAAGACTCGTTTGGGTTTTTTGAAAATTTATGTGCAAAGGAAATATTGTATTTATGAAAATGTTTTCACTCAAAGTTCAACCTAAATTTCCATTTTAATAATAATTGAATAACTTTTATCCAACTTTTTGAGCACGTACAAACTTTTGGGTGACCGAAACATTCATTTAGACTGCCTTTGAGGTCATTATAACAAGTTTTGTATGTGCTTATGCATGTACAAATGTATGTATCTCGAGTAACTGAAAATTGGTAGACCGAACACTGTTAAGACTGCGAGTTGCAAACGGCACCTTTGGTGTGTAAAGTCTAGTTATGGTCCTCTTTTGTTGCTTGAAAGTGGATGTTCCGATTGAGTTCTTTATTCGTTTTTTGTTTGAAATCAATATCAGTTTCAATTCAACCTGAAGTCATAAACGGACGACCACTTGTCGATATTTTGTAGCTAACCACCAAATTCATGTTGCCAACTTTGCAATATAACGCCAAGTTGTGAAACATTTGGCACAAAAAAGGAAATACCGGTTTGGCGATATTGACTATAGCAAGGTTCCCATAGAATCAATGTTAAACACTGTCGTTATTTCTGACAAAATCTCTGTAAAACTGTCTTTCCTGCATTAGTTTTCAACACCTAAGGGGTGTTGCGAGCTTTTGTAACTATTTTAAAGAGACGCTTCTGTTCCTTTAAGCCCTTTTAATATATATTTTTGCTCCTTTATAAACGTTCAATTTAGTTTTTATTGTTGTTGCAATCTAGTTTTCAACGAACTAAAACATTGCTTATTCAACAAAAAGAGCATTTCTCAAACCAATTTAACGGATGTCACATTTTTTTGTGTATATTTGCACATAATTCACGGGTTTTAAATTTTTGGCTTTTAATTCTTGTATGTTTGAGTAGAAGAAACCATTATGTATGATAACATAAAGCATCAACTTTCTAAAAAATATATTTGCATATAAAAAATAATGATTTGTATTCATCATTGTGCCGTAATTTGAATCATTGAAACCCAAGATCTTTAGCTTCGCGCTAAAGATGGTTGGGTTACAAGGTTACATTGATTCAAAACATTACATTATTCAATCTCAATTGGTAGATAATTTAAAGTTATGTATACAAGGTTGCATTGAGTCAAAACATTGCATTACTCAATCTTAATTGGTAGTTAATTTAAAGTTAGATATTGCAGCAAGTTTATAAAGCACGTTGATGAAATTACAATAAAACGTGAATTAAAATGTAAACCTGTAAACCAATCCACCAGCTTCTATATTAATCAACAACCTCGCGAAGCGACCACGTTATCATAGCCCCGCTCATTTTCTGGCCGATGTATTCCATAACTCTACGGCGCTTCAATTTCATCTCCTTTTTACCAAAGACGTGTCATCTTTTTTAAATTTCCTCACTCTCAGTTAAACACAGAAAACGTATAATGAAACCCTTGTAGTAATAAGGTTTATTTGTGCCAATAAATGTTAATTTTCATTTAAAAAAAAATACGCATACACTATTCTTATTCAGAGTCACAACTGACTACAACTGTATTTATGTCGAGGACTGCATACTAAGTGCCTTGCCTCCATTATTTTATATCCCGATAGATGGCAGCACCATCACCGGATCGAACAGTTAATGAGAATTTAGAACTAGTCCAGGAGCTAATAGCTATCTGGTGCTAGCACCCCCAGAGGTATCGTTTCACTTGGAGGACATTGAGACCACGAGCATATTTAACGTTGCCCAGTCCCCTTTAATGACGACGGTTATACGCATACACTCTGAGCAAAAAATTAAACTTCATATTATCTTCTTACCAGGGGTAAATTCATAAATTTTCTGGTACCGGAACGTCAATGAAACATAATTGAATCCATGGACAATGAGGCATTGAGCCATGGACAATTTTATGTGACGTGGAAATCTAAATTTCCAGTAAAACAATAACGGAACGGCGTTCCGGACCAAATCAACCCTGTTTATTATCAGGGGTGCCGCTATGGGAGGTCACGGTGACCTCCCAAACAGTTCCTTATTTGGCAAATTTTCTCTGACGATTTGCTAAAATTATCATCATTCGGCAAAACTTGGGAGTTACATTCGGCATAATTTGTAGTTCTATTCGACAAAATTATCATCATTTGCCGAAATGTTTTGTTCCATTCGGTAAAACTTTAAGTTATATTTGGCAAAATTATCATCATTCGGCTAAATTCAGAGTTCCCTTCGACAAAATTATCATCATCCAGCTAAATTTGGAGTTCCTTTCGACAAAATTATCATCATCCGGCTAAATTTGGAGTTCCCTGCGACAAAACTATCATCATCCGACTAAATTTGGAGTACCCTTTGACAAATCTATCATCATCCGGCTAAATTTGGAGTTCCCTTCAATAAAATTATCATCATCCGGCGAAATTTGGAGCTCCATTCGACAAAATTATCATCATCCGGCAAAATTTGGGCTCCATTCGGCAAAATTATCATCATCAGGTGATATTTGGAATTCCATTCAACAAAATCATCATTATCCGGCGAAATTTGGAGTTTCATTTGGCAAATTGAGAATTTCCGCCCTCCCAAAAATTGAAGCTCTAGCTGTTAAGTTCTTGCTTGTTATGTGAAGAAATAATGCACAAAAGTAGAAAATTGACTTTTGATGTACAGTGATAAAAATTTATTTTGGTTCCTTTTCTTACATGTTTTTCAATTAAACTAAAACAGGCAACTCACTTAGAAAATTCCTACTACGGATCTCGAAAGAGTTATAGGTTGGAAGAAAGCCAGCCTCAAGCATTAAGGATCTGCAGGTTGTTGTAGTATTTAACGACTCTGGTTCTTCACTTTCAGAATTGATCGCCTAGGGTAAAACATTTCGGAGAAAAAAGCTAACGATCGGTAATGTAGAGCTAAAAATAGCCGCTTATAGTTTTATGAAAATTAAAAGTCAGGAATCATAATCTACATTAAAAAAAATACGTATGAAAATCAAGTTTGAAATAACTTTCTGTGGAAAATATCCTTTTAAGTACGAAAAAAAGACTTTTTTTACATTAAAAAAAAATGCAATGCTAGGTTTCTTTCTGCTTCTGCAATTTTATATCTCCTTTCAGTTTCAAAACTTGAGTAAAACTGGTCTCAAGTCTTCACGCACACAATATTATGGCAGTCGTTGACTGTAGTACTGCATTGTCTTCACACGAGGCAACTTCGTAGATTCAATTTTTCTTTTAAAAATACCCGACAACGCTGTTAAAACTGAACCGAGTTGACTCAACAAATTTACTCGTGTGTAAAGCGAACGCTTGGCAATGTCCCTAAGAGTTGAATCAACTAAAAAGTTGATTCAACTCATCGGGATGAGAACCTTGTTGTTGTTGTCTTGTGCCAGCAAGGCTGGCAATTTGGCCGTAATTTGGTGCCGTAAATTGGTGTGAAGTCCGTCTTCCACAATACACACATGCCATAGGGACCCGTTAATAGAGTAGGCAACCATTCACAGCATAACAACACATTCACACAAAGGAAGGACAAGTACAGGAGAGAAAAAGTACATCCATGCCTGAGCTGGGATTCGAACCTGGGACCACCCCATCGCAGGCAATGAAAATAGCATCTGTAAGTCAATCTGCAGACGATATTTAAAATATTTTTACATTTAGAATTTATCGTCTGCCAAACGTTGCTATATCATTAATTTTCAATTTATCGTCAAACATCCGTTGCATGAAACATTAAACATGATTCCCAACATGAAACTTGGCACAAATAAGGAACACAATATTGTGTATAACATATCTTTTTTTTTCAGATTTTTAAAATAATGACTTTTGGAAATACTCAAGGTCAAAGGTCAATTTCAAATGACCTTCAAAATGAAAAATTGTTAAATTATGCATAATCCCAGTGTTGTCCCAACATGAAACTTGGCACAAATAAGGAAAAAAATAATAGTATATACAAAATATATTTTTTTCAGATTTTTAAAATTATAACTTTTGGAAACATTCAAGGTCAAAGGTAATTTTGATTGCATTTTTGTATCACGTAATACATCATCTTAAAGCGCGTTTTAAGAACTTTAAAATGGTATCAAGTTTTTGCATGTAGTGCAATTAGAACAAAAAGTTATATGTATTCAAAAGCTACTCCGTCTACCAAAATTCGATTTTTTGTAATGACCCCCTATCAAAGAATATTTGAATTAAAAATCTAAATATTTGGGCTTTTACTTTTATTACCAAACACAACCTCTGTATAAAATTTTAGAAAAATCGGAAGGGGTAACTTGAAAATCTTACTTTTTTAATCGATTTGATATGGAATGACCCATAGATGAGAGTATTTCATGCTTGCTCCAGAGAAGCCTTAATTCAAAATTTTCATTGTGATAAATATTAACATTAGTGTTGAAAGACAACAAAATTTGTAACAACGGACTTTATATTTAAACATTTAATGGTAAAATCTGAAATGACATAAAACTTGCTGTTTTCCATCCTAACCGAAATAAGAATTTTATTTTAGAATTTTAAATTTTCAGCGTTAAGTTGTACCTTAAGATTAAGCAAATTATTTAGTGAAATCTCGAAGTCTCTAAGTAGTCTAGATGCTGAGATATCAGCAAAAGCAAGCCTTAGATTTTTCCGTGACAATAAGACCAAGTATAATAAAAGTGCTTAATAACAGAATTTTTTAAAAAAATACTAAGCACTTTTCATAATGCACTCAAAATGACAAATTAACTTTTCTGGGCCAGAAAGGACAATTTAAGTGTATTCCCGTAGTTTTCAATTATTCCAAAAAAAAAGACTTCTCAAACGAAGAAAAGTGCGGCTCAAGTCATGTAGAGAATGTTTTATCATTAGCTAGCTTTCAATCATTCAATCATAAATTTGAGTGTTGAAACATGCATATTTTTCTTAATGGTAAACTTTGGTTTGAAATGACTTGAGAGCACTTTTCTTCGTTTGAAGTCTTTTTCTTGGAATGATTGAAAACTGCAGGAATGCTTAAATTGTTCTGTCTGACCCAGAAAAGTTATTTTGTCCTTTTGAGTGCATTATGAAAAGTGCTTATTATTTTTTAAAAAATTCTGTTATTTTAAAGTTTTTCGTTTTCAAAAAAGAATAAAAAATTATGTCCGGAGAAGCCTTGATTTAAAATTTTCATTATGATTACTATTAACATAACTGTCACAAGGTAACAAAATTTGTAACAATTTGATTTATATTTAAACATTTATTGAAGAAATTAAATGAAATTTGCTGCTTTCCATCCAAACCGAAATAATAATTTTGTTTTAGAATTTTAATTTTTCAGCGTTAGGTTGTACCTTATGATTAAGCAAATCATTTAGTGAAACCCCGAAGTCTAAGTGGTCTATTTGCAGAGATATAAGCAAAACCAAGCCTTAGATTTTTCCGTGACATAAAGGCCAAGTATAATAAAAGTGCTTAAAAAGGTCAGACCGCAGACTAATAATAAGAGTTACTCTTATTATTAGTCTATGAGTCAGACTTTTACGAATACGATCATATTTCGTGCAATCCAAAATATGATGCCCTTTCACAAGTAAACAAATTGTAGTTCAAAAACTATCTATATAGATTGTGGCCTCGAAATATAGGAGGCGGAAGTCGGCTTTCAACGTCAGTCTCATTGAAAATGGATTTTTCGTTTGATGTCGACATCATGCTATTTTTGCCAGATCATGCATTTATCGATTACACTCTAGCACGAACAATGAGTCAGCGCAACGCAAAACAACTTAAAATGACACAAGGGTCCATTGCTCATTATGAGGTTCTAAAATTTGTCTTGTCCTTCGAAGGTTTGGAGGATGACCTATACGAAAAAGGCAGTTTGTATTTGATTTAAATGCTAAGGTCGAATGCCTTATACTATAGAAAAATTTGACTTCTGTATTCAAACGTTTCATTATGCTTATTTTCATAAAATTATATGCCTGTCATTTACGATAGTTTTTCAGTTGTGTTTATTGCTCAAATTATTTTCACAAATAAGACATTTTCTCCGCATATATTTGCACTTTAGTCTCGCAATTTTAAACTTTAGTTTTTAATTGGTATACAAACTATGGCAATAAAGTTCGCTGAGTAGCCATGTAATATTACCGTTGATCATCGTTCGGTCAGCCCTGAAATTAAATTGTTAAATTCATTAACAAAACTTTATAATTACTATTATTGTCCATTGTTTCTGGCAACAATTACAAAGCGAAAGTATTTTAACTTAAAAATTACTATTATTTTTCATCATTTTTGGCAACAATTAAAAACCAACTACGTCACATTAGTCACACAAAAATGTTGCAGATCAGAATTTCTAAGCCCTTGCATAAAAAGTTTCACTTCAAAAAAAATCCTCTTATATATAATAGCCGATGACCGAGTAACCCGCGTGTTTCAATAACGAAACTCGCGTCACGGCATGATAATTTGATAATATGTTTTGGTAATGTTTAACATGCAGGGAAAGGCTTTATCGTGACAAAGCTGAACATGATCCGGTCACTTAACTGTTTTACTGGTAAGACTATCATTTCAAGGGAATGAAGAAACGAAAAAATGATCAATAACGAACGCTACCTACTGGAGTTAAGGGTTCATCCGCTGGAGTTAAGGTTAAAATTTTAACTATCAAAATGTCATCAAGCAGGAAATTGCTTCGTTCAAATGTAGAAGGAATTTTCACCCGTCATACCTTGACAGGCGATTTTCTATTCAACCAAGAAACGTCACTAAGTTTATTTTCCCTAATTGGAGCGACTAGCTACGAAATACCCCTAGCAGTTGCACTAACAAAAGAAACTTTTAGTGGACAATTTAAGCAGGTGAAAGGAAGATTCCAGAAGGAGTTACGTGTTTCGGGTGGAAGGAACAACCTATTCTGGACTATTGACTCTGACTAACAAGAAAATAATATTAAGCTTTAATTGCCTGCCGTTGAAGGGGTGTTACCTTCCTGGATTGTTTTACCACGATCACGAGAGTTAGTGCTGAAGCATTTATTTCAGTTGTCCTGTAATATACATGAACGTTCAAATTTGTAAGTCTTTTGTAATGACACGACTATTAGATGTAAATACATGACTATTAAAATGAGGTTTAATGAACACTAGGACAAAGAGCTTGGACAACAGAAGAGCTTGAATATCACTAGTAATGTAAAATATAAGCCATTTATTTTAAAAAATAACTCAAATTTACTGAATTTCAAAAGAACTGTTCACTGAAGTTTTTCAGTATGTAAGCGTTTTCAAAAGGGATTTCAGTAGAATGGCTCGTTTATACGGCCTCTGTTAAATCGGATCTCCGGTTTATCCGAATCAAATTTGTAGGGATTTAAAAAGTTTTATATTCACACGAAAAATATTTTTAAACTATGGTAGTGAACGATAAGTCCGAGAAACACTAGTTTTTAATTTTGATTAAATGTACAACTTCTGAATAGATCATGCAATAAATTATAGTAATCAAATAAACAACGCGACGTGTTTGGAGTGTCTGTTCTACATCACTGTAGCTGAAGTATAGATGATAAAGTGTTTGTGCGAAACAATCACTTGTAATTTGGTTACAAAGCACTTTTTTCTTGCTGTAATAAAAATATTTCCGCAAAGTAAAAAGTTTTGCTTATTATCCCTATTATCCGGATTTTCGTTTATCCGTTGCTTTTAGTTCCAATTAATCTGAATAAACGAGATTGTACTGTACTCACTTTTTTTTTTATAAGAACGAGAACTCTAGAAATCCTGTAATATATAATACGATTAGGTTCTCAATAACACTTTATTGACCGTTTCTCAAACTTTTGCTTGATTCTGTACTGTGTTCACGGAAAAGGTAGATCAGATGTCAGCAAGGGGCCGTGGTAGCCTGATCGGTAGGGCATTGGACTCGGGGCCGGAGGGGCTCGGGTTCGATCCCCGCTGGTCGAAGACCCACCGTCGTCATTAAAGGGGACTGGGCGACGTTAAATATGCTCGTGGTCTCAATGTCCTCCAAGTGAAACGATACCTCTGGGGGTGCTAGTACTAGGTAGCTATTAGCTCTTGGACTAGTTCTAAATTCTCATTAACTGTCCGATCCGGTGATGGTGCTGCCATCTATCGGTATATAAAATAATGGAGGCAAGGCACTTAGTATGCAGATCCCTCGACATTATACAGTTGTAGTCAGTTGTGACTCTTGAATAGAAATAGAAATAGATGTCAGCAAAAACATGCACCATTTGGCAAAGTCAACCACCTGCTTGGCTTGGACAAGAGAAAATCGGTGCCAATGAGACGGCGAATGAGAGTATAATTGGATTACTTTTTTTGATCCAGAAAAAGTCCCTAAAGATGATCCCATAGTGACAAACCTTCTGGTAACCTGTTTCTGTACTTCTGATCTATCTTTTTTCATAAACGTAGTATAATTTGAAAACCATTTTATTTCAAATAAAATACCAAAAATATTTAAAACACGTTAACTTTAGAGAATAAGGTGAAAAAATCGAGTAGTTTCAAACAATCCAGTTCGCTATGTTTTATTTTAATCTCGGAAGTCTACCTGGGGTAAAAACACACTCCACTAGTTTTTGTTTTCAGCAGTAATCGGTGGTTGTACGTCTTGTAACTTGTCTTTCGTCATCAAAGTAATATATTGAAACTTGAATAATGTCATTGCAACCTACAAATATGGCCATGAATACTATTTTTTGTTTTTTCATAAATTGCTTTTTCACACAGTAAATGATAATTTTATTTTTTGTAAAGTATTACCCCAAAATCATGGTAGCATTTCAGGATCATGTGTCCCTTATACTGAAAACTTATTTTACGAATTATAGATTACAGACAACCTCTAAATTATATATATATTTCAATACTTCAAACATAAAGAGCAATTGGTTTCAGTATTGCCATTTAGATATAACTAGAGCGGTAGATCGCGAGCCAAACTAATATGAGGAAACGATCGAATAACGCAATTTTGCACCATACTTTGCTTTACCATTCTTTGTCCCAACATTATATTATTTTCACTATGAACAGAAATAAAATTCAGGCAATGTTGAAAAATTTCTATTTTTCAAAGTATGCAAACTTTAATCAAATTAGAGTAACAATTTGAAAATGGATTCGCTACCACTGAAAAGGATTTGAGAAATTGCTTCTATCCAAATTTATCGTTTTCGTTTAAACTGAATTTGTTCTACATTTTTATTCATCAACATTTAAAAAATTTCATTTAAGTGTATTTCATATTTATATTTAAAAAAAATCATTTTTTTCAATTCATAAAAGTTTCTACTCTTCCAAATTGTCATTTAAAACATTATCTCAATTTTTCAGAACTGTCATAAATCTACTGTAACATTGTAATCAAAATTCTTTTCAGTGCCAGGAATATTTATTTTTTTAAAAATCTTAACGTTTGCAGTAGTATGAAAATTTTCAACTCTAACAACATAAACGTTTTTGAATAATAAATCAAAGTAAATTATAATAATTTCAAACGAAGCACTTCATACAATTTGAAAAGATGTCCACAGCGTAATATTCCATGCAAATTTTCCCCGAAAAGATAATTGAAAACAGAGATATTAATATAACAGATCAGTGATTTTTGAGATAAATTCTTTAGCTTAGAATTAGATTGAATACGTATTATTCGCTCTGTAGAGACATTGGTAGTTTAGAAACAAACTTTGCTTTTGCAAATAATGTGTGCAAATGATTTGCATTTTATTCTAAAAAGCTTCTCAGACAATGAGTATTGCAGAAATATAAGTTTAAAATATTCAAATTGCGAAGGAAGTGAACATTTTAAAAATCTCTCATGAATAATATTGAAATATTATTTTAATTTGCTAATACATGAGCAAGTCAAGCAAAAGCATTCAAGATGTTATATTTTTAACAGGACTGCGGAGTTGAAGTTGGACTGAATTTTAGGTAAAGGAGTCGGAGGCATAGTCGTAGGCTTAAAGTTCCAAGAGTCGGAGTCAGAATCTCTCCTTTCTCTTCAACTTCCGCAACTCTACCAATTGAAGTCTGACTGATTTTGGGGTTAAGGAATCTGAGTTTCTATAGTTTCCGGAGTTGAAGTCTGTGTCATTTTCTCTTCCGACCTCGAGTCCAGATTTTTCCAGAGCGATAAGAATGTAATTGAAAGTAATCTTAGCTATTTGTGCAGCACTCTTATTGAGAGAAATTTCAGAAAATCATAGCTGTTAAATGGAAAACTAAACACTAATGGTTATTGAAATTTCAAAAAACTGGAAAAAAATCGAAAATTTTAGAATGCATTCTCTTAACCTTTCCTTAAATAGTTTTCAAAACATGAACCACTCTTTCAAAGCACCTATATTGGGGGACATATTGTAATCATCGAATGGGACATGTCTTTCGAGTACATTCGAAGAATCTGCTCGTGAATAGTTACCATAGGTGCATGATTCATGGAAATCCCTCCCTTTCGAAAATGTACATAAATTGTAGAGGAAATTTTACAGGGGCGGATGCAAACTACCTTTTAAGGGGTAGGACCATGTTAAAGACTGACCCCTCCCCCCTCCCCATGAACGAACTTACGATTTTGATACTAAAATTTTTGAAACTGCTTAGGGGTCAATAAAAAGCTCCAAATTGGCCACGAATAAGGCACTGAGCAGAGAGTAAAAGTTATTAATTTCATAAGCAATGAAAAGAAGCAACATTTCAAATAAGTACTTTAAAAAAAATGAATTGAAAAGAATATGAATAAAACGTAAACGATTTCAGTAATGTGCTTGAACACAATGGGGACGGATTATATTGTCGACGGTTTGAGGGGGGTGGGATCATGACCCCCATGACCCTCCCCTTGTATCCGCCACCGAGGTTTTAGATATTGTACCAACAATTGGTCAATGCCAAAAATTGGTTTTCACATTTCGACATCAAGGATGGGTGAAAAAGAAGGGCATTTTCCGAAAGTATGAAATGTCTCAAAAATTAAATACAAAAAAAAAATCACTAAATTTTAATTTGGACTACAGCAGTGGCAATTTTCATTATAAATTTTGGATAAAAAGAAGCCCCCTGCTCTTTTCTTTTGACTTTTCACCTGTCTATATACAGAAGTTGTGAGAGAGGGAAAAAAAGGTATTTCAATTTTTGTCAACTGCTAATTTTTTTTTTAAATTTAGAAATTTTTGCGAAAATTCTAAATGTGACAGGAAAAACTTAATGTTGTTTTCAGCGCCAAAAAGGATGAACAAGAACACACCCCAAAACGACGCCCCAAATCTTGGAAATTAATCGGAGAGGATCATAAAAACACAAGGTAGCTAAAATCGACTAAAACAAGAGTAAAAAGGGTGTGAGATGCGTTCAAACTCTTTCATTTCAGCGAAAGAATAATGAAAAGGGAATGCCTGATTAGGTCTTAAAGGAAAGAACAAAAATTCTTCTTCATAAATGACTAAGTTGTTTAGTTTTTTGGGAGCAGGTGACAACGAAACTGAAACACTAAACGGAAAAAGGAGGTACGAATAATTAGCGACCCTTTTTAGTTCCTCAGAGTGGGTGGTCTTTCAAAAGGACTGGAGAAAACTGCTGTCAATTGAAGCGATTAGTTGCGAAATACGGTACGGGACCTTTTTAATTAGATAATCATGTTTCTTTTGTAAACATACTCGTAGAAAAGTTTTTCTTTTAACTTTTCAACTATAGTTTCTGTACGACAAATTGAGATGTAAAGAACCCTCGTTAGTGGAGCAAAGTAACAGCAAAACAAACTCAAAGCTTACAGCTGGTCTAATATTTTAACAATTAATTGATGAATCAGTAAGCACCACAGAGAAATTAGACACTTGCATATTATGTTTTAAAAATATTTACATACCTGTGTCATAATGTAATTTATATGTATCTCACTTACATTATTTTTTCAATTTATTTGAATGAAGAAATACAAAAACCATTGGAAATTGTCCAACTCGAATTTGTGAACCCATCAGAACTCGCGTCAAAACGAGTAACCTAGGAATTCGAGAATTTGACACACCACCTATTTCCCGTAAAAAAATCTTTAAAATGTCTCTTAATTGAAAATATTTCATTTACCAAACACCAAATGTTATACAAAGTGACAATGTTTGATGAAAGAAACAAAATTCTAGATAAAGCCTAATAAGTTAAAAAAAAAAAAAAAACTTTGTGGTGTGTACGTGATTTGCTTACGGAGCGAATTCTCATAGGTTAAATTTTGTGGATTACAGTACAACCTCGTTTATCCGGACTAACTTCAACCAAAAGTAATCCGAAACAATGAAAATCCGGAAAATAAGGGTAAAATGCAAAACACCATTCGTAAATAAGCAGACTTATCTTTTATAGCAAAAAACAGTGCTTTGTAACAAAATTACATAGGATTTTTACTCATAAACACTAAATTACATTTATCAAAATAAGGAGCGAATATTCGGTGAATTTATAGTTCGATTCTTGCTATTATAACTCGGGATTATTATTTAAGTAAACATTTTATGGTTATTTACATGAAATTATACCGCACCCAGGCAAGGAAAGTAAAGTGACACTCAGAAATGTGGGAAAACGTGCTAACTATTGATTTAAAGTCTAAATTTTGTTCCCTTTCTGGCCACAGAATTCGTGGAAAGTTAGTTTACATAACTGGTGCTTGGTGGCGTAAACAAAACAATGTAATCAGGACTGACACAGCATTAAAATTTCATAATTTATAAGACAATTTTTCGAACTTGAAAGTATGCATTATTAGTTAACACAACAAAAATGAAACAGTAAATTTCACATCCTAGTTTTTTTCTGCGTATCGTAATATCTGAGACTAAATCACCTAAAACTACTACCTTCGAACCTCGCTGTTTTATTCTAATAAGAACAACGGTTAAGACAAATTGATTTTAAAGGTGTCTGAGTTTGTTTTAACTAGGTTCGACTGTATTGCGTAAAACCTTGATTTTCTTCAGTTTTTTTTTGTGTTACCTACGCTGTCGGGGAAGGATATGCAAGGTGAATTAGCCCATTTCAGAACAAATGAAAGTAGGTAATATTACTTAAAATTCCGATAGCAGAATTGTTTTTAGCAGTCTGCGACGCAAATTAAAAACTTAAAATTAGCCTGCAAGGTAAACCAGCATTAGATTGGTCATGATATTTATGGTAAATTATAACCGAGGAATGTCTGAAAATTAAACCTTAAATTAAAAAAATATACTGCTTAGATGTCTATGTTCTATTCTAAACAAGAATCTATCGATCTTCATAAGTCGATAACGGCAAAAGGCAAAATTAACCTCTTGCCTCAGTTCCTGCTGTTAAGATTTTTTTTTCTGTTTCATTCTGTACAATTTTTATACTTTAAATTCCACATATCCCATTTAGGTTTATATGTTATATGTAGATTAAAAGATGCACGTATAGATGCACAAAAATTGCAGAAGGTATGTTGGCTTTTAAACTGACTAATTTTGCATTGAACACAAGGGTTCCTTTTAGCCTCGAAACACGTGCATGTAGTAATGTGTTTTTTTTTTGTGCAATTATACGTTGTTTTTTATTTTTACTTTTCAAGAACAAAGGTATTTATTCGGTTCATCAAAACATATTGCTTTAAAAATATTACCACTTTTTTTATACGTTTATTATTATATTTAAGTATAATTTTTGCTTTAGGGTTCACGTTTTCCAAAGCAGCTGTTTTTATGGTCAAAAACTCTCTTTTTTCATTAAAAAAATTACTATTCTTTCGTGCTAACCACAAAAGTCGTATCTGCAACTTTCATCAAAATTGATTTACTCTCACCAAGCGATTCTTTGTCATATTTTACCTAAATACAATGTTCTATGGTCATTTGTGAATCAGAAGCATTTTTTAGAAAAAATCTGAAAAAATTGCCATCAGTATCAAATACATGGCGGCACACAACTTTAAATGCCTATTTCTCATTTTGAACTCAGATGCGAATACGACTTTTGCGCTTAGCGCGGCAGTATTCTATACAACTTAATAAATTATGAAATCATCAGAACTGCCGTAAAGTTTCATTTCAGCAGACTTTTAGATACCTTTTGAAAACACTGAAAATTGTAAGTTTCTATCATTAAAACATTTTGAGAGTAAGGTTACATAAAGTTGAGCAATGTAACATTACGCGCATACAGGACTTTTCAAGAGGTTTAAATATTAAAGTATTTCCTGATACTTGATCTCTATTTCTTTCGAAATTGTAACACTATTACGTTTATGAAAACAGAAAAATAACTCTAACAAGAACACAAAGAGATAACTCTAACAACAAAACTTTTTATTAGAAGGTAGCAAAACTTTAGGAACTAAAATAATGAATGAAGAACCACAATTCATTACTGATATTGCACAAATTAATAATTCAAATTTTCAACTTTTAAAATGGAATGTTATTAACAAGTAAATGACTTCAAGCAAGCATTTTCCAGAAATATATTCTAAAATTTCGATTTATGTATCCTTTGTTTCAAAATATTTAAAACTTAGTGCAAAATTTTATAACCATTGCCAAACATTCCATTTCGAAGAAGTATTTTGACATACAAAATACTTTCAGGACTTTTCTAAGAATCCTGTAAATATATTACCTCTTACCATAAAATAATATGCAAATCATATTGCATCCGATTCTTTATTTGTTTTAAATCATGCCAAAAATTAAAACTTATTCATGTTTAAAGCTTGCAATAAACTCCAAAGTCTAACAAAACATTTATAACTCACACCTTCACTCTTGTATTTTTGTGGTATGTACAGGTCACCAAAATAATTTCCAGGACTTCTATTAAAACATATTTTAAAGACGATTCATAGTCCATTGGACTTTTTTCTAATTTATGTACACATTTTATTTGGCACAATCATTTTAAATTTACACTTTTGCAAACTGTAAAAATACTTCTCACCGACAAATGTCAAATTTACAACAATCATCCTCCTGTTACTTTCATTTTGTTTATTTTTTTCTAAAGATAAATAAACAAGTAAATCAAAAGGAAATTTATCGCCAAGTAATGATGGCGTAGAAGATTTCTGGTTTAAAAAATAACACTTTTCACCTGCTTCTGTAACTGATAAAACAAATTCAACAAATATTCACACCAAAAGTGACTTAAAAGTACAATTTATCTTTGAACAGTAAATAATCTCTAGTGAATAGTTTCTTTAATGTGAAAACACCTTTGATATAATCCTCAAGTAACAACTCTAATAAATAAAATAGTAACTCAGAATGAAACACAGTTGTAACTAAAAATCAAGATTAGTTGTCGCCACTCGTTACAGGGCGACTACGTGAAAAAAGTAGTGACTCAAAATATCTGTATCATTCACCAATTGGTCACCAATCCCCCCCCCCCCCAACCCCACTTTTGTTATCATTAGGTTTTGTTTCGGAATTTAATTGTTTTAAGAAGATTTTTTGTGAATAGTTTATAAGTTTGTTATCGATGAGTGAAATTGATGAAATGAATGAAAGCGTGAGTAGTAAATTTTAGTTGTGTCTTTGTGTCAGAAATACTCACATTAAACATGTAATGATTTCCTCTTCACATAATCAACACTTTATTATAAAATTAACGTTAATACTATTCATTTGTCAAATCAATCTTTTTTTAAACTGATAATGTTTTGTTTCAGTAGCAGTTTAAAAACGAAATTTTCTTCTGTTACTTTTTTTGGTCCCCCCCCCCCAAATGGCGACTTAATATATTAGTATTATTCACCACTTGGTCGCTACCCCCCCCCCAACCCCATCTGTGTTATCGTTTGTCTTTTTTCGAAATTTAATTCTTTTAAGAATATTTTTGTGCCTAGTTTATAAGCTATTAATGAGGGAAATTGTTGAAATGAATGAAAGTGTGATTGGTAATATTTTTTAGTTGTCAGAAATATTCCCAGATATGATTTCCTGTTCGCATACTTAACACTTGATCATAAAGTTAACGGTAATGCCATTCATGTGCTACATTTATCGTTGATTTTGAAACTGGTAATGATTATGCTTTAGTAACAATTAAAAAGTTAATTTTTCTTTGGTTGCTCTTTTTGTTTAAAAAAAAAAGCGGCGACTTAAAATATTAGTATTATCTACTACTTCGTAGCTAATCCCCCCAACCCCACCTGTATTACCGTTAGTCTTTTTTCGGAGTTTAATTGTTTTAAGATTTTTCGTGCCTAATTTATGAGCTATCGAGAATGGAATCGATGAAGAAGAACGAACGAGTGAGTAGTAGTTTTAAGTAGTCAGAAATGTTTCTACTAAGCATGAAAGGATTTCCTGTTCGCATATAATTAACACTCCATCATAAAATTAACGGAAATACCATTCATTTGTCCCATTAATATTTTTTTAAAATTGATGTTTACGTTTCAGTAGCAATTTAAAAACTAATTTTTCCTTTAGCTACTCTTTTGGTGTAAGAAAAAAATTTTTTTTCGGAATTTAAATTGCTTTGAGAATATTTTTTTTGCCTAGTTTATAAGCTATTGATGAGTGAAATTGATGAACTGAAGTATGTGTGTCGTAATTCTTAGTTGTCAGAAATATTCTTAGTAAGCTTGAAATAATTTCCCGTTCGCATAATTAACACATGATCATAAAAATAGCGTTTTTACCATTCGTTTGTCACGTTAATTTCTTTTCAAACTGAAAATGTTTATGTTTCGTTAGAAATTTTAAGGCAAATTTTTCTTTGGTTTTTTTTTGGATTTCCAGCAAAAGTGGCAATTAAAATAAAATGGAGTGGCGACTAAAAAAAAATTGTTTCTGATTGCCATTGGCGACCAGAAAAACTTCCAAATCTTGATCTTTAGTAATAACCGATATCTACAAAAACACTACGTTGAGCTGATGATAAGGTATCACATAGACATACACATATTAAAACTAATACTGTTCACAAGCTTTATGTAAAAATGGAGTTCACATATTTTACTATAAAAATAAGAAGTTTTCTATGTAATCTCCAGATGTAGTGAACTATACTTTTTTTAAACCTGGATGTCTAAACAACAAATGACTAGCTAAAAACTTATCTATTTGGCAAGTTCTGAGAATAGAAGCAGATTAGACTCAAAAGATTATGGCATAAATGAAAATTCATAACAATTGGAGTAGTGAGTACTATTAAATCTTACAAAAGCTATATCTCGTTCTGAAGACAAATGCCTTGTTTTATTGAAAATCAAAAGTTTAATTCTTACTGTTTTGTAGTTGAGGGTATATTAACATTTTAACGAAAGTTAAAAGTTTTTTTTTTAATAGATTAGTTTCAGCTATTTTGTCTCGAAACAACCCAGTAACTCTGTAATTGTAGGGACAAAATTTTCATATTAAAATCCAAATTATTTTTTCATTGCCTTTCGTAATTGATTTGATATAGTGATTTATATTCTTCAAAGAAAACAAATCCGCGACAAAGCTGTCGATAATTGTTCAGTTAGACTATAAAATTTCAAATGCATTTTCCTTTTCTTTACTAGAAACTTTTTTAAATGTAACAAATTTGAGCTCATTTCTTTTATAGCCATTGCTCGTCATCTCAGAATAAAGCGAATTTTTCAGTGCAGTCATTTGAAAAACGAAAAGGAAGGTAACTTTAGTCACCGATAAGATTTTAATAATTAGTATTTAAAATAACTTAAATTTATGTTTGATAATTACGGCAAGAAAAAAAATTGAACAATTTAACAACAACAACTGATGAATTATCACAGATTTTTCACGATAGTATTTTTACCTGAAAATATTTAAATAAATATCACAACAAAGTATTGAATTTCGGTAAAATAACCTTTGCTGCACATTAAGGAGTTGTTATAAATAAAAGCAGTGTTAAAAATCTGTACATTTTTCAATATCTTACAGTTTTAGGCAACTTAATACACTTTTATGACTGCGAATAAAAACTTTTTCCATCTCAACTGTCGTATTTACAAAAACCAAACCTCAACAAAATACAATCAACAAGCTTATGAGAAAACAGTAATTAATCTTTTTTGCTCAAACCTCGATGTTAACACACCTAAATGCTTTGATTATGCTTGAAACAGTAAAATTATATCTAAAAAGTTTTACCAATAAATCCTCTATATGGCATTTCTTCAAGAGTTAGTGCAGCCTTTTAATTCAGTGAAGACTTCCGTGAAGTAACTCGGTTCACTGTTAATCCTGAGCATCTTTTCGCTGAGAAGATTGATAATCAGCAAGCACCTATCCCAGAATTTTTCTTTGCAATCATCCACAAGAAAAGGCTTCAGGGGATACGAGATCTCATTGCCCATGTACGAATAGCTGAGGTACAGGCATGTGAGGACGACAGATTGCAATTCGCGCTCGGAGTCGATGTCTTCGTTCACCAACTCTCGAATCAGCAAGTAGAGGAACACGACATTGGCCGGGTTGATGAAAGCTATGTCTTGCCAGCCTTGTAGCAGCAGGCTTCGGTCCACAGACCTCAGCCACAGAACAGCGTCTGCGGGCTGTATTTCCTTGAGCTTCCAGCACCGTTTGCACAGGAATTCCCCCAAACAGCGTAGCAGTTCAGAAGTAGACGCTTGTATCACAGTTTTCCTGTGTTGTTGGCTCGGACTGATGCCGTGATTACTTTTGCTGGCAGCGTTCAGGGAAGCACCATTGGGGAACTGGACACCATTCTGGTGGTGGTGGTGGTGGGCATTGTGGTTTCCAGAAGAAATGTGGCTCATAAGCGGCCTCACCAGGTTATGAGCCCCTAGCACCGACGGTTTGGAGGGAGGTAGAGAGGGCGGCATCTTGTGACGATCCACCGCCCCGGTATTACGAACGACCACATCGAGAGAAGATACTGTAGAAGTTTTCAAATTATAGCAAGATGCCGATTTCTGAATGTTCTTTTTGTTGTCCACGATGTTGTTCAAATTGTCCAGAGGCTGGCGGGTAGTATTTTTGTTTTTATCTACCTTTCTCCGATTGGAATTCGTGAAAGTCTTCCAACTTAAAGCGTTAATAAATAAGGAATGTTTCTTGAAATTGGAATTATGAGTGTGGTTGAGATTTGCAACCACGTTCCCGTTTTTCTCTTTGATTTTTGCATTGTTGAGCTGTTCGTAATTAAAACCGTTGAGAGTGTATTCCCCGTAATTGGGTTTTCTATCTCGGGGAGAAATACTCAAAACGGTACCCATTTTGGAAAAGAGTAGCTTGGTGTTGCAGCGAAAGTTCAAGACAAAAACATCAACAAGAAAGAGCCCGGGCACAGAGAACGGTTAAAATCGACTTACCAAAACATTGACTTGACCTTCGAGGTCAAATATTGGCACAGCTTAGGATGGACGTTTCATTCAGCGGTTTTTGAGGAAATATGGTATACAAATCGGTTCTGAATGTGATGGATTCGTGAGGGCAAGCTTTGAAGCTTCAATCCTTTCTGAGCTTCCCAACATCTTCAAAATCCATGAAACAGTCGCTCAGAACGGAGAGCAAAACATGTCTGCTTCTAACCTCTTGGCCCGGCCGACTCTGATCGAAGAAGATTTGCATGAGACTGTTACTATGACAACGCTGGTGGTAGTGAATGGCAGCCGCAAGAGGGCGGAGTTGGTGACGTCACACAACCACCTGATTCGTCGAAGTTACCCGTACCTTCAAAAATAAAGCCTGGGTCAAAAAATTATTATTTTTTTCAAACTAATATTTACATCATCATGCACACATGTTTGATTTGATGTTGCTTTCAACACTCGTCTACAAGTAAATAAAAATCGTTTCCGGTACCAGCTCGTTACTCAATGGGACAGTATCGATTTTATTGAAATCGATAGTGTCTGAATCACGGCGATTTGCAACTGATCACCGGCTGCGTACTTTAAATTACAAATTACTACGATAAAGTAAATTCAAAGTCAATTCCAAAAACATTACGCTTAAATCATTAACGGAAGAGTTCTTAAATGGATTTTAAGAACACTTCTTCCTTTACAGAATTGATAAACATTTCAAAGGTTTATTTCTTGGAACTGAGTCGTGTTGGATCGGTAGGTAGAATTGGGGTTATTGGAGAAGTGTTTAAATACAAAATAAACTGTTCTAAAACTATTGTTGAATGTCTAGACATGGCATGGATGGTGGAATTAGCTAGTGTTTAATTTAATACTTTCAGAATAATTTAAAACCGACGAAAATTTTGAGTATAAATTTTCAAATAACATTTTAAAGTAAAACTTCAAAATTCTTAGCAAAATAAGATATACATGATGAATAAACTGAGAAATACCTGAGCCAAAATAGAAGAAAAAAGATATAGTTTCCGTGTATACGAATAAAAGTGAGTGCCGTTCATAGATCTGAAAAGATTTGAACGATTTTCAAACTTTATGCTAGGCACTAGCGCAGTCAGAACTTACTTTCTGGGGGTTGAGTATTGGCTTAAAGTTTTTTTTTATATGGATGTAAACTGCCATATTAGACTTAGCAATATATGTTAAATACAAAGGTTCTGTGAAGTTGATCCTCAAAACTCTTCTTGCGGCGCTCCTGAGAGTTTTTTTCTTTTACAGACGGCATTGTCAGTTTTCAATGTTAGCTATTATTGTACCGATTGGTGATAAAACTTGATGAGATAAGGATCAAAATCTTTTTAAAACATGAATAAAATGTAAGTTTTAAAGTGGTCTTGAGTTCTTTTCATAAATTTTCCTTATCATTCTAAAGCATTACAAACACAATATTATATTTCCTAACTGCATTACATGTGCCAAATTTCAACAAGTCATGTTTAAAAAGATTTTCTTTCCTTGACACAATATAATGAGCAAGGATTTTCCTAGTTAACTAGTTTTTTGCCTTGAAATCTTTCAGAAAAAAGCATATACGGCAGTAGGGCGGGGGAAGATTTTTGAAGAATGGAGAAAAGATCCCCCCCCCCAAAAAAAAAGCCTATTCCCTGCAAAAGCTAAGCATGTCCATTTATATGAACAATTAAATGACTGGTGAAATTACTTAAATACAATAAGCCTTAAACTTCTAAACAAATATTTCCCAAAAATTGTTTTTAACAGTATCTTAAAGAAATGTATAGAGGGTACAGAAAAGATTACGGTTCAGAAAAGGTTACGGTTAAACAAGAAGGATGAAAAGGAACAACGAAAAATAATTACTATACAACTTAGGGTTATACTTTTTTTTTTTTTGAACGCGCTATCTTTCTTTCGCAGGTGTGAACTGTGCAATGCCATACTTTATCATACCACTTTAACTTTCTACTACATTTTTTTTTTCATTGAGACGTTTTTCACCAGTTATGATTTTTTTATTTCATCGCCTTTACAGTTTAAATTGGACAGCTCATTATGAGACTCTTTGTTTTATGAATTGCATCCGTCTTGATGGGGAAATCCCACCTCTTCTTTTTCAAAGAAACCCTTATACATTGTACATTGAAAAGTTACGCAGACACCTCAGTAAAGTGAAACATAATGTTAGGAGGACCGGAAATTTCAAAGAAATTAATAATATAATGAGCAATCAAAATTTGTGCTCAATATTGTAACTTAAAGAGGTTAGGACCATAAAAATGTCTAAAATTTTGACTATAAAAATCTGAGTCACATTTATATTGTTTTGATTTTAAAAACTGCTTAACACACGAAATAAAAAAAATATTTCCTTACACAAATAGGTTGTGAAATGATTTTGTACGAGTACAACATTATATACGAGTATTTATTTATTTATTTATTTATTTATTATTTTGCAGTGAAAAAATCAATGTTATCAATGAGTAGGATGACTTTAGAAATGCTCCTCCCAATATTCGATGCCGTAGATCTCCATGTATATAATTCTGTAAAAATGCATTTGAGGGTTCCTTCCACCCCCATTTACCTTATTTTTTACTACACAAAACATAGCTTAAAGTGTACAAGGCAGTGGTTGTTTAACAAGGGCTATGCGGTTTGAATCTACTCCTATTAAGAAATAAAATTCCTAACACTATAATAGCACAAATTTATCAAAAAGCATTAATCCCTTTATACAATAAAAATGGTATAGTAAGGGTAAACGTAGCCTGTGGCAGCATTGTGAAGGCTACGCAGATCCTAATCGCAGCATTACGACCCTGCTAGGTTAGGTTTGCCCCAACTATAATATCTATGTCTTAGCCATTGCATTTATCAACATACACACACATACACATGCACAAACATAGACGTTATCACCTATTGAATCTTAACGCAAATGTGTGTTAACGAATATAAAAAAACCTTTAAGAAAATCGAACATGTTGTGATTGCCCACATTACTGTACTAAAACGCTGAAAAGGTTTGCTGAAATTGAAAAAAAAAAAACATGCAGTTCAATGGGGTTGTTTCTAGGACTCGACCGATGCATCGGCCTGGCCGATGCATCGGCGCCGATGGTTCAACAATTTAGCCATCGGCACCGGCATCGGCGGCCGATGCTAACTTGCAGGAAACATCGGCCCATCGGCCTTAAAAACATCGAAAAGCCGATGGAATTGGCCGATGTTTTTGAAAAAAAAAAAAGACCTTTGTTGTTTTACTTTTTAATACAAAGTAAAGGGAGTTATTGTTTTCAAACACAATTGTTTACTTAAATTTCAGTATGAATTTCTATTTTAGTCACTCTTGAAAGAGTTTTTGATACTGCATTCAGGTACCAAACAAGTTAATTATTTCGTTGTTTCTTGCGGCTGGATGTACGTATGTATCTCTTATAAGTCATAACTTAAAAATGGTAAGCTGTAGAAGGCTATATTCTCGCATGTGGGATGTGCGCACATTCCAGTTGTGCACTTCCCTTTTTGTTTTCGATCGGGTGTTCTAAAAAGCCTATTAACTGATTTTTTGTGGCTATTATGCAAAACTAATATAGCGTCTCAGACTGACGATCGTTTGGTGATATATTGCAGAATTGGAGACTATGGAAACAAATATGAGATGGCGAAACCGGTTTTGTTTCATTTTGTTAGATTCCCGTTGAACCGACGGTAATTTTTAATTTTTCGATATTTGTAATATGAAATGCAGTAATGCAGTCTTTTCTGTATCGCTTCGGCGGAGCTACAAGTTTGGGGCTCGTCTAAATACATTTTGGGGCCCTATTTCTCTATCACAGAAGTTGTAAAACATTCATCATAAGCATTTTTGTAACTCCTACGGTGCCCCTATGGTTCTGGAGCCTCTCGCGCAATTGCAACATTTGCCATATTTTAAATCCGCCACTGCACGTCAAAACAAACTCGGGTGCAAGTTTTAAAAGGATTTTTCTGCTCAATGTTTATGATTATTTTGAACTCTATTTTTTACGACTATTTTTTGTATTTCCGAGAACACTTGCGTGCCCTTCCTCCCACTCCCTCAATTTCTGAAATTAATCTCTAGTTGTACTTCTGAGTTGTTTAAACTAACACCATTCATAAAATTAGAGATTTGTTTTTTCAAGCTTTATCTATTGTTTAGGAAGAATTTAGAGCATTAATAAAGGAATTGATTAAAGACGTTTTGAATGGTGACATAATTTGGAAAATAAAGGGATTTTTGACTTTTTTCTTCGGAAGTGCTGAAGTAGATTCAGAAACTCTCTTCCGAGGCGTTGGTGGTAGCGGTTCTGTACTAAAAAAAATAATCCGAAGTTGGGGCAGAAGTTTAACGTTGTGAGTTACTCCAAAATCAGAGGGTGATCCCCCTAACCCACCCTCGTCGTTTCAAGCATTTCTTAAATATTTAGCGATTATTTATTTTGGTCAAGAAATGTCATTTTGCGTATTTCTTATACTTGTTTCACCTATATTTTGTAATGCGCCATCTTTTTTGCATCACTAATAGCGATCGATTTTTTTTCTGTTGTAAGTAACTATTTTTATGTATTTATATAAAATCAATGAATAAGTTTTTTTCGCTTTCATCACATGTTTAATAATATGTTATAAAAAAGTTTCAAGGATTTTCTATTGTACAATTTTTTTTTATTTCAGAGAATTATTGTTAAATTGAAAAATTTAATTTGAACTTGTTTGCAGTGCTTCATAAAAAATTAAACAATCAAATTGTTCAATATTACGTGTGCAAACATCAGATCAAGTAGTATATGTATTCAGTTATTAACTTGGTGTAAATATTGAGTTTGTTTATTGCAGCTGCGTTTTAAGAACCTCGCTATTTTCATGGCTATTTCTTTTTTCCGCTGTCACTGTTATACATTTTACGAAAAATGCAAACTTTTCTATTCATAAATTTTAAGTAAGTATAAAAATATTCCTATTACTAGCAAAAATACCCGGCGTTGCCTGGGTCAGTAATAATTATTAGAAAAAAATCGTTACTTGCTTTTGTTTTCTGTTTTAAGTGAAAGAATTTAAAACACATCTTTTTGACGTGATTAAAAATCGAGTTTCTTCCTTACCCATAAAACTAAAATACGAATAAGTATAAAGAACAAAGTAGTATTGATTTAGAACCGAAAGCACTATATTTAAGCATATACAAATTTAAAAAACATGAAATTAATCTTCTCATGTTTAAAAAGATTAATCTGTTGATACTTTTTTAACATGGAGTCTAAAACCTTCTCTGTATGGCTAAAGAAGTACGAAGTGATTAAAAAAAAGTAGCTGCGCTCGTAATCCCCTTATACTTGCTTTAGTTATTTCGGGAAATTTCAATCATTGTGGCTCTTGGTGCGATTTTACCGAATTTGCGAAAGTCGTTTCGGGGTACCTTCGATGATGCTCCCCCATTCTTTCCTTACTTTGTAAAACGGTATGATATTAATTTTCGTTACAGAGATATCGTCGCCAGATGCTGAGATATTTTTGGTCACCATAAAATGGCGCTAAATAGTTTCATCTGAAATATTACCAAAATAAGTAATAAAATTTGGTGATTGTTTGAAATTGTGCAAAAAGGAAAATTAATGGAAGTTTTGTGCTGTTTATGGATTTGCCTAATTTAGTTGCTGGATTATTTGACACAGTAAAAAAAGTCTTTTGAAAATTCTTTGATTGGCGATATTTTGTTTACATGGGGTGAAAGCTGAGAAACATTATGACGTAGTCTTCGGCTTCAAAAACAGCAACGTTGAAAAAACTGCCAAATGCATCAGCTACGGAAATCTTTCTGCAAAAATTTTGGCGATCTGCTGGTTGTTTGGATAATGAGCAAGTGTTCAATCAGCATAAATAATAATAAAAACCATTAATTACATTAAAGTTCCGTTTAAATGGAAAATCATCAGCCAAATCATGTATTATTTGCCAATCTTGTGCAAAAATCTTACTTCAAGATTTGACTTGAGAAAAGCCTTGAACAATCACGAAAAGCAAAGAAAGTCAACAATACAACAATTGTCGCTATCGACAGGGAGTTGAGATGATACACTAAATACTGTATTGAGTTGAGGAAAGCCTTCGAACATGGATCTAAAAAGCTCATAACTCGTTTTTTATTCTACTTAGAAATTTCGAACAGGTGCCATCTTCAGCAGAAAAATCAGAGCTTTCGATGGACATATAATGTAAATATGTGCAAGTATTTTTTCATCCCAATATTAGAGAATTTATACAAAAATTGTGTTTTATTGCCCCCCTATGGGGGTTTTGCCCCCCATAACGGGACGAAAACTACCCTATGTGTTATTCTGATGCATAAGCTATATTATTGTAAAGTTTCATCAAAATCCGTTCAGTAGTTTTTGTGTGAAAGAGTAACAAACATCCATACATCCATACATCCATACAGACAAACTTTCGCATATATAATATTAGTAAGATGATTTAATATTGTAATTTATCTGTTACCTTTTTTTGTTTAATTTGATGACTAAAAAAGTCTACGTGCAATCTTTCCACTTTAATTACGTAATTTGTTGACGGTTTCATAGTTTTATTCTTAATTTTTATTTTTGAATGATTAAACAACATAATTTAATGTTTTTTTTAACTATGTGTAGTTTACCTAAATCCATACATTATTACAATATTACTGAAATCTTAGTTATATGTTCAATTTAAAAAAAAAGTCTATTGGTTATTAAACAGACTCTTTGTTTTTATTCCTTTTTCTTTTTTTTTTTTGGCTGTTGTTCTTTTTCTTCCATCATACAGCAGTCAAAAAAGGAGAAGCATAACTACACCCTATACAGATTGTACGTAGTACGATCCAAAAGTTCGGGGGACAAGCTGTACAAAACCTTACCCAGAATAGTTCACATTACCGAAGCACATCCACCTTCAAAAGGTCATCTTCAGGGACTATGTACTTTGCCAGTGTTAATATAAATCTTGTAATCACTCCTGGAAGCCATTTTTCGCTACCTTCTGTCATGCAGCTTTATCTTCACCTGACGGAAGAAAGCGGCGTCCATGCAAATGTTTTTTTGCTGGGAACAGGTAAAAGTCACACGGAGCTAAGTCCGACGAAACGTTATGTTATTTGTTTGTCATATCAGAGTATTGGCCAATCGAACCGTGCATCCTCAACATGAAAGGCGTCTTCTTCCCCACGATGAAATTGAAACAGCAGCGCAAGAGACCTTACAGGAGGGTGCGATAAATGTCTTCCAGGAGTCCTTCTAAAAGCTATACGAACGTTGGCAGAAGTGCTTGGTCGTTTAAGGTGACTATTTTGTAGATAGATGTACTTCGGTGATGTGAACTATTCACGGTAAATTTTTATACAACTTGTCCTCGAACTTTTAGAACATACTACGTACGTATGAGTTTTCAACTTACTTTTTCATAACGTTTTTGAGTGACTTAAGTTTACACGCATGAGGACATCAGAAGAGAATTTGCGATAATTAACTAAGGAGGCGTTCAAAATGGATATTTCGGTCATCTATATGTTCTTAGGTACATATGCATGTACATATGCTCCGAAAAAACTTGTGAAGTTTAAATTGGGTGATCGTAAAATAAAAAGTTAGGTTGAAATTTGATTTTTTTTTTGGATTACAATTCTTTATTCGTAGAAAGGAAGTAAAGTGAAATGAATCAATAATGATCCTTTAAATCCCTGACAATCTTATCAATTAATTTTTGTTAGATTTTTTTTTGCCATCGGCCAACAGCATCGGCCATCGGCCATCGGCAATCGGCCATTTGGAGGAAAACAATCGGCCATCGGCCATCGGCCATCTTTAAACAATCGGCCAACAATCGGCATCGGCCCATCGGCCAAAAAATGCCATCGGTCGAGCCCTAGTTGTTTCCTTCAGTCAAAAGTAGTACTTTTTGTCACTGAAATTGATAGAATAAGCAAAAAAAAAAAAAAAAAAAAAAAACATGGACCCAGAAAATACTTTTATTTTCCCAACAGTTATTTTTTAATTAATTTTTTAAAGTGTCCGATTTTTGAAATAAAGCGTGGTCTTGATGACGTCAAAAATGATGCACTTTGCCGCATCTTTCTACCGCGATTCCACGTAATGATAATCAAGAAGGGAATTAAAATTTCACTCTACGCTTGCTTATCAACCATATCGTTGCGAATACACGTGAGTAAAGATGCGAATTAAATACTTTGCTGTGTGAATGGCATTTCATCATTTGTGATGTCATTGGACAGAAGCATAAACATTGAAAGCGCGCCGATTTAAGTAATTTTTTTTTTAAATATTAAATTTAGACGAATTATTTAAAAAATGGTCAGATCAAATGTTTTTTAGCATGCTCTTTCAGAAAAAAATACTTTTAAAATTTTGGAAACGACCTCATCACCCCACTGAAAAAGTCATAAAATGGAAACTTAACTATAAATTAAGCATTTAAAGCAATTAAACTATGTAAATTCCTTAAATGCAGTTTTTTGTGATCAGTACAATTTGAGTGAATTTCGCTAAAATTCACTCAGTTTCAGAAGATAGTTCGTTGGATTCTGCAGGGGAGAGTGGGGTACTTTGTCACAAGTTGTATTGTGGAAAATTGTGACGGCGCACAGTGGGTTAACACCAAAAAGTCCATAAAAATGTTTTTTAAACCTCTCTCGTTTCTTTGTTTACACAGGCATGTAATTAGCGAGTTTTTCCGATTTTTGGGCTCTAGGTCCGTGGTTCACAGGTTTACGCAGCTATTTCCTTTTCAGGGTCTTCATACAGACCATTGATGACTAATTAATATTGATTTCAAAGAGTACATAAGAGTAAATTTTTTTGCAGAGTGTTTTGAAAAAAAAAAAAAAAAAAAAAAAAAAACCCTTAAATTCTCTTGTTTTCGGTGCTTATCAAAACCGATTCATGATTTGAATATTCGACTATTCATTCTTTTCGTCCTATTACTGTAATTGGACACGAAAGAAATTAAATATACCCGCCTTTCATTAGAAAAAAAATTGACATTTTAAAAGCAATTTTTTTAAATTCCCGCACTCATAATTCGTCACCGTCGAGAGGTTTGAAACCATCTTCCAACCACAATCAATCCAACCACCTAGATTTGTAGTGGACGAAGTGCTCTAAATTTCCAGCTCTGATTGCTTAAGGGGTCTTTCATTAATTACGTAAGGATGATTTTGGCAAATTTTGAGCCCCCTCAACCCCATGCAAGGGTACGTAAGATTTTTTCAAACCCCTCTTCCCCCTTTGCTTACGTAAGATTCCATTTTGATTTTCAAAATTATAAAATGTTGTTAGAAAAGGATCAGTTATTACACTCAAACTCCCAGTTTGACGTAAATCAAAGATTTTTATTTTTCAACAGATAAGTTATATTATTTTATTGCTGTCAACTATTGTTAACTGTTATTTTATAGTACGTAACATAAACAACTCAATATAGTTCTTTTCCCAATCTATACGAATCTTACATAACTGGAATCATCATTAAGTTCACTATTATTAAATTATTAAAAAAAAAAAAAACTTTTTGTGTAAAGAAATATTTACTAAAAGTTTGGAATATAGACTGAATGTTTTTTCGACATTGTTTTTGTATATGATGCGATATTAATTAAAAATAAAACATACCATACATAGTGCCGCCCTTTTATTATATTTTACGCTAATTATTCTTTGTAAAACAAGTAAAAAACAGCCCATCCTTTTTCGCTTTTTTTCCTCCCAGGCGCAAATGAAATATGATCCCTACCAAACCACTTGACCGCGCGATTTCTAATATGAAATATTGACTAGGAAAATGTTACATAAGAATAGGTCCCCCTCCCCAAAGTAAGGGTATGTACAGATTTTCTCAACCCCCCTTAGGACCCTTACGTAATTAATGAATTGCCCCTAAAAGGTAGGCCTGTGCTAATTTATATGTCCTCAATCGGTTAAATATAGGGGAAAAAACATTTTAAAGCGCTTTTTGGCGTTTTCGCCCCATTGTGCGACGGAGGGAAATTTCACATCCAACCTAAGCTGCTCAATGTTGCTGCTACCCTGCACAGACAGTTTCAGGCACGCCGTGCGTCAGTAAACTTGACTAAGAGAGTTTTATTGTTATTAAGTGCTCAAATTGAATTTTTTAGTTTGTGTTTGGCATTTTACCACTCTGCCACTATCTGTTGAAGGTATGTGAATATTATTTCATTTTATTTCATAGTTAATTAGCTATAGGTTAATGTATTTGTGTAAAAGCTTGGTTAGTCTTAAGTGGCTGAAACCGTTGCAAAAACAAAACAAATACACGCGGGGCACTTTGTCACAAAAAAATTGGGTTACTTTGTCACAGGTATGGATACAATTTACGAAGTGCAAAGAATGGGTTCACGAGAAATGTGGACGTGGTACAGTTTTCTAAGTTTGTGAAAATTGTGACGCAGATGAGGATGATTCAACTATCAAGTGGTTAGCCTGTATAACTAGGTTAATGAGTAACATTTTATTTGATTGTATAACTGCAATACAGTAGACTACTTTTGATTATGCAATTAATTACAAGTGTAACCTTTCATTTGAATAATGTAATAAACATAATTCAAAAAGATGTTAACAACTAAACTAATTTTTTCTTTGAAATAGCGTGTGAAAAAGTACCCCATACCCTCTGACAAAGTGCCCTGCCATGGGCACTTGAAGTTCTTAGAGGAAAAAAACTAATCCATACTTAGACATTTATTAAAAACAAGATTATTTTTCTCAACTTCTACAAAGATATATGCACTATAGTTGGGGAAGGGAAGAATTGTGAAGGCTACACAGATCCTAATCACAGCATTACAGTGTTGCCAGGTTAGGTTTGGCCCAACTATAGTTGTTTACACATTTGCTTTGGCACAAATGCTAACCAAAATCTGGCTAAAAAAATCACAAGTGAAAATTGACAAAAAGTACCCCGTTCTCCCCTACTTCACTACTTAAGGTTTGGCCGCTGATGTAAAATTTAAAAATTCAAATCGTTAAATTATTTGAAGTAAATTATGTTTTGGTTGTTTTAGTTTACTAATTTTGTACTTTCCTTCCTCTTTGGCTTTAGCCAAATTAAGTAACTAGTGAAATGCACTTTACGTTATTCTAGTTTGCTGTTTTCAAAACAAATCTGTTGTTGAAAGGAAGGGGGTAGGACGTAAAGCCACTCTAACGATGAAAAAATGATTGCTTTCCCCCCATTTCATTCTTTAATCAATCTTTCTGAAAAGGAAGGTTTTATACGATACTAGCTGTACCCGACGCGCGTTGCTACGCCAACAAAAAATACATCATTATACTGATTTTCATGACAATCGGTTGAATGGGGCAGAAATTGCTTCTCTGCAGTGCCACCTGGTGGCGAGTGGCTTCAATGAGCATATTATGCACCTTCTCCGTGGAAAAATACATATATATAGCAATTTTCATAATAATCGGTCCAGGTATCAAGTGAAGCCGTGACTATACTCAAATTTTGTACTCACGCAGTTTGCAAGATCAATCAATCGCTAAAAATATCAAATAGAAAAAGTTTTAAATCCCCCCGTTGCATGAAAAGCCATAAAACAATAAAGAAAGAATTTATTTGTTCAAACTCAAGAAAAATGGCAACAGCTCACTTCTTATCAATGAGATCTTTCACGCGAATTAATTTCTGCAGCCGATAATTTTATTCGTATTTATCCAGTGGATTGTGACTTAAATTGGAATAAAAAAGGAACTATCGATCGGATGTTTTTCGAACTGGTCTATAAACATTCCCAGTACTAAAAATAACAAACGGTGAAAGTTTCAGCCAAATCTGCCGGGTAGTTTTTGAGTTCATGGATGACATACAGACAAACATTCATTTTTATATATATAGATTGTTGCAAAATGCGTATGTGTACAAAAAACGACAAATTGATGACGAAGAATATTGAACTCTGATGCATAAATATTTTACTGCATTACTCTCTCAACGCTCTACACCACACCGATGCATATAATAAAGACATTATTCAAATAAAAGTAAAAATGTAAAAAGAAGGAAAAATTATTAGAAATGACGTTTCAGTAGTGATCTCTGAAGTGAACTGAAGAGGAACCTTGATAAACCCAAACCAAATTGTAAACTTAAACGCGAACTTTCAAATCCAAACCAAAACTTATTCAATTTTGTGCCGTGTTCGCATTCATATTGTAAAACAAGTCAGTCTCTCTCGAACCACCGTAATATGTAGATATGTGATGTAACGTTAGCTAATAAATGTATTCAATATCTTTATTAGTTAAATTATTGAGCAGTAACTACATAAAGCATGTAACAATGACAACACTACACAATTAAAAGAAATATAAAATGATTATTGAGAGAAGGCTCAATGTGAACAACAGATGAACAAATGAAGGTAAACTCTTTGCTTATCTATTATCAATCATGTTTTATTTATATTGATTTCTTATAAATGGATAATTATTATTAGAATTTCCTACCGATTTATAGCAAAAATAAACACGTATATGGAGAAACTTGATTTCGTTGAAAATACGAAGTATAACCCCAAAGCTTAAAGACAGGGCCCGATTAACTAAAAATGAGGCTCAAGGCCCACAATAATTTGGAGCCCCCTCCCCCCCGGAAGACTCTATTGCGGAATGCAGTGATTGATTTACATGTTTGGGCCCGTCGAAATGCATTTTTGGGACACCTTTGTCTATCAGAGAATTATGTAAATCATTTATCACGTATATTTATGATGTGGGGGGCCCTTCAAGGCCCTTCATAGTTGTGGCACGGTAAAAATTCTACTGGAAGAAGTAATAAAAATTGTCCCCTAAGGACGTGTTTTTCAATTAATGAGTCATTTTTTTTCCTATATTATTTAAAAAAAATACATGTATTTTTCGTATAGTTATAATGTTATGCATAATTCTTTAAGAAATTTGGAGCCCCTTAAGAAGATGGGGCTCCAGACCCAGGCCTAGTGGGCTGGGCCTGTGCAGTAATCAGGTCCTGCTTAAAGAACATCTTGCAATTTACTAATTTGCATGAAAAGTTTAGAAACTTTGTTTTAATGTTTGTTTAATTATACAGTACATTGAGCGGTATCCCGACAGGGTAAGGTAGTTGCGCTCATGTTTGGATAACATCATACAACAAAAGTTTCATATAAAGTTGTATGAGCTGTACAAAACTCGCTCACCTTGTCAAGAAAAGTGACACAACTCAAAATTTGGAAAACACGTCCTAGCTATTGATTTAAATTCTGCTCTTCCTTGCAACTCTCCAAAACTAGTTCAAAGTTAGCTTACATAACTAGGTGCGTGATGACTGAAAAGCGATGTAATCAATTGTGATAAATCATTAAAATTTCATAATTTAGAAGACAAATTTTTGAACTTTAAGTATGCGTTACTAATTATAACAACAAAAACAAACCAGTAAATATCACATTTAAAATGTTTTTCGCGATTGTAAAATTTGAGATGAAATCGCTTAAAACTACTATTGCGCAAAGCTATCATTTTCTCCAATGCTGTTTTTTTTATAGTTGTGTCACTAGCTTGCTAAGGTGCAATATAAATGTGTAAAATTGCACGACATTTTATGTAACCATTTCAAACATATTGTGATCACAAATTTACAGCAAAATCACTTTTCGTTATTTAATCCGAATTCTTTGCAAGAAAAAAAGAAATTTCTATCTACAAATTCTATCTGATTGAAAGTAAGTCATTTGGAACACACATGCTGTAAAAAAGAAAAGCATCATCAGACAACTGAGACTCCAAAATGTTTGCTGGTTTACATAACTGAAGCTGGTGTCATACACTCACCAGCTCTGAAATTAATATTTAAAAATGAAAGCATACACTTACCTGCAAGTTAAAAGTTGTAGAATTTTACTGCAAACACCTGTAAAAGAATTGAACTAATCAGAACCAGATCCCAAAATCAGTTTAGTTATGTGCCATTCAACGCAGCAACAATTAATAGGCGAGCGATTTCGCATATTGTCATTCCACACAAAATATTCATTATTTTAAAAATCTTTCCCAACGTTTATTGTTCTTTTTAAGCTGAATTTAACGGTAAAGTTAAAGTCTCAAAATAACTTTTGCTAGATTAAAAAAAATATTACAAACCATGGTAACTGATTGACATGGTAGTCGCATGCCAGTCAGTTACCATGTTTTTTACTATTTTTTTAAAAACCACCCAAAGAATATTTTGAGAATTCAGTTACATCATTAAATTTTGCTGAAGAAAAACAATAAACCAGGTGAAAAAATGTTGAAAATGATCATTATTTTGCTTGAAATGTGACCAAATGCATATGGTTTAGCTTCAAAAATGTCAGCCAGTTACTCGTGGAATTGCCCAGGCGCAAATGCAAGAAATTACAGGCGTCCCTCGTATAACACGGTACTTCTACAACACGGTTTCGATATTACACGGTATGAAACTTGCTTCATGGTAGTATTTATACTTCATTTTATTACTTCATAGTTTTGATGTAACTCGAATGTTATATTTGAAAAAGATGGAATTTCATTTTTGTTTAATACGTTCTGTTAATGGTTGATGACTGTAATAAGTTTTTACCTTGTTTTTATGAAACTTAGTTTCGATATAACACGGTACACATCCCTTGATTTACATTATTTCTAAGTCTCGTACAACACGGGTTCGATATAACACGGGACACGGTTTTGATATAACACGATGCATATTAACCTGATTTTTCTCATGCACATACATAATTAGTATTAAAAATAAGTAAAAATGTTATTTAAAAAAAAAGTCTCTTATAACACGGTTTCGATACTACACGGAACGAATTAACCGTGTTACACGAGGGACACCTGTATATTAAAACCTATTATTGCTTTCGAACCACATTCCAAACACTTCTACGTAAATCAAGACGAAAAGTTCGGAAAGTTTCATAAATCGGTACTTTCACAACTATTTAACTAGTTTTCAAAACGAAAAATGTTTGACCAGTGAATAAAATGGGACAAAACCTACGTAAGTTTCAGTTTCCCGAAATTCATTTTTGTTGTAATGACGTAATAAATGAATAGAGCCCTTAAAGCTTACAAAACTGTTTGCGTAGGTGGCTGCTTTGAAAAGAACTTATTTTAATGAAGTCAATTCGGATCAAAATACTATGAGCTAACATGCAAAGCCTTTTATTCCCTGGAATGAAATCTGTTTATAGCTTGACCACGAAAAGAAGGCAGGTGACCTTGAAGCAAAAACATCATTTGCATGATTTGTAATAGGTTGTCTGTTATTATTTTGAAATAGATAGGATTAGCGAGACAATGCCTCTTACTATTCGGTGCTTTCTGGCAGATTCTACCGATTTGGAATGATACAAATGATGTTTCGCTTCAACGTCATCCGCCTTCTTTTCGTGGTCAAGCTTTAGGGTTATGTTATTTGTTTATTCTCTTTTAGTGAAAGCAAATGTATTCTAAAGTAAGTGACGAAAGAGTGCCATTGAGACATGCGTATTTTGTAGATAATATTAAAATCAACCGAAATGCATAGCTGGTCTTTCGCTTCGTAGACAATGTGTACGGTGTTGTATCGAAGTCTTAAAGTGTAAAATTTTATGATAGCAGAAATTTCATCGCTCCATGGGGGGCTTTTTTTGTGTGTGTGAATAAAAAAAGCTTTATAATTGCAACAATAAGAAAGATAAATCGTAACAGACTGTCGTCTGCGTATTTCGCGTAATTTTAATTGTTGGAAAATGACCAGAAAATCACGATGATTTAAACTTTTTAATAAAAAAATAAATTGGAATGTTAAACTAATGGTGAGCAAGAATTTTAACTGAGTATTTGGGTTCATACTTTTTACTTCCTTCAAAAAAGGAAGTATTGTATTTGCGAAAAAAAATTTCACTCGAAAATCGACCTTAATTTCCATTTTGCTCACCCCGAATGAATGTTGAGTTTTTTTTCGACCCGACCACACGTAAATATATACCTTAGAACATATAGAAGCCCGAAATAACCATTTTGACGATTTAATTACAACGAGTTTTCTCGTGACGTCTGTATGTACGTATGTATGTCGCATAACTCAAGAACGGTATGTCCAAGAAAGTTGAAATTTGGTACGTAGACTCCTAGTGGAGTCTAGTTGTGCACCTCCTCTTTTGGTTGCATTCAGGTGTTTCTAAAGGGGTCTTTTGCACCTATTTGGGGGTAAATCATTATTAATTTAGATGCAAACTCAAGTGGTGTTATAATAAGGAGGACACTTGGCGATATATCACCATTCTTTTGGTCGCCAAGTTTTGTAGCCAACTTGGCGACAAATTTGGTGATATTTTTTTAAATTTTAATTTCTAAATCTGGTTTCAATTAGGCCACTGTTGGTGATATTTAGAGAGTTAATAATTGAATCACATTAAAATTGCCAATAATGGGGAATTAACATTAAATTGGTGTAAAAGGAAGTCATGTAATTCACACATCAGCTCGTTTATTTTAGTACAGGTAATGACTGCGTTTTTTCAGACGAAATCAGTTCGTATAGCTTGACTTTCGCATGCCAAATACTGTAAAAGCTCTTATTTTTGAGGGACTTTAATTTTCTCGATTTTCGCTAGCCCGTCGTAATCTCGAAAATGTAAGCCTCGCGAAGTATTTTTTACTTAAACTTTCGATTCTGTTCATTGAAAATTCAAGAAGTATTCAGCTCACGAGTTCACTCAAATCTTCGTTTTTGCTAAAATTAGTGCTTTTACATTACTTAAAAATACTGTTAAATATATCATATATTTTAGTAAACTTTCTGTGCTTTTCTTTTTTCCAGTGGTGGCAACGGAGGGGAGAGTCCAGATTTGAGCTCATTAAGTTTAATTGCAATTGTGATAAATTTCTTTGAAAAAACTTCCCCCTGCCCCATGAAAATCATGAACTGGAGTTGTAGTTATTAGTCTGCAGTAGTTTTCACTTGATAGAATTTCCGAAGCGAAATTCTATCAAGCAAAAACAAAGATCTGGAGCTGTTTTTGAGCAATTGTATACCACAATCTGGAGCTCAATATATTAGTAAATAAACTTTCAGAAATTCTCTTATATGAAAACCGCAATCTTGAGTACTCATTATTAGTAAATTAACTTTCAGACATTCTATTATATGAAAACCACGTCTAGAGTTCTCAGAAAGAGTACATTTCCTTTCAGAAAGGAAGACATCGGAGCACAAAGGGAATTTCCAAAAAAAAAAAACTTTCAGGGATAACAAAACCCGTTTCAAAAATTCATTTTAAAAGATTTTGTATACATGTTGTACATTACGTTAGAATTGGTTCCTATGATACTAGTTTCGATGCTTTTTGAATTAAATATAATGTTACGTACTTATATGCAATGGAGTCGTTTCCAAAATTTTTAAAGTATTTTTTTCTGAAAGAGCATGCTTAAAAACATAGGATCTGACCATTTTTTAAATAATTTATTTAAGTTTAATATGTTAAAAAAATACTTTAACCGGTGCGCTTTCATTGTTTACGAATCTTGCAGATGACATCACAAATGATTAAATGCCATTCAGTGTTGCCATTCACAGAGCAAAATATTTAATTAGCATCTTTACTCACGTGTATTGGCAACGATATGGTTGATAGCAAGCGTAGAGCGCAATATTTGATTCGCTTGTTGATTATCATAACGTGGAAACGTAGTAGAAAGATGCGCCAAAATACATCATTTGTGACGTCACGAAGACCACGCCTTGTTTGAAAAATCGGACATTTAAAAAAATTAATTTAAAAAATATGTTGAAAAAATTAAAATATTTTCTGGGTCTATGTTATTTATTTATTTATTTATTTATTTATTTTTGCTCATTCTATCAATTTCAGTGACAACAAAGTACTACTTTTGACTGAAGGAAACAACCCCATTATTTTTTACGTATTAGAATTGTCCCATTCTTGCTCCAAATACATATAGCAATCCAAAAGAAAAGCTTGCACATTCAATAATATTAAAAATAATATTTGGCTCTAATAAAAAAGTATAAGGAATCTTGTGATAAATCACACTTAAGTTTCAAAATAATGTAACAAATTAGAAATGTTTTCTTCACTTTTCCCTGAAAAATAAAATGGTTTGCTCATTTCCCTTAATGTTATAGAACAATCGTTGGAAATGTCTTCTTCTTGCATCAAATGAAAGATAATATTTTTCTTCATACAGTGTGTCCGGTTTTTACCTGTAAGACTTCTATTTTCTTTTAACCATTAGTTAAAGATACATACTTCGAATTGCAAAAATTCCCAAAATGAGATGAAGAGTTAAGATATTAGCGATAAAAAGGTGTAAAAACACGAAATCTAACTTTTGATATAACCCCTGGGATCCCTGAAAATACAGTTTTAAAAATCACAAGCTAAAGAAAAAAAAATTACGAGCAATATTCACCGACATATGAAACGCTGCGTTTTGTGACTTATATCACTTTACACTCATGGTTTTCAGAGGTCGTAGACTATAAAGTGGTTTAATTTTCTTTTTATTCCTAAAATTATTATTGGAGCTTTTGTAAAGTACTTCACGTATCACAGTGTAACATTTACCTTAATTTTTTAATTGCAATGAAAGGGATAAATGTACACTGTTTATTTACTTCAATAATTATCATAGTCCGTGTTCCTCTGGTAAAAAAGAGCGATATATTGATATATCACATTTTCAGCTCCGTTCCCTAGAATTTTGAACTTGAATTTTGATCGTAAATGCCTCGATTTTTTTTGTTTTGTTATTATTGTTTTTTGTGTTTACGGCTTTCTTAAAGGTAATTTTAGGGACACGGTAGCCCCCCATATAAAAAATTATATTTCAAATCTTTTCCCGAAGCATTTTTTTCTCTTCTAAGTTTTAATATCTTGACTAAGCAATTTTTGCAATTGGAAGTAAGAATCTAGGACTAACGGTAGAGTTCTTCCAGATTAAACACGCTGTACAGTTCAATTTTAAACATAAAACCTGCGAAAAGCGTAGTAGTCCCCTTCTGTCACCGATATCTTCAAATTCTCTAAAATGAGAAAACCACGAGCTAGAAGGTACTCATAGATAATTTCCTTTCAAAATTTCATCAATTGTGATGAAACCTCATGTTAGCCTCATGCTAATTGGAACAAATCAGAATCATAAACCTGGGAATAATTCAATAAGTCAGAATTGTTGTAACAGAAAGTTTAATTAAGAGAGGACGAAAGTTGCAGACATTTAAAACTCTTTCAGAGCGATAGCTGTCCCTTTAATCAACACGAACTGATCCCCCGTATATGCTTGAAGCTTGTTAGGAAGTTAATTAAGTAAACTGGAGATATTTTAATTACGAGGGGTGACTTTGCTTTCTTTTCCGACGTTGTTTCCAGTATTGAAAATTTATAAGTAGGGACTCTTTTGGGTGGAAATGGATGAAAACCACATGCGACAGCTGAATCTTATATGAAATCTAATTTTTATTTAAATAAAAAAGTATTTTGTTTTGGTAACTAAACTTGTAGATGCGGTTTGTAATGTTGAGGAGAGTGGGGAAAGATGAGATACTGAGCGGAACCTGGAGTTATGCTTAAAGTAAACATTGTTTTTAATTTCTAACTGCTTCACCAGATGGAATAATGATTGGACCACATTTAATAGAGTAAACAAATTTGCTGCATGTTTCTGTAAAATTAATTTCTGAAAAGACTTTTTAACATCATCAAAAGTAAATAACTGCATCTTTTTCAATGAAGGTTTTCAATCTCATTTTAACATAATTGTTTTTAATATTTTCTTCAATGTAACTTATATAAAGTAGCAGTTAAGTTACGCGTAGAGTTGTTTTCTTTTTACTTAGGTGGCTGTCTATAAATGACGTCACAATTCTGTTCCAGAAATTCGACCCTTTCCCCTTCTTTGCTACAAAATGTCATACTTCATCTTACCCCCCATCCTCTCCCCCTTGTCACATTTCAAGCTGTTTTCCATAAACATAGTGTTATGAAAAATGTATTTTGTCACACTTCAAATAACCCCTCCATCCCCTAGTCACAGTTTGCCCAATTTCACGAAATTCCATCCCCTTTAAAGTGTAATATCATTTTTGGACGACCCCTTATGAGGTATTGACTAAGCGTTATTGCTAGGATTTTCATTCATTGCTCTAGAAAACATTTGCTGGTTCTCATCGCAGAAAGATCGAATTTTGAATGTTAACAATTTTTCCCCACAAAAATTGTATAAAAAGAATTGTGAAAAATATTACCATACCATTTGTTATCGACAACAAAATTATAGCGCTTTTAAGTTAATTTGATCAAATATGAAATTTTGACACTAAATTTAAAGCTTTGCTTTTTATTAACCAGAAATAAGATTATTTCATTTTACGTCAAAACCGTTTGAGACACATGTGAGCTGTGATATAATATTCAGGTTAAGGTAATGCAGTTCTATACACTAGACAGATTTATTTCGAAAGAAATATGTTCTATCTTAAAAATAAAAGAAATTTTTAGCAGGAAACACAAAAGAGAAAGTGTGAAGTAAGCAGAGAGACAAACCCTAAACAAGACAGTAAAGATAAAGCTTAAATTGAATTGGTTGCTATAGAAACTGCTAGCGTGGCATCAGTGAAGAAAATAAAGGAACGAACATATTTTCTAGTTTTGGTATTAAAGGACAGTTCCAAGACTCGAAATGAGATTAAATTCCAAAAATTCGTGCTCGACATTGATATCTTGTTTTCGTATTAGAAATACTGAAAATATTTCTTTGGGAAGCGAAAATATTTCAGAAAAGTTCTGAATAAAACGATAAATTCTTGCAGTTTATTATTTAAGGTTAAATCTTGTTTTTAACGTTTTTCATGATTATTATATCATATTGTTTAGAAGCACAAAACTATTAAATTTTTTCTGTGTAAAAAACGTAGAGTAAGCAGAGGTATTACGCTCCGCCACGTAAATACCCCAGTAACTGCATTTCACGATTTCAGCAAACAGAGTCTGCCTGTGTCTACTTTTTCAAGAGTACTTGTGTATAAAGAAGTTTTACGCATACACAACAGCCAATTTCAGCGAATTTTTAGCGGTAATTACAGCTTTATATCAAAGTGAAAGGTAAGAGTAACATTTTTTAACGGAGTTTAAAATCTTTTACTTTTCATTTTCCTATATTTTCATTTTGCTAGAATAAAATTGATTTTGATTTTTCAATTTTATTCAATTTTGATGATATTACCTCAAGTGGGGCATTATCCGAATGAAGTGGGGCAAATTGCTTGACTGTCGATGAAATATGTCTCTAAGCTGCTTTTTTTTTGCTATGAAAATAATAAAGCAGAAATATTTTTAAATATTTCAATTCCATATGCGAAGTAATTCGTTGCTGGATGTTATGTACTGGATACTGTTCGCGTGAAAAGGATTGCGTTAAGTCGAGAACTTCGTTTATAATCAGTTCGCTGACCACAAGAGTCCTACAATAGCCGACCACGCATCTGAGCCGCGCGGCATGATTCCTCGTAGCTATCGACAATGTCGGCCAGCGGCCTCTCGATGAGTTTCCTTACCCCACCATCAATTAGGAATTCATAGCACTAAACAATTAATTAAATATTTAATTTGCAATTACAAATATTTCGGTCCATCTGATTAAAAAAAAGTCTATAGCCTTCCTCAATAAATGGACAATCCAACACAAAAATAATTTTTCAATTCGAACCAGTAGTTCCTGGGATTAGCGCGTTCAAACAAACAAAAAAACTCACTGTTCAGTTTTCTATTATTAGTATAGATTCAATTCCGAGGAACACGGAGGTCTGCATTATGTGCATAGAATAATAAAATCAAAGGATGGACGGACGTCATTCAACTCGGGATTGCTCAAATAAAAACTTTAAGGTTGATTTTCAAATGGTCGAAAAATTTCATATTTAAATATAAAAATAAATTTTCATAAAGACCACACAAGAAATTTACGTAGGCCGCATGCGGCCTTAGAGGCACACGTTCCCCACCTCTGTTAGTAACCCACAAACTGAAAGAAGGGTGCTTTAAAACTTTACAAAAAGCAAAAATAGTTCCATATAAATATAAAAATGGTTTATAAGATAAAATGATTAAAAGGATTTTAGAAAAAAGTAATAAATATAATCTTTGTAAGCAAAAAATAATAATGTTTTTGTAAAACGCGTCCAAAAATGCATTTCTAAAAATATTTAATAAATAAAAAAAGAAGCTGAAAAAAAATAACGATAGAAAAAAAAGAGGAAAGTTACCTTTTACTTTAAGAATAGCGAACAATTTATTTGTTGTTTTATAGATTAAATGAAATAAATGTACGTTTTGAATTTATTCTTGACATAACTCATATCATTTAACAATTGGATTGACGAAAACTACTGAAAGAAGAAAAATACATAATGGGAGATGAAAGTAAATTCGCTACTAAATGTACTTACCTCATGTATCCTGTGAGCTAAGAACTGGGAGCTTACGATTAAAACTCAAGCTGATTTTATTAATGTCAATTCAAATTAATTGAACTATCTGTATCATATAATTATAAGCCCCTTATAAAACTATGAAATATATTAATAAAAAAGATGATACATTACTTTAATTGTTTAAAAATACATAGGGTGATTCTAAACTGCTCATCAAAAATTTTCTTAATGAAATGTTCTGCTAAAATAATGCACAAGTTGAGTTGCAGGATACTTTTGAAAGCAAACGATTTTTATAAAAATAAATATTTAGATGAAATCATTTAAAAAAAAAAAAAAAAAAACCGCGTTCCAACTAAACTATAGGAGGCGCTGCAGTCACCGGTTAATGACAGCTAAAGGAGTAAGATGGTTCAATAAGACATCCGTCTTGTCCAGACAAAATTAAAATTTTTAACTCTTTGGCTAGTTTCTTAAAGAAGCTCAAGGTGGGGTATTCAAGTTCTATAACTGCGAGTAACGCTCCAATTAAATACTTTCAAATAAATTTTTTTAAGCATCTAGACAAACAGTTCCAGATAAATGAGCGTAGTTGTTTGCGGGCCATTCCATTCGGTGGAACGGGACACTTTTCAGTATATTTTGTGTTATAGATACAAATAAAACAAGCTAAAAATTTTATTTTTGATTGCAACAGTGAGGATTTGTAATAGGAATTCCGTCGAACGTTAAAGTTATCGTTTTTAAATAAAATAATTGATGAATACGCAATTCGCAACTCTAGAGCTCGAATGCGCTACCTTGTGGTGATTAACAATACAAAAGAAAAAGGTAAAACATTCCATTCCACGTGTTTTCGTTGGGGTAAATTACAGGCTTCAGACAGTTTGTGGTGTAATGTAATTGCTGAAGAATAGAAAAGAAAGATTCCCACAAACACGATGAAAAATTACTGTCATTCACTAAGCGTCAAAGCAAGTTGCGGCATTTGTTTGTTATACCTTTTCATCCGCCATTAGACAGTGGCTGCAGCGCCCCCTATAGTTTATTGGAGTTGCGAATAAAATGCCCGTGACGGCGCGTGACTCGTATGGGTCCCGTTCCGTCTTCATTCAAATTGAATCGTCTTAACCGGTAGTTTGCCATTCCCCATTGATGTTAGTTTGTCATTACAGATGTATATTATCCTCTAATTTAAGCAGAATCACGTTAAAATAAACTAAACACGTGCATGAAGTTTTAACTTTTCCTCCTCATTCAAATTGAATCGTCTTAACCGGTAGTTTGCCAATCCCATGTCAAACGCGGACAGACTGCACACACGTACAAACATACGCACAGACCTCAAGAAAATAAGAATCAAAATTCATTCATGGATGGTTAAAATTTAATTTATGCTGGAGTTTGAGGATACACTATTTCGTGAGGAAAATGCATCCTTCACACAAAGAACTCTGGGAAGCCAAAGAAAAGGATGCGCCTGAAAATGTTGTTTTATGTTACTAGTAGTTAAGTAGCAGTGAAAACAGCACAGAAGCTTTTAGCCGTGCTCTCTCGTAATGGTCTTGTATAAATTGATCATGCCACTCAGGTATCTTTTCACAAAATTTATGATTTGAAAACTTTTACGTAATCGTTAAGGCGTATTACTTCCGGCAAATATTTACAGTTTCATTTATTTTATCATAAAATTAATTTTTAAGTCTTTAAACCTCGTTATTTTTTAATGGGGTTGTTTCCTTCAATCAAAAGTAGTACTTTTAGTCACTGAAATTAATAAAATAAGAAAAAAAAAAAAGAAACATGGAACCAGAAAATACTTTTATTTTCCCAACAGTTATTTTTTAATTAATTTCTTAAAATGTCCAAATTTTCAAACAAGGCGTGGTCTTGATGACGTCAGAAATGATGCTATTTGGCGCATTTTTCTTCCGCGTTTCCACGTTGTAATAATCAAGAAGCGAATTAAAATTACGCTCTACACTTGCTATCAACCATATCGTTGCCAATACACGTGAGTAAAAATGCGAATTAAATATTTTGTTCTGTGAATGGCAACACTGAATGGCATTTCATCATTTGTGATGTTATACGGCAGAAGCGTAAACAATAAAAGCTCACCGATTTAAGTAATTTTTTAAAAATATTAAACTTAACAAATTATTTAAAAAATGGTCAGATCCTATGCTTTTAAGCATGCTCTTTCAGAAAAAAATACTTTTAAAATTTTGGAAACGACCCCATTGTTGTAACAGGAAAAGAAATTTTAATTTATTAATGAATTTTAAGCAGTCAAATCTTGTTGTGGTAACATTTAGATGATCTTTCAAATTATTCAGTACAACTGAGAATAATCTGTATCCTTTCAAAATTTCCATTAAGTATATCTCCCCCCCCCCAATAGTTAGAAAAATAAATAAAAACTACTAATAATAAAGATATTTTAAACTCAATTCTATTAATTTTTCTATCAATTTAAATGGCGCAGTCTGCGCTACGAAACCTCCTAATTGGGAACCCTTTAGTTTAGTATAATATCCCTTTTAAATTAAAATGGCATCCAAGTCTACGATATTGCAACAAGTAGGTTAATTCTAATTTCCTTTTTTTTACATGAAAATTTTGTTTGCGTTAATAAACGAGGCATACATTTGTTTTGTACAGCTTTATTTTTCATTATGTATTTTAAAAGTTCATTTTTACTTTTATTATTTTTTTTCGAAAAACATTTGCATTTTTGAGGAATGTTTGTCATTTATATACTAATCTTATCATGACCTTTTTTTTCATAATTTGCTGAAATAGAATTCGTCGTTCTATACAATGCTTAAGTATTAAATAAAATGCCTTATAAACACCTTATATACACGTCTTATATAAATGCCGATATATACAATACCGGCGCTTTCTACTTTGTAGGTAACATATGAAAAGACATTACATTATCTTCTTCGTTTAGATTTGAAAATTACCGAATTCAGTCCGTTGATAACCAGCCTATTGGTCTTGGAAGTTTGCCAAGATTTCTTACCACTCCAAAAATAAAGATCGGTCTAAAGATGACTGAAGATGTCAGTATTTCTCCTCCCTTGCATCTTGAATACAAAATTAATTAGATTGCTTCAACGGGTTTTTGACAGATCGCCTGGATTTGAAAAATCACCATTTTCGTTATTAGAAAAGTCACTGAGTAGTTTTAAAATATTATTCTTTCTTCTTTATCAAACAAAGATTAAAAATTCAATGAGCTTCGGACATGCTAGAAATTTTCCTTTTATGTGATCGTTTCAAGTAAGATGCATTAGTTATCGCAATTAGATATTACTTCAAAGAAAAATACATTTTTTTCGATTGTTATATTTTTAAGTCAAGATGATGCTTAATGAAGATTTAAGTGTTCGTTTTTTGAAAATCTGTTCTGCTGCTTGAAAATTTCAAAGCATTTAAAATAGCTTTTCACTTTAGTGGAATTTAAATTCCAGTAAATTATTTACATGACAGCTGTAAATTTGTGTTAAAATAACTATCCAATTTTGTGCAACACAAAATTATAATCATAAAACATAACAATATTACTGTTTAAGACAAACATTTGTAGTAATTATTAGTTTATGAATAGATGGGTTTTCATTATATAGCAAACCAATAGGGTAAAAAGGTATTGTACTAAACTATGATTTAGTAGAAGTAGTGATAATCTATTCCTTGCAATTAAAAGAGCAATATCTAAAGTAGAGAGTTTTAAAAAAATCAGTAATCCAACGTCAGAAAGCACAAATATTTGCAAAATTTTGCAATATTTTGCAAATATTTGTGCTTTCTGACGTTGGATTACTGATTTTTTTTGAATTTTCAGCACAAAGGTATTTATTCGTTATTTAGAGAGTTTTAGTTAACACATTGCTTGTGGAACACGCACTTATGTCTGTTTTGAGTTAGTATTGTACGTTTTACGTCAAAAAACTCAAAATACATCATTGTTTATGTTGTTATTGTATGTGAAATTCAAGGCGGGAAGAAAGTTATGTTTGAAAACTAGGTTGCGAGTGCTAAAAGAATGAGAACCATTGATTTAGAAGGCTGTGAAAGGAAAACGATGAAAAGTTTTCTACTCAATTGGTTTTAGCTTTTATAAACTGAAAAAGTAAACTGATAAAAGATTTTTTTTCTTTTTCATTTTTATCAGATTTTCATATCGCAAATGGCTATTGGTTCTTTGCCGATAAATTTCAAAAAGAAGGTAAGTATTTTTACGAGGAAAAAGCTTCTTCGTCCATTACGACTCGATATCAAATCTATCGAAAAATAAATTACAGCAAAACTGTCACTGTCGACTATATCTTTAAATCAGGATTGAAGCGACATTTACGGATATTTCCGTAAAAGCTCTAAAGGAAGTTTATGCACATTAAAAATTGAATCTAGTTCAATATTGCCTCTAAACTATTTTCAGAATAGCTTTCGTTAAATTGAGAAATGAAATCATTACAGTATTCGTTCATTTTCTGTTAAATAGAATCATTTTGAGACAAAATCAGTTTTTTCTTAACTTTTACAGAGTTCTTTGACTCTGATGTGTGCTCACCGACTTTAGATTAGGACTATTTCATCGTAACAGATTAACAGTCACAGAAGCAGGGGCCTTGATGTATAGTAAACCTAGTAGGCGTTACTATACATCATGATTTTGAAAAGCTATTGGTTGCATGATTAATTATAGCATGCATCTGCATAAGGAAAATTATTAAGTTTAATAATTATTTTTGTTATCTATCATTCTTCGAAAAAAACTTATCATATAAAATTATATAGTCAGAGATATATTAAATTCCATTCAGCGAAAGTGGTATAATCAATTTTTATTGCATTGAATGATATTATATTGTATGTATAATGAATTTCAATTGCAGTTTTAATTGATGATACATTTAGGTGTTTTAAAACGTACTTGAAGACAGCTACACCGCCGTGCTAAGCACAAAAGTCGTATCTGCAAATTTTATCAAAATTGAGTTACGGTCACCCCAGGTGTTTCTCTGTCGCATTTTTAACCTAGAAACGATGTTTTATGGGCATTTGTCAGTGGGCAATTACTTTTTAAAAAATCTGAAAAAGTCGCAGCTAAATAATTTTTAATAGCAATTTCTCATTTCGAACTTAGCTGTAGATACGACTTTTGCAGTACAGTGATTCAAGTCTTTCACATACTCTTTAAAGATGATTTACGCTAGTTTAAAGCATCAGTAAATTGAAATTGCTTTCAGAGTCTGAAACTATTTTCGTTTCAGAAAAGGGATACAACTACAAATCATTTTTAACACGCTTTCATTTTCACTTGATGTTGGTGAGTAAATCTCCTTTGGACTAAGAGCTAGTGGCTTATTACTGTTAGTACATTCCACCAAATTATGAGCATTCGTAGCCGACCGGTCTAAGGCGCGGGTCTTCGCTGACGTCCACCTCCGGGTCTCATTGGGCGTGTTCTAATCCCGTCTACATCGAAATTAAATTTATAATCTTGCAACTCATTTTTCGCCCACTTTTTGTGATCGGATTCTTTTAAAATTTGGAATGCAGCCCCAGACCCGATGACAATGCAATGTTCTATAATCAGATTAATTCATTAACGATAAGTTATTAGTTTATTCTAATTAACACGCTTTTATTAGCTTAACTTGTCTGTTTGTGGGTCCAACTTTTCTTTGGACAAATAGCCAGTGGCTTATTAGAATTAATTACAACGTACAAATCAGAGCTGCGGAGTATAACAGGTTTGCACATGAATTTACCAGCAAGCATTCAAAATGTCTAATGCAAATGATGCAAAAGAATACTAAGATACATTCCATTATAAAACTCGAACACACGCATAAAGATTTCATTTAAGAGTTACAAGTGTTAGCAATGTTTAGTATCTAAATCTTATTTGAAAAAATAAATAAACTAATAGTTTAAAAAACTAAAAAAACACGCTTTTGTAGCAAAATGAACTAAAAAGTAATAAATAAAATAATAGTTTAAAAAACTAAAAAAAACACGGTTTAGTAGCAAAATGAACTAAAAAGTTAAAATTAATCTTTGGATGACAAGTATATAAAGTAATTGACCAAACACTTAATTTTACTGTAATAAAAAAAAGCGTGGGGGGAGGGTGCTTCTTATCAGTTGTCTTAAATTTCTTCCACTTGTTATCCATGCAAAAATTTAAATAGGCAGCACCCCACGCTCTTATTTATTGCAGTAAAATTAAGTGTTTGGTCAATTACTTTATATACCTTTCATCCAAAAATTATTTTTAACTTTTTAGTTCATTTTGCTACTAAAGCGCGTTTTTTAAGTTTTTTAAACTATTATTTTATTCGCAATTGAATGCTGGCTAACGCTACCCGTAAATCTTTTTATTTCGGTTTAATTCGACAAGATTTTATTTAAATGGTTTATATCCAAGACGGATCACACATGTGCTCTCACACAGCCTCATGAAGATAAATGGAGAGTTTTAAAACACCGAACTTTCTTCTGCAATCATTTAGACGTTGATAGTTGAATTAGTGCGCTACCCTTTTCTCAAAGGAATGCAAATGTGGTACGTAGAAATGGTAATGCTTCTTGAAACTGCTGGAAATTTGTTTCTCTTTATGTAAATTTCACTCAATTAAGGCTGTTTTTGTTCAGGAAAATTGAATTTACATCAGACATAGAGAGATACACCGATGAATTAATTATTGTAAATTCAATAATACAACTCATTAAAAGAAATCCCATGCAGCGTTTGACTTTTGTTTTCAATTAGTAGCTTTACGATTCATTTTACGTAATAAAATAATCTGCTTAATCGACTGTTTTATTTTATTTAGAAATTCAATCTAAATAATGCGAATGAAGTTGGTAAATTTGATTTAAATAAGACATACATATACAGCAATTTTATAATGCATTATACAGTCATTAAAATGAATTTATAGTTATATTTGTTTTTATTCTTGATCCAAAAGATCAATGCTGCATTTTTGTAGAATAACTAAACCAGACTGTTAATGGTTAAAATTTGTGGAAAATGAGACAAATTTCAGATGGCACTAGTTTTAAGGACCAGAATTTTCTGCGTTGTGTTTTTTGGTGTTTCATATCAGGGGCCTCCAACCTACTTCCTGGTATCATAACCTCCGGGTGAACAGGTTTTTTCCGATCCGGAAGTTTACAAGCTGAAAAAAAATATATAGATTACCTCTTAAGCATATCTTAAGAAAACTTAACCTAGAAAATGCCCCTCCCCCCAAAAAAAATATAACAAAAAAACACCGCGAACATTTGATTAAAAAAATCGTGAGTATACGGCAGAGGAGGCGGAAGCTTGTTGCCTGGTCCGAAAGCTTAAAAACTGAAGAAAAATAATAATCTGTTACCTTTTATGGATTTTTTTAGAAAACTGAACCCAGAAAATTTCAAAAACTACCACTGAGTATTTAATTCGTATGAAAGTAAGATTATTAAAAAAAAAGTAGAGTGAGTATTAAAAAAAATCGTGAGTGTACAGGAGAGGAGGTGGAAGCTTATTGTCCTGTTCGAAAGCTAAAAAACTGAAAAAAAAAAATGTTACCTATTAAGCATTTTTGGGAAACTAAGCCCAGAAAGTCTCAAAAACCACCACTGAGAGTTAAATGGATGCCTCAGTTACCAAATCGATTGACTCCACTTTTTCAAAAAATCCTCATTTCTGCTTTAACAGTGCTTAAATGAATGCTTAGAATGTGAATTTATATTAAACTTTTGGTTCAGTACATTTCTGATCCTGCGATGGCAGAAAATGTAACACGAGGGCCCATTCACTTCTATGTAAAACCATAGACTAATAATAAGAATAGACCTAGCTATGGCAACCCTTTTGCTGCTCATAAACCAAACCATGTGACTGGCGGATAGCCTAGCAACAGCGGGCGTAGATCGTAGCAGACGATCAACGCCCGCGAGAGATATAATAAATAGAATTGATGGAACACGGAAGAATGATCTTTTATGGAGTCCGATTTGTAAATTTGTTATTCTAAGTTGTAAATATTCTGTTAATATAGTGAGTTTTTCGTTTAGATAGTATTGTGCATTTTCTTTAATCAATTTCAATAACTCTCTAAGTAATTAAAGATACAAGCGCCCAAAAAGAATCGGCAAACGGTAAGATTTTTACCTACAATTTCAATTTAAGGTACCGATTAGTATATTTTTGCGTTAACGCAAAACGTTTACGCCATTACGTTCACGCCAACGCTGACGTGACTGTTCCAAATGAAATAAAAGTTACTGAAAACTGTGATCAAAAACTAATTACTAATGTCAAAATAATGCATAACTAAAAGAAAAACAGTTTAATCTCTGCACCTGGAAAAAAGTTAGTGAAAACACATTACGTCTTAAAATACATGTCGAGTGCCAAACTATAGATAATGTTGCCATCTAGCAATCAGGCTGCCAAAGTTTTCTCCAGGCCTCCCACCAGTCACATGATGTATCCATGAATCAATTTCTTCATCAGTAAGTCTGGGAAAGCTCGGTCTACTCATATTATTAGTCTATGTGTAAAACGCTATCTTCTTCATCACTTTTCTCGACTTTTTGTTTTATGGAGTTAATCAATTTGGCAAGTGAAGCATCCAAAAAAAAAAAAAAAAAAAAAAAAACGTGGATGAACGGGAGAGGAGGAGCCAGCGCTTAGAACATCTGCACTAAAATATTATTGGGTTGTTGACCCGAATGGCTTAGAAAAAAAAATGCAATGGAGCCCTTGAGTAAAAAAATTTTGCAACCCTTGTTCAATATGAAGTGTTCAGTATCAAAACCAGCTCTATTCATTTTTAAAAAAAAGTACAGGAGAGACAAAAAACATTTAACGCTCTGCCTGCGTAATTTTTTTAAAGAAACTAATTTCTGTTTGAATAACCCTTGGGGTCGACTTCTTTTTCGTTTCTTCTTTCAGTATTCTCTATTTATTAAGATAAAAATAATTTAGATTGAGCTGGTTTTAAAATTAATCGACAATTTTCTTTTTATAATGTTCTATTCCGTTTGAAATTAAATTCTTAAGGTATCTGAGTTTTATGCCATTTGCTTGCCTATGCAATCAAAAAGGTGAGATTAAGCAATTATTATAAAAATGATGTGGATATTATTCTCACGTTGTCATAGTAGCCATATGGTAGAAGCGTGATTTAATCTAGTTTCGAAACAAAACGGGTTTTTAGTAGCGGTTTTCAGCCTGATTGCAAGGGATTGGTTTTGAATGCTTTGTGGCATCGTATAGATAAAGAAGTATCTAATACTGAAGGAAAAATATTGTTTAGAAATAATAGATTGAACTGTTTTTCTACTAAAAATGTCGTGTATAAATTAATTGCAAAAAGCTCCTTCGTATGTTTTCTCAGATCTATGATTTTTAAAATAAAACGTACAATATTAAAATTTATAAAACCTATTTAAAAAGCTTTTATTGTAAAACATAGCGATTCTTGAAATATAATTCTTGAATCAATATCTCTTTGTTACCTAACTCCAATTTAAAAAAAAAAAGCAAACACCATAAGCAGCGGCGTCAGTACGGGGGGGGGGGGAGGGGGTGCGGCACGCCTCGGGTGTCAACCGTCTGGGGGCGAGATCTAACGTAGAATCGCAAGTTTTTGAAAAATATGAAGCTAAAATGCATTTTTTAATCTACAAATTTGAAAATTTCCCCCCACTTTTATTTGTTTTTTGTACATTAGCCCAATTAAAATTTCGTTATAACAGAAATGTAGTTGTTTCTGAAAACTGCATGAATATCATGTTTTCATATTTTTTTTCTTTTGCGTTTATTGGGGGGGGGGGGGGGGTGACACCTCAAATTAGTGCCCCGTGTTTCGGCTATACTAGGTACACCACTGCCATAAGTGAAAATAATGTTGTTGATATTGTAAACTTTCAATTTTCTTTGCACTAAATTCCTTCAATAAGATATATTCCGGCATTTATGATTTTGAGCTATTGTCGAAAATGTCTTTAAAAGTATTGATGTAAGGGCTATCAATATCAATATCTGATTAAGTACTTTTGTTCATATTTTCTACGTTCAATACTTAGAAGATGAGCATTTGCTTTGCGTACAGAAAAAAAAATCAACGGGAGTTGATTTCTATTTTCATTATTTTATATTTTATGAACGTTTTGAGGAAAAATGGACTTAAAATCGCTGCAAAAACATTTCGAATAGGTACTTTTTAGACTACGGAAATGTGAAACATGATTAATCTTCTTAATGGCAATATTTTCCTTGGTTTGCAAAAAAATAAGGAAGAGGGTAGATAGGGGATAATGTTCCGTTATCATATATTTTCCAGAATAAATTTCAAGGAATTTTTAAATGAGAAAAACAGTGAAAATGCAGCCACGATATCTTTTCTGTCCAACGTAATAACTGGTGCATCAGTTTTAAATAAATGTTTTCTTGTTAGTTCGATCTTAGAAAATCAAATCTACTTCAATGGAACATATTGTAAATTAATGAGTGTTTAAACGTCACATCAGCCAAGTTGAAATGACATTAAGATATGCATTCATTCAAGCAAACTTTTTTTGTATTCTTGACTTTAAAAAGAAAAAGAAACCCTTGAAGACCCAGTGCTGCACTCTCCCGGCAAGATTATGAACTAAGTGTTATCCTTTTTATTTGATAAAAAGAAGTTGGAAATACTGTACATAGTTAATTGCACCATTCAAAAATTTTGAATTTACTGTTGGCAAAATATTTTTGTTGTTACTGAAAGTGCTCTTTCTACAGTATAATATCTTATGCAATGTTATAATTTATAGAAATCTCGAGCTGTTCTGAAGTACAAAGGGGAATTTTTTAAACATTTAGAAATTTTATTTTGCTGGATTAAAGTTGCACTACTTTCATTAAAGCATTTTTTTTCTGCATTTCATTTCTGACGTGTCCCAGTGACCATAAATGGTGAACTAACTTTAAACCAGCCTAATAATTCATTTGAAACGTATTGAGTAACAACTATTTCGTAATTTTGGATAAGTGTAAAGCAGATTAAGAGCGTTACTTCCGTATTTAATAACTAATAGTTGCGTTGCCCGGCGTTGCACGGTCTACCTCGAAAATAAAAATAGTGTCAAGTGACGCATATTCAACAATCAGTGCTAATTTTGCAGTAAGTTACAGCCCTAAGCCAGAACTAAGGCAGAAATACATAAAATACACTGCCAGCTCAGTTATTCCATTCAAGGACTAGAGTTTCGTGCTTTTTAGCACTCATCAGACTGAAATAGGAAGTAACTGAGCTGGAGGTGGATATCGGACTCCTATTCCGAGCTGTAACTTACTGCAAAATGCCTAGTTTTGCCTTTGAGTTGAACAGCACCATTGCTGCGGTCACTCGTCTGGTGAGCTAATTCTGCATTACCAGTTTAATTGGCTCTCTTGGCTCCTTTAAGAGGTTTTCCGCCTCCAGCTCAGTTAATTCCTATTCCGGGCCGATGAGTGCTAAAAATCACGAAACTGCAGTCCTCGGATAGAACAACTGAGCTGGCGGTGTATTTTATGTATTTCTGCCTTAGCCCTGGCTTAGGGCTGTAACTTACTGCAAAATGCCTAGCTTTGCCTTTAATCCTTGAGTCGAACTACACCATTGCTGCATCACTCGTCTGGTGAGTTAATTCTGCATTAACTATCAGTTCGTTTGGCTCTTGTGGCTCCTTTAAGAGGTTTTCCGCCTTCATCCCAGTTACTTCCTATTTCGGGCTGATGAGTGCTGAAAAGCACGAAACTGCAGTCTTCGGGTGGAATAACTGAGCTGGCGGTGTATTTTATGTATTTCTGCCTTAGCCCTGGCTTAGGGCTGTAACTTACTGCAAAATGCCTAGCTTTGCCTTTAATCTTTGAGTCGAACTACACCATTGCTGCATCACTCGTCTGGTGAGCTAATTCTACATTAACTACCAGTTCGTTTGGCTCTTGTGGCTCCTTTAAGAGGTTTTCCGCCTTCATCCCAGTTACTTCCTATTTCGGGCTGATGAGTGCTGAAAAGCACGAAACTGCAGTCTTCGGGTGGAATAACTGAGCCGGTGGTGTATTTTATGAATCCGTGCTAAATTTGGCAAGGATCTGAAGTGTGAACTGCGGATTTATGTAAGAACTGCCCTGACCCATGGAGAGTTTTCTCCCACACAGGAAGACGAAAACCCCGCTATGTGAGTTCCTGAGCATGAAAGGATTTATGTGCCAAATTTGGTAAAGATTCGACGCAAACTGTCGATTTGTGTAAGGAGCATACACACGCACATTCAGGCATTTATATAATAGGAGATGAAACTATTAAAATATGAATGAGGCAGTTTAAAATAGGGAAATCGTGGCTAAAACATTATTCTGAATGACTTGATTGTAATTAACTTTTCTGGTATATTCTCTACATGTAAATTATTTTATCATGCATAGCATACTTATCTAACTCATCATGACTTTGATATAATATCTACTGCCAAGAACACTCTGACAATGACATGTTTTGGGAAAATCCTTATCATTAATAATCAATTTCAAAAATAAATATATACATAACTCCAGAATTCTTGGCACTGTGGAAAAAATAAGTGCCAAATGTTGTTTGCAAACTCTCATTTAAAAGCTCAAGTTACATAATCGGTCATGTCATCGCCCGCTTAATGGACAGACAACTTAATGAATTAAATTTACGAATAACAATGACGGGGTAATTTAATACGATGTTCAATAAAGAAGCTAAGCAATAAACATTAAAGCGTATTAATGTCCTACCATTAAATGTGTCCGATGCTAATTAATATCACTCTGTAATGGCGCCGAAAATAGAACTCGGATTTGGAAAATGAGTAACCTAAAATTATAGCTGAATGCTCGGTAGAAAATGTAGTTGATTTAAAGAATAAATAATTTTATACATAACCATTTAAATATGAGAGGACTAAAATTTCTCAATCTATAACGGGCAAATGTTTTGAGAAATCAGATTTAATTTTCATCAGACCTTTTTTTAAGGTATTGAAAATGTGTTTTGAGGGATGAGCAATAGGGTGGGCCGAAAAAAGGAAATTTTCGAGAAGCAACTTCTAATAGCAAAGTTGTGTATTGCCACCCTAAACACGGGAAAAATAATTAAAAAAATAATATTTATGTCTTCAGATCGTGCATTGGCAGCAAAGTTTGGAAAAAAGGTAAAAAATGGTCAATTTTCAAATATTTTTATAAAATCCAAATGTTTGAAATTTTTCTTCTAATACCGTTAACATGCTTTCTTTTAATACTTTATATATCTTTGAAAATATTTACATTCCTTTACAGTTTTTAGTTCGCGCATAAGTCGCAAAGTTTCGTGAAACTAATCAAAAATGGACGTGTTTAGCTTTTCTTTGCACATTGCGGTATTTCTTCTTTAGATTCCAGTTATATTTTTTTACACTAAATGTGCAATATACAACTCTTTGTCGGAAATGCAATTACAGTTTACTGCACCAGAACCCACCACAAGTAGGTGGTTGCACTTTGTGTTCCACCTTTGCCTTTTAAAAAAAGACTAGTTATTTACAGAACTTATGCATTTTCAAAAAAATTACATTAACTATATTATTTTAAACAAGTTTCTAAAATTTGATCAAGGTTTGATGTTGGACTTGTGACTCAATTTTTACTTCGATGTTCGCGAGTATAAAGTTTTTCCCATTAATCCATATCATGTCTCATCCCAAAATACCCACCCTATCGATTCACTAACCAGTTAAATAACCCTTTTAACAGCCGGAGTGTAAAAAAAGGACCAAAAACCGAATTTTGGGTAAAACTTCAGCTGTTTTTGTATAATTATATAGGTAGAACTTGATCGGAAGAAATCGAAGTTCTAAAACTGACTTTAAAAGCGAGCAAAAGTATATTTGATGGATGTTGTTAATGTAATACAGAAATGAAAATGTGGTACTGATTTCGGTTTCCCAAAACCAAGACCATTCAGTCATTAGCATTCGTTAACATGTGTGAACGGAGTACTGGGTCGTATATTTTTCAAAATTAACTACTAATGAAATGAGGATACTTGTAAATTATATTTTTAAAAATTATGCATCTGTGCTTCAATAACATTAAAATTTAAAGAAAAGAACATACGTCGGTGAAACATGAATCTGTCTGTACACTTATTTTAAGTTACAAAATCTACAAGTCAGGTGTTTGATTATCCTCTAAATATCATGGATCTGGTAATTCAAAGAAATGCTTACTTTGCTATTTTTGAGAAATCGTTATTGGTTATGGCAGTGGACAGGAGGCGAAACATAAAGGAATTGGATTACAATATGGTATACAATGCGAAAGATTACCCATCAAGAAACACTTATATAGCTGTAAGAGAATTTCATCCACCAATATTAGGACTTGCAGCTTCGAAATATAGCAGTTAATTAATTGATCAATTTATTTATTTTCCTCTACTTTAGTGATGATGTGTAAAACAAGGATAGTGTATCATTTCTAGAAACTATACATTTGCTTAAGTATGCATTTTCAAAATTCCCATATCATATTCGGGCAGGTGAAGGAATTGAGGAACTAGTCTGTGAATCTGTAGAAATTCATTTGGGGTATTAGACGCAAGAGATGGATTTACATTAAAAATTTTTTTTCGAAAAGATCAATGCCAAAACTGAGTCCTAAGTTCAAGTTTAAATCTTGATCAAAACGTAGAAAATTGTTTAAAATCATATACCGTATTACTCCGCATTATCCGGCATGCCGGAGAAAAGCGAGGTAGACCAGCATGCCGGGAAATTCGAATTTTCCGGCATGCCGGATAATTTGAGGTTTGTTTTGCAACAAAACAAAAGTAAATATCCCTATTCAGTTCCAATCAGAAAGCAAACCACTGTTAGGACGAAAATAAATAAATCCCGAGAGTAACCTTCTTTTAAAAAAATGTGTATTGCATATAATATATGCATGTTATTTATGGTCGGTCATTATTGATGGATTACTTATATGCCAATAAAGTAATCAATTCAGAAGCAATCATCGTTTCTGCAAGGTGTTAATTTTTTTTAAATAAATTTTTTTTTTAGAGAGGTCAGTTTAATTTTTATTTATTGAATATAGCTATGGTAAATTCTTTAGCACTGGTTTAGGGGCGGTAACCTACAGTTTAAATGTTTGCTTACTTAGTTTTAATTTAATTTATAAAATTAATCGTTATTAAACAATATTTTTCTTGTTAAAATAACCAATGACGTTGTTAGTAAATATTTTTACAAAAACTGTTTATTAATACACACTAATAAGATATGTATAGAACTTATATTCAATTTTAAGATGAACATATATTTTTTATAGTATTATTTTTTTTCCTAACCTCGATTTTTCCGGCTTGCCGGAAAGGACCAGGCAAGTGTTATTGAAAATCTGGTGACCCCCGAATTTTGCGGCATGCCGGATAATGCGGAGTAATACGGTAGTTATTGTGAATGTAAGTTACTTTGCAAATGTATAAATTCTGCGCAAAATTACTGTTGGGAAAAGCAGGGTGGAAACAAAGTACAACCTCACCTACTTGTGGTGGAATCTGAGTTGTTAATGCAATAAAATACAGGGTGTCCGAAAAATCCTTGACGCAATTAAAAAATTCATAGAAAACCAACAAATTGTCGCATAAATTTGCGGTTTGCACCATAATACTTCGCAGGTTCAAGAGTTTTTATGACATCGAAAAAAATAAAAAATAAAATAAAAAAAAATTGAAAAGGGGAAAAACGAAGAAGAAAAAAGGCATTTCGCAGCCATGGTATCAGTATATGCTATGCTTGTAATTCTTCGTTTAATAATTTTCATTCCTTTTTGCGTTTTAACATGTCAACAAAAACGATTTAAAAGTTACTTTTAAAACACAAAAGGGAATGAAAATTACTAAACGAAAAGTTACAAGCATAGCATATACTGACACCCTGGTTGCGAAATGCCTTTTTTCTTCTTCTTTTTTTCCCCTTTTTCATTTTTTTTTTCGATGTCATGAAAACTCTTGAACCTATGAAGTAATATGGTGCAAACTGCAAGTTTATACGACAATTTGTTGGTTTTCTATGAATTTTTCAAATGTCTCAAGGACTTTTCGGACACCCTGTATAATTGCATTTTCAGCCAAGAGCTGTTTAATGCACATTTATTGTAAAAAAAAAAAAAAAAAAAAAAAAAACATAACTGGGATCAAAAAGAAGAAATACTGCAATGCGCAATATGAAGACATAAATATTATTTTTTTCTTTTTTTCCCCATGTTAAAGATGGCAATACACAACTTTTTTTTTTTTGCTGTTGGAAGTTGCTTCTCGAAAATTTCCTTTTTTTTTGTCCACCCTAATGAGCAACTATGAAAAAGGAAAAACAGAATAATAAAGAAAGGAAAGAAAGACACAATTATTTATCAGGATTTTGTTTCTGTTAGCTGTTTTTCTGCTTTTCAGCAAGAAAAATATTCGCAGGAAAAAAAATCTAGTTTTCTGTACCATGTTTTGATTTGTTCTTAATTGTGTCTTTTTAAATATCTCCTAAAAAAACTACAATAGTAATTGCAAGAATAGTACGTATTTATGGGTATTATAACGAAAGATGAAAAATAGAATATTTTTTAAACCTTCTCTAATAAATAATTTTCTATTTTTTTCACGAAATAAAGTTAACATATGAAAATATGAAAGCATGATTTCAAATGAAAATTTGGGACGTATAATAGCGTTTAAAGTTCCGTAGAATGCATTCTGAACGTATAAAGGTATAAAAGCAAAATAAAACGAGCTGATGTGTGCATCACCTGACTTCCTTTTACTCCAATTTAATGTCATTTCCCCATTACTGGCAATTTTAATGTGATTCAATAGTCTACTCCCTAAATATCACCAACAGTGGCCAAATTGAAACAGATTTAAAAAAAAGTCACCAAATTTGTCGCCAAGTTGACGACAAAGCATACCGACCAAAAGACTGGCGATACCTCGTCAAGTGTCCGCCAAATTATAACACCTCTTGAGTTGACATCGAAATTAACAATGATTTCCCCTCAAAAAGGGGCAAAAGACCCCTTTAGAAACACCCGAATGCAACCAAAAAGGAAGGTGCACAACTAGATCCCACCAGGAGCCTACCTACCAAATTTCAACTTTCTAGGACATTCCGTTCCTGAGTTATGCGACATACATACGCACGTATGCACATACGCATATATGCACATATGCACATACATACATACGTACATGCAGATGTCACGAGAAAATTCGTTGTAATTAACTCGAGAATCGTCATTATGGATATTTCGCGTGTCTATACGTTCTTAGGCACGTATCCACGTCTGGTCGAGTGAAAAAAAAACTCAGTATTTATTCGGGGGTGAGAAAATGGAAATTAAGGTTAATTTTTGAGTGATTTTTTTTTTTTTGACCGTACAATACTTCCTTTTTTGTTAAAGGAAGTAAAAATAAATGAATCACTAAATAAAATAAATTTTAAAATAAAATAAAAATTCCACATCACTTAAATGTTTTGCTTTGAAATGCAAGTCGAAAAACTATAAAGCTTGTGAACCATTAAAGAAATTCCAATTTGGTAACAAATTTCACACTACCATTTATTTATAACTAATTTGATTTGAAAATGAGCAAAAGTGTGTTTCCCATTGCGAAACGATTCCAAATAGCCGCAAAACAATGGGGTCGTTTCCAAAATTTTAAAAGTATTTTTTTCTGAAAGAACATGCTTAAAAATATAGGATCTAAACATTTTTTAAATTATTTGTTTAAGTTTAATATTAAAAAAAAATTACTTAAATCGGTGCGCTTTCATTGTTTACATCTCTTTCCGATGACATCACAAATGATGAAATGCCATTCTGTGTTGCCATTCACAGAGCAAAATATTTAATTCGCATCTTTATTCACGTGTATTGGCAACGATATGGTTGATAGCAAGCGTAGAGCACAATTTTAATTCGCTTCTTGATTATCATAACGTGGTACAAAATGCACCAAAGAGCATCATTTGTGACGTCATCAAGATCACGCCTTGTTTGCAAAATCGGACATTTAAAAAAATTAATTAAATGATAATAGTTGGGAAAATGAAAGAATTTTCTGGGTCCATGTTTTTTTTTGCTTATTCTATAAAATTCAGTGACTAAAAGTACTACTTTTGACTGAAGAAAACAACCCCATTGTCATCCTTTTTTTTTTCTATTTTTAAAATACACTTTTAGAATAATTTATTTTATTTTGTGTTGACAAAAAATGCTAATCGAAAAGACCGAATGCAATTTTAGTTTTATGTTTTATGTTCTTAGCATTTCAAAACGCATTTAAAATTTTCATCAAAATTTGGACCTTAAAATATTTTGCTTGCCATAGTTACAAACAACCACTTGATTTTTTTTTTCACAAAAGAAATGACTTAAATTATTGAAAGAATAAACTATAAGTAATTCCTGTGGAAACTTACACCCTTAGATTTAAATCAGAATTATTAAGTTACCTGGTTATTAATTTAAATTACTTTCTGAGAATTGGAGCTATAAAGTGTGTTCCCGTTTCACCTGTAAAACCTCTATGTTCGCAACCGTTAGTCTTAGCTGCATACTTCAAATTGAAAAAATATTTAAATTTCAGATGTTAAGTTATTGAAAGTTTAAAGCGAAAATAAATAAATAAAAAATACTGATAGGTAAAAGGTGAAAAAGATTGATAAAAGGTGTTTGGTAAAAAAGATTTTTTTTCTGAAGTTTTAAATACGTTTATGAGGGCAAAGCTAAAGATTTTTTTTTTTTTTAAGGCGATTGAATCTACTTATTTTCTTAATCCATTTCTTTAAAAAAGGTGCAGAAAGTAAGTACTTTTTTTTCAAGTTCTTATTCGTTTTTAAAAACTTTTATGAATATCTGTAAAAAAATTCCCTCTTCTAATTAGAATGATAATTAAAGGAAATTTCATAAATTAACCCGTGGGAGCAAAGGAATAAGAATCAGAAATTGGTTTAACATTTTCTATTAATTGCTTACCTAATATGGATAACAAACATACCGCAAAAAATGTTGAACTTACAAGGTATCGAATTTCTAATCAGGACCCTGAAGGAAACTGCCGTAATTAAGTTAATGAGTCCGATGATCTTTGTGGAAAAAAATTCGCTTGAAGTTTTCCAATTTCACAGTCAAATTTCTGTTGGTAAAATGCTTTTTCTTTGGGGAGCTCATGCGCAGAATAAATTTTAATTAAAACACAATCGAGTCTTTGATCGGACTGACTAAATATGTTATGTTTAATTCAGCACTTATGGTTCTGCTCCACTCCCTTCCTTGTGCGGCCATCATTTAAAAGCGTTTTCAAACATAAGAGAATGTTAGAAATATTAAAACAATGTTTAAAATTTGGAGAAGAAATAACATGCACTTCACGGCACTTTGTAAAGGGTCATCTACGTGGGTAAAAAAGCACGTATGTAATATTTTTAGAACATGGTTGGCCTTTTCAACAATTACAGTTGGAATTACATTTTCATTCACTTGTCATTAAAGGCAATGTTTCAAATTCTTATTAGAGTATATGGGATTCCAAATCCGAAATGCTCGGGATTGCGGCCTTTCTGGATTTTGGATTCTGATTCAAAAATTAGTGAAACCTCTCCTGTTGTGTGGTATTTTTCCAGTTTTTCCTTGTTTCGCATATGTTTGAACTATATGTATATTTTTTTTTTGATCAATCTGAATGAAAGTATTCTTCATTATGCGAAAACAAAAGTTAGAGATAATTTGCAACGGCGTAAAATCCGCGGATGTTGATTTTTATTATTATGCATTGTGCCGATCGATACAATGAATAAATCATACTAGCTGCGTCGCCCGGCTTTGCACGGTCCACCTTGAAAATAAAAGTTATGTCAAGTGACGCGAGTTCAACACTCAGGCTTGAACCAAAAAAAATAGTCAGTGAAATTTTGCGGCAGATTGTGGAAAAACCACAAAAAGTAAACATTTTAAATCCGCTGATTACAGGAAAAGCTTCAAAACAAAAACGAGAATTTTACCTGTTCATATTCGAGAAAAAAAATGGCAACAGATCTTTTATCTCAATGATTTTCTTCACGTTATACCATAGACTAATAATAAGAGTAGACCGAGCTTTCTCAGACTTGCTGATGAAAAAATTGGTTCATGGATACATCATGTGACTGGTGGAAGGTTTGGCGAAAATTTTTTCAGCATGGTTGCTAGATGGCAACATTATCTATAGTTTGGCACTCGGCATGTATTTTAAGACGTAATTTGTTTTCATTATAATTTTTTCTAGGTGCAGAGATTGAACTGTTTTTCTTTTAGTTATGTATTATTTTGACATTAGTAATTAGTTTTTGATCACAGTTTTCAGTAATTTTTATTTCATTCGGAACTGCTATGTCAGCGTTGGCGTGAACGTAATGGCGTAAACGTTTTGCGTTAACGCAAAAATGTACTAATCGGTATTTTGGGCGCTTGCATCTTTAATTGCTTAGAGAGTAATTAAAATTGACTAAAAAAATGCACAATACTATCTAAACGAAAATCTCACAATATTAGCAAAATATTTACAACGAAGAATAACAAATTTACAAATCGGACTCCATAAAAGATCATTCTTCCGTGTGCCATCAATTCTATTTATTTTATTTCTGAATTTAATTTATTTTATTTTTGATCGTCTGTTATGATCAACGCCCGCTGTTGCTAGGATATCCACCAGTCACATGGTTTGGTTTATGAGCAGCAAAAGGGTTGCCGTAGCTCGGTCTACTCTTATTATTAGTCTATGCGTTATACATTTTAATAAGAGCGTTGCTGCGGAAAGTTGAGATGAAGCACTGAATAATAATTTGAATGAAAGAAAGCCTTCGAAAAATAGGGATTTGATTTTGAAATCTACGAGTCATAATTAATAGTTTTTAATTGATATCTCCGCTAATTATTATCGGAGGATTATGTTAAATTGCCAAACATGAAGACGGGAAGATTACGAATCCATCGATACCTGGTTCGATGGTCAGTTCACTGTTGTTCGAGAGAAGAAGCTTGGACATACATAGATACGCTCAGTTTTTAATTATATAAGAGATTTTTACTAAAAAAGATTTTGTACTTCTGTTCAATAGGCTTTGCCTTACATACTTAAGAGAAGAAAAAATAACTATTGTTTACTGAAAGTGGATGTTGAAAGATTCCTACACAATTACAGCAAATCTCATTTTTTTAAACAAAAACGTTTGAGAGAAAACGTTTCGGATTTCGAGTCCTCCGGATTTTGGGATTCCGAAACCGGGGTCTCATACTGCATTATCTTCTTCTATATCGAATATACAGAAAGAAGTATTGAAATCTTAAAAATTTTAGAATTTTTAGTTTCGGGGCATTTGCACGTTTTGAGTTGTGCTGAGTCCATTTTGGCTATTTTTGGAAAATGTCTATCTGTATGAACGTGGCCTGTTTTTTGTGACCACTCTAGCACAAAAAAAAAAAAAAAAAAAATCAAACGAAATTTGGTGCACATACAGTGGCTCCCAAAAGTGTTCGTAGACCTTGAAATTTTGTAGTAAAACCAAAGTAACGCGAAAATGAATTCGAATATGAAGTCCAATTTTTTTTTCACATCATTCCTACGCCATTCTAAATAAAATCCAGTAGTGTTGTCGAAATATTGCCTGATTTTATTTTCGAAATTTGTCAAAAAACGAAGAGACAGAGGAATAATACGCCACAAAACTCATCGTACACTGAAATATTTTCGAATAATTTCAGGATTAAAACTATCACACGGCGTTATTATTATTATTTTTGCATTGTGTTGACACTGTAAAGTCATTTCGCTTTAATTTTTTGTTTATTTATTCCCTAATATTCTGCATATTATTTTTAAATGGCTTGTATTCGTAAAAAAAAAAAAAAAAAAACGAACACAATTCGAAATTTGTTTTTTTTCCTCGCAGTAGCGGTAAATTGATTTGAAATGTCTGTAAATTAGTTAATTTATATCATTCTATAGTAAAGTGCTTGATAAAATGTTTTAAAGAAAGAAATCGGATCGAGAACAAGGTAAGAAAAGGTTAACTGGCAAAGTTAACAAAGCGTGATCGGAAATTTACAGTTAAAAATATTATGAAAAATACACATTTGAGTGCTGTAAAAGATTCTGTAGAATATAATAAAAAATTTTACGTTTAATTTTCACCTAAAATTGCTCTCCAAGTTTTCTGATTAGTTGGATTAAATAGGACCTCTTCCCGCGGAAATTGTCCTGTATTTATTTCTTAAAAATGGAAATTTTATTATGTTATTTTTAAATTTTCATGTAGTTTTGTAGAAAATAGATCATAGATCTTATAATTAAATACCCATTCCAAAATATTAATTTTAACCATTGGATTGGGGAGTATTTCGTTGAAAATCTCAAGTCTACGAACACTTTTGGGAGCCACTGTATGTGCCCCCAGGTAAGGTGATCCACGCCGCGGCTTTGGCTCACGTCAATGTTCAGTATTTAGAGTATGAAGAGGACGAACCACGTTGTAATAAAACAATGCTAAAAACTTCAATCCGGAATGAAGAGGAAGTGTTTCGCAGCAAATAAGCAGAATCTGTTGACTGACTTCCTTAAAAAGTAAACCTGCACATTTTATAGCAATTAATAGTTTTATTGTTCTCAAGTTCATATTACCAACGCCCTCGTAATACTAAATAACTATCGCTTTCTCACTTTTTACATAGAGCTAAAACGAACTCAAACCGTTCGGAGATCACTGCTATATAACGGAGTTATTAGAAACTAATACCAGATAAATTGATAATTGGTTAATTTCTTAATTTAAATTTAGAAATTAGCCAATTGACAGTTTAATTTATATTATTTTGATCCATCGCTAATGCAACGCCGAATTATTATCATACTTGAAAGTCGCCCGTCAAGGTATGACGGGTAAAAATTGCTTCTACATTTGAACGAAGCCATTGCCTGTTTGGTGATTGATATTTGAAATTGTAACCCTAACTCCAGTGGATTAAACCTAAACTCCAGTAGGTAGCGTTTATTGCTGACCATTCTTTCGTTTCTTCATTCCCCTGAAATGACACCGTCTTACGAGTAAAACAGTAAATTTACCGGATTCAGTTCAACCTTGTCACGATAAAGCCTTTCCCTGCATATTAAACATTACCAAAACATATTATCAAACTACCATGCCGTGGCTCGAGTTTCATTGTTGAAACTCGTGGGTTATTTGATCATTGGCTATTATATGTATGAGGATATGGGCAGTTCACTTTTTAAGGCAAATGCGATAGGCATTTAGCATTAAAAGGTTGTTGACCTACTCTGTGTGTATGGTGTTCAAACGCATGCTGATTTGCTCCCTATTTTCGTAACTTTGTGGATTATATGCAAAATCGGGTTATCCACGATATTCCGTGGTCAGTCAATTCCGTGGATAAAATGAGAGTTTACTATCATCTGCATTAACTACAACGTAATACCAACTACTCATTGCAAGTCCGTCAACTAATTGTCTACTTCTTATTTTAATATTTTTTTATCATTCTTATTTAGCTACCACATTCCTCTTCCCAAATCTTTTCTGTGAACCTAGTTAACTGTTTCTTTGCGAAAAATAGAAGCAAAATCTATGCAGTACAACCTTGTTTATGTGGACTAAATAGAACCAAAGGCAATCCGGATAATCCGAGTAATAGGCAAAACACATTCTTAAATAAGCAGACTTATCTTTAGCTACAGCGGGGAAAAAAACCCCAATGTTTTGCAACAAAACTACCGAGCACCTTTTGTCGCAAATACTGCCGTGTGCAGGTAAATGGCAGTATCTACAGAAATGAGTTTTTGAGATATGTCAAGAAACGTGTTCTGAATTCGACACATACAATAGGGAAATGTTGGAGTTAGACGTTTTCTTCGCATTTTTTTCCAACGGAAACTAAATATAAGCAAGCTTCTTTACTAATAATAAAGCTCTAAGTTTATCTGGATCTCTGTCGGGATATCTTTTTGTGACGCGCATAGCGCCTAAACCATTCGGCCGATTTTCATGAAATTTGGCACAAAATTAGTCTGTAGCATGAGGGTGTGCACCTCGAAGCGATTTTTCAAATATTCGATTTTGTTCTGTTTCTATTCCAATATCAAGAACATTTTACTGAGCAAACTATCCAAACGTGGACGAGCAAATTACCAAATTTTCATAACGTGAAACCGTAACGTGGGCGAGCAAATGAACAAAACAAATTGGCGAGAAATTCATCATCCATTATTTGTAAATATACAGGCGAACCAAATGACCTTTTAATTTTCTACTACGGGCAAAGCTGTGTGGGTATCGCTAGTGTACAACAAATCTAACGTACAATAGATAACAAAAATGCAAAATAAATAAATAAATAAAAATTAGCAGTTATTGCTCTTTACCTGTCCGCGGCAGAAACTTTACCATTTATAGTTTAGTTGCAGTGGTGTCGTACTGACGCTCCAAGTACGCCGCATTGTTTGTTAAATTAGTACTGTAATTTCTTGTACGTTTTATGCAGGAGCTGTTAGTTTAATCAAAATAAAAACCAAATACTTGGAGTATTTGTAGATCCGTTTTTGCAATCATCATTTTAAGTAAACATAATTTTTTCTAATTATACATATTTGGTCCAGATAAATTGGAGATCCGAATCGATGGGGGCCGGATAAACGAAGACTTTTAATTTTTCTAACCAGTACAAAGAAAAATTACATATTATCTGGCCTAAAAAAATGTCACATATGATTACATCAAAACAAAAATTTGAAAACAAAAGTGCAGACTGCAAGAAATATAAATCTTTGTCTTGAATGTCATAGAGAAGAAAAATTGAGAAACAATTCCTTTCAATTTTCGTCTGCCAGAAAGAAAAAATTCTTCGGATGAAAAAAAAAATGTTAACATCATTTTCACTTCGAAGAAATTTTACAAACAAGACCTAGGAATGTTTGGAGCGAAATCAATAATAAAGATAGTTTGAAAAGAAGAAAAAAAAAGTTATTGAAAGTAGTAGAAAAAGAGGAAAATAAGCATTTGTTGAAAATAATAGGAAAGGTAAATAAATCTTAGACAAAAATAATTTTGTAAGAGGAAGCACAACACATATTTATTATTCTTTTAAATTAAAATATGGGTGAATTGAGGCTTTTACAAGCATTTTTTGTGCAGTATTAATTTCCTGTCGTTTGCTTAAATTAGTCATTGCTCAGTTTTTTAGTGGAATTTTTCGGAACTTCAAGAAATTATATTGTGGTACTAAACTCTCATTTTTAAAAAAAATTTTGGCATCTATTAAAGCAGTAAAGATTCTTTTATCGCTTTGAAATTAAATGTGGAACAGTACATTTGGTTAGGTACTAGAAGAATGAATAGGATTTTTTAGCAAGTATATTTTCGATTTAAGTAAGTAATGCAGTCATTTTATAGAATAACTTAGGTTTCGCAATCGATTGTTTTATTTAAAAGATCAATAAACATGTTTAAATTCTCTTTGTCAGTCAGTGCTTAGTAACTAATGTATTTATTAATTGACCAAGTAAACTGTGTCTTAATCATTTTAATTAAAATGTCTGAATTTTTATACTATTTCTCTGTGCGGTAAATAAAAACTAAAGTAAAGAAACATTTAAAAAAAAAAGACCCATTTCTGTTAAATTGAAATTTTGCATTTTAGATTGGAAGCAGCTTTTGAAAAATTGTGTATACTTTTTTTTGAAAAGAACCTTTTCTTTTTTCTTTTCGAATTTCTATGCTCTATGGTTGATTACGTGATATTTCTAAAATTTATAATTTTTTAAAGATATATTTTCAAGGTTTTTTATTCATACTAAATATCAAAAACAAAAAGAACACTAATCAATTGTAATATTTTGAAATTCATGCCTGAATACATGAAGTAATAATTAAAAATAAAGCATTTATGCGGTAAAATATGGGTAAATATTTGAAGGTTCGTCTTAAACAGATGACGGCGCCCGGGGCGAATACTTTCAAGCAACCCCCCCCCCCCCATACGCATAAGAAATGAAGCTGGCTATGAAATACTTCAGTACAATAAGATAAATATTTGCTTTCTTTTAAAGCCTCTAAAGTCACGTTAACAACTATTTGTGGGCGTACAGTGGAAAAATACCGGATGTTTTCATTTCTTAAGAAAATAGGCTAAGGTTGTGTTGCAAATTAAAAGAACGACTCAGACTCTAATAACGAACATTAAAAAATGGAGTTTATTAACAAGATTTAGAAAGAAAATGCATCAGATCATTTCTACCTGGTTATAAAATAAATGTAAAAAAATAAAAAGAAAAAAAGAAAGAAAGAAAAAGAGAAAAAGAAAAAATCATAACAAACATAGCCTAGTCTATAAAATGTGAACTTTAAAGTGAAAAATTCAAGCTAACACTTATTTTAAAACGAGAAAGGAGGAGAAAAAATACTTTTTCTCTTTTAAATGGAAATGGAAAGCATATTGGCTGCTGCTTGCTAATGAATCGGAAAGAACAAAACGTGTTGTTTCCTTAGTAACGTCGCATAAAAAACCATTTCATTGGTCTGTAATGTTATTTTAAAAAAGACTCTACAAAAGAGGTCACTGACCAATTAAAACTATACGGTGAAAGTTTTACTGCTTGTTCTTATTCACGAATATTTACAAAAGAAAGAAATTATTACCCAATTCTACAGTTTAATGGCATACGTAATGATCATTATCTAAAGAATTATCCTTTTTTATTCATGGAATTTAACTCTTAAATAGTGTTAGCATTATAAAAGCTTTGTTTTTTCACGGTTTTGTGATGATGATGTTTCAATAAAAGACGTAAGCTGGAACTTTAATTAATTTTTCTCTATCTAAAGATTAATTAAGATCTCAATTTTTTCTTCTTTAAATCTTTCCTCAAAAAAGCCGTTCAAATGTTTCATAGAGTAAGGGAGGCTATAAGAAAATTTTAATATGAGGAAGATGGTGTGCCCCCCCCCCCAGTTTCGCCGACACGTAATTTCCTTCCCCCCTATTTTGCAGTTTCAATCATACCTTTTGATGTATATAAAGGGGGAGGGGACTTTTAAAAAAAAACTGGTGATGAACCAGAAAGATCTAAAAACGTTTCTGAAGTATTATCACAGCAGAACCGTGGTACATAATTTTAATGGCATGTAGCATCTAAGGTAATGTATTATACGGGATACCATATAAGTTTAATGGCATTTAGTATGTAAAGTAAGGTACTGTTCGGGATACCATATAATTTTAATGGCATTTAGTATCTAAAGTAATGAAAAATACGGGATACTATATTTTTTAATGGCATTTAGTACCTAAAAGAATTTATTATAAGGGATACCATATAATTTCAATAGCATTGAGTATCTAAAGTAATGTATTATACGGGATACCATGTAATTTTAATGGTGTTTAGTATTTAAAATAATGCATTATGCATGATTTATTAGCAAAATAAAGAGATTGATTTTTGTTCGTACAAAGTATTTTTTTAAACAACAATAATGTCTACTTCAAAGTAGTTTCCTTCAGTAGCTATACACTGGTAGAGTCGTTGTTCTTATTCTTGGGAGCAGGGTAGGAAAGCAAAACTTAAAATGGTAGGACTTTTAATATGGTGGTCACTTACTTTGAATGTACTCCAGAATCCCAAAATGATGCCCTTACAAAACATTTTTCATCACATCGTTTCATAAGACAATTTTGGAAAACAAAAAAGTCACAAAGACTCAGATCAGGTGAACAGGGAGGCTGGTGAGCAACAAGAATGCTTTTTGAGGGTGAAAACCCCGTGATGGAAATGACTGCGTGATACGCATGTGCAAATCTTCGTCCAAATTTGGCATATGGTGAAAGTGTTTAAGTTTAACTGGTTACCTATCATCCTTGTTGTTAAAAGATAGTGTTCTTTCACAAGAAACCTCACACGTTCTATGTTTTTATAGGTTTTTAAAGAATAAGGTCACCTTGAGTGGAGATTTATTTTGAACGTGCTTTTGAACGAAATAAATTTGTGCCAGTGAAAAAATTGCGCATTGATAAGGTATGTTTCCATAGGTCTGTTTCAACTTTTCAAATGTCACACTCTCGGATTTCCCAACTTTAGCACAAAACTTGATGGTATATAGTACACGTGAAATCGAAACATTCAATTTGTTAAAAAAAGTATTTCCGAATTTAGTTTGTTTATAATGGTACAAAATTGTATTTTACTTTATTAAAATTACAGCTTGAATTTAATTTTACTTACTGGATTGTAATCAACTGACTTCTTTAGATACTTGCAAAGTTTATGTAAAAGAGGAATTATGTGGAAGTTTTTTGGTCACAAGTTCTTACACGCGTATTAACTACTCTATTAGGATTGGCAACAATGTTAAAACCAAGACCTCTTGATGTGTGTTTTTACCCTCATAACCCCCACTTCGCTGCGTCTCTGACGTTCCGCAAAGCTGGATTGACCGTGTAGATGCTGATGATTTACCCTTTATGCGTTGGCCACCAGCCAAATCCCTAAACCTAACCCGGAGTGATTTTTTTATGAGAATTCGTCAAAGACTGTTTATACACCAGCATTGCCTACAACATCGCAAGAACTGAAAGATCGCATATGTGTAGCACTACGAAAAATTGGCAGTCAAACACTCCAAAATGTATGTTATAGATGAGTGTCGCGTTACGAAAGGTGCACACATCAAACATTTGGGAGTGAAAAGAAACTTGTACTGTTTATCTTTACTTTTATGTATCATTTATAGTGGTATGTGTAATAGCTTATGAAATATAAATTTTTAAAACCGGGATATTCTTTTATGCTAACCATGTATATTAGTCCTTTGGGGAGCTTTATTCATGAATTGCAATATGGCAGTAATGAAGCTTTGACATAAAACAAAAGGTCAAAAACGGCAGTAATTCCGGAAAAAAAGTACATTCGACAACACATGTTCAACGCTTTTACTGGAATCTGGCCAAAGAACGAAAACAAATGATTACTACATTTAATAAGAAGAAAAAATGTCGTTGATCTTAATTTCTATAGTGACATAACAAATGGAAAGGGGGGGGGGCAGAATTTATAAAGAAATAATAACAACGATAAATATAACAATAAAGGAACTATTTTCTCAACGATGAAAAGATTGAACAAATTGTGACCCGGAACTTAGTATGTACTGTGATGATTTAAACTTTTAAATAGGCTTTCTTCCAAGGAAATTTATTCCGCAGAAATACTTATTAAGTGATCCAATTTGGTATTAATTTGGACATTTTCTCACTTTATCATTTTAAAGATTTTGACCAAATTCAATGTTAGCAATAAAAAAAAGTAAATAAGAACTCTTATTTTACATGATCTTGGATTTTCTACCCCAATCTTGCGAATTTTATGAGCTCAATCACGGGTTATCTACCTCAATTTTGAGAATATTATGAGCTCAATCTGGCATTTCCTACCTCTTTCTTGGGAATTTTATGAGCTCAATCTTAGATTTTGCAAAAAAAAAAAAAAAAAAAGGCAGCCCTGCATGTAACATGTCTAAACTGTTTGATGAGTGATAAACGTCAATTATCCAAGCTAAGAAGGTCTGTAAAATATTATAATTTTTGAGTATTATATTTCCCATTGAAAACGATAAGGGAAATCAGCATTTGAAATTTGAATAATTACGTCTACTGCAAGTACTGAAAATCTAGTAATTGCAATTTTAATCTCACATCCTCCTCAATCAACGTGAAAACTCTGATTTGTCAGCAATCCATGATTGCTCAATCTTAAAAAAATAAAACAAATAATGATACTAATGATAATGCTGATGATAATACAGTGAAATCCCGGTACAACGAACTTCACTGGACAGCAAATTATGTTCGTTGTAACAGATTTGTTTTTTAAATTGAATTCAAGCAATGCAATAGCAATTAAATTGAGATTGTTCGTTCATTTCATTGAAACGAACATTTCGTTGTATTGATATTTTTTGTAACAAGATTTCACTGTCATAACAATAAATAAATGATAATGATAATTAATAAGCAAACATTACATTTAAATTGAACAAGTACGCTAATTTTTACCTCAATATGAGTTAAACTCTTATGATGATCTTCATTCTCATGATACATGTGTAGGAAGAACACAAAGAATAAATGACGACTCAAGTTTTATTTTCTTTTTTTCCCAAATATACCAAATGCAAGCATGTTGTGAGCAATAAGTCTGTTTCAAATTAATAACCTTGTTTCAAAAACTTTCCTTTCAATACATAAAAGTGTGTGCAAGAAAAAAAGGCTCAAATATCAGTCATCTATTTTCGCCATGATATTTTTTCTCGGTTGTTCTTGAAAGTCTACAGGATCAGACATTTTTCCACGTTAAAACTTTTGAACTTTCTTCCACATTGCAGAAGAAAAGTTTTGATTCTTCTTTCTTGAAGCGTACTTACTTTTATGTGTCATCGAGAAAAATCTTTGACTCTTGCTTTGTGTCGCAACATTTCCTATTTTCCTTTTTATATTTATCTCAAAAGTAAAGTTTCGGAAAATATCTTTGGAAAAAATGATAATATCTCATAAGTAAGGAATTGTCTGAAAATGGATAGAAGAATATTTTGCAACATTTTTCTTCTTTATTCAAACAACATATTTTTGTTTTTTTAGTTTTTAAGCTTAGTAGTTTTAAAATTAATTAGTATGCTTTTCATTTCTTTGTGTTTGATGCCCAAAGAAACTCAACCAGCTACTGAGCCAAATGAACTTTATTTCGATGTGGAGCCCCTTTGAGGAAAGTTGCCTTCTTGAAAGACATTTAACGGTGGCTGTCTCACGTTTGTTCAACGGAAAAAATTGTGAAAATCAACAAAATTCTAAGTTTTATATCGATGTAGAACCTTTGTAGGGAAAGCAAGATTTGAAAGTAAAAAATGGAGGACTTAAATGAGGTCAAACTTTAAAAATATTCACAGTAGTATTACTTCCTTTCGTGGTAAATAACACAAACTTGGGAATTAAATAATATCGAGAATCAAAGACGTTGCTTTCTCAGTAACATAAAACAATCTGAAATGGATTCGAACGATATCAGTAACAAAGTAGTGTCGGTACAAAATAAAAAAAAATAAAAAAAAAATAAATAAAAATCAGCTTTATCCCTGTATATTATTTCTCTTTTTATGTTGCTTTGCTTTTTTGCTTAGCTTGAGATATCAGTATGATCGTATCAAGTCAAAACATTAACAAAAAGGTTTTTTTTTTTTTTTTTTTTTTTTTTTTTTTTTTTTTTTTGCAGCAGACGATTTTTACACCGATTTTTTAAAAAATGTTCCTCAGAAATAATTATTGATAGATTCATTTAAGTATTTATTATCACAATATTTCACTTTATCATTTTTAAGATTAATAATTGACCAACTTTGATGGTAGCAGTTACTAATAAGTAAATAAGAACTATTATTTTTATGATGATGCTTTTTCTACCTCAGTCTTGGGAATTTCACAACTTGTTTAGGGTAAGAGACAAACGCATCCTTCGCAAATCAAGAAAATACATTGATAATAAGTTACGATATCTCGAATATTGTTTCGTTTTTACTGTAAAATATTCAAAAATATCCTTTCTTAGTTTAATATTAAATGTTTATTACTATATTATGTTTGAATTATTCGCAGTCATTCAATGCGAATATTGTTTCCTGTACAATTGCGTTTGACGTTTATCCAGGGCTTTATTCCAACAACATGAAGAAAATTTTCTGAGCCAAAGCAGGTTTCCTGGGTAAGATTACACATAACTATGAATACTTACAATATAATAACCAGATCTCGCTGAGTATGCTTTGCATAGTCTGGCATTTTTCCACTGGCATTTCAAAAAGCTATTGATTTTAGAAGTATACATGACTATGGATGCAAACTCTCTGGTAATAAAAAAGGTGTTTTTTGGAATGCTGAATATGTTTTCCTTTTGACGGAAAGGGGTTTCAATTTCTGTGCCTCGGAGCCAGAACAGCGTAAATCACATAACCGCAACTTTAGAGGAGAGATGAAAAACTTTTGTCTGGCGCATGCAAAAGATTGAACGCGTGCTCTTTTAACACTGGTAAACATATTATTATTATTTTTTTTAGAATGGGGTCGTTTCCAAAATTTTAAAAGTATTTTGTTCTGAAAGAGCATGCTTACAAACATAGGATCTGACCATTTTTTAAATTATTTAAGTTTAATATTTTTAAAAAAATACTTAAATCGGTGCGCTTTCATTGTTTACACTTCTGTCGTGTGACATCACAAATGATGAAATGCCATTCAACGTTGCCATTCACAGTGCAAAATATTTAATTCGCATCTTTACTCACGTGTATTGGCAACGATATGGTTGGTAGCAAGCGTAGAGCGCAATTTTAATTCGCTGCTTGATTATCAGAACGTGGAACCGTAGTAGAAAGATGCGCCAAATTGCATCATGTGTGACGTCTTAAAGACCACGCCTTGTTTGAAAAATCAGACATTAAAAAAAATTTAATTTAAAAAAACTGTTGTAAAAATGAAAGTATTTTCTGGGTCTATGTAATTTTTTTTGCTCATTCTATTCATTTCAATGACTAAAAGTAGTACTTTTGACTGAAGGAAACCACCCCATTGAGTTCACATGGTTCGATTCGGAATAGGATTCTACATGTAATACACTAATAAACAGAAAACCGCAATTTTTGGACTTACGTCGGTCTGGCTTTGAGGTACAGATTTATCAAACCACAATATTCATTTTGTGCTAAAAAATATGATAAATTATTCAAACAAAATCGTAAAAAAATATTAGGAGCGTTTAATTTGTAATAAGATAGTACACTAACACAGCCAACAATTTATACTGGAGGGGTAGGTATGTTGGACATAAGATTTGTATTCAAATCAAATTATTATTTGCAGTTGGGGGGGGGGGGTTGTTGGGTGAGTAAAAGGGAGCGTTAAGTGCTCTAACTCTGTAAGATAAAAAAAGGACTCTGGTTATATTTTAGTTTCAGGCTGTTTTCCAGTTGCTTTTTCTCATTTCATATTAAAAATTTAAGTTGAATCAATATTTGAAAATCTGATGTTGTAATATTTATCAATGCACTATAGAGTATAAATAGTTTATTAATCTCACGGTATTTGTAAATTTACGATTATTTAATTTTTTTGTACACTCTGTTTTAAATCTTTATACATTTCCCAACTGGTTTATGAGAAATTCTAATACCAAAGTTCGGAATTAGAATAGGTGCCATACAATTATAAAATTCTTTTGCTTCTTCCTTTTTCTGAGACTTGAAGTAAAATTGAATTTGCATATTTTATGAAACATAGGCACTTTCAAACAGTTTCAGAAATATGCAAATCCTTTTTTTTTTGAAAAGAACCTCTGGTGCACGTTCTACTCAACCGACATTTACTGTTGCCACTCTCTCGTTTCCAAATTCTCACAAACGGAAGCCAAATTATTTTACATGTTTGTGACGTATCGAAAAATGAATACCAAGCAAGTTAGTTTTAGAAGTCTATTTATTTCCTGAATAAATGAATATCGTTACGGGCAACAATTGGAATCCAATTATGTTGGCATTTCGCAAGAATTTTAACTTGTGGTAGTATTAATGAACGATATTTATTATAGTTGAATTTTAAATTCGTGTATTAGAAATTCTTAATAGGAATGTGCTCTAGAAAGTTATAAAAATAAAATGTGTGTTTGGTGCAAGGGGGGGGGGGTTGGATATTATTATTATTATTTTTGTTTTTGTGTTTTTCAGTCAGGACGTCGCTTGTACTAGCATACCGATTGGTAAAAGGTAAGAAGAAAGTTGCTCAGAGCTAAACAAACCTAATTTTATGACATACCAACATATTTCAAATATACCTTTTTATCATCTTGAAACAAATATGTCTTTTTTTTATTCAAGATTCTTGTACTAACTATAGAATTCTTTCAATTCAACAGTTTAGCGATATGTTTCACAGCTTCCTATAAAGGTTTTACTAGGAATATTTTTAATTCGAGTAACTTTTTTCAAAAATATTTGAGCACATTTGAGCACATGAGCGAAATACAGGGTAACTGAAATACAATAAGAGCTTCTCCAAATATAAAATTTGGAATTTAAATAAGTAAAAGACAGATAAATATGTATAATAAGAACAAGTTTTGTGAAACAATTAAGCAGTGGTTGGAAAAACTACATTTTTTTTTGTAGCGAACTACAACTACAACTACTTTAGCACAAATGTAGTTAACTACAACTACAACTACTTTTTTCAAAATGTAGCAACTACAAACTACTTTTGAAATGTAGTCGCTACTTCGCTACTTTTTAAAAATTAAATAAATAAATAACATACACATGCACACCGTTTGAGATTGAAGGAAAAAATTAACAAAATTTTCAGATTGATATATTAGCTTATTTGAACATGGAATATTGCTATAAATTATTTATTCTTTCTTCCTTTACTGAAACGATTCGTCAATCGAAACATTTTTTTACCAATTGCACGAATATTCCCTGCAAGAAAGGATTTAAAAGGGGAAGGAATTCAACCTTCAAATTTTTAATCCTTTCCTGACAGTAAATAGTATTTCATTCAAGAAGAGCAACTCGGCTACTTGAAATTGAGATAAATCCAATCGTAATTTAATTTAAATTTTACATAGACTAGACATACATATACATAAAATTGATTTAGATGATGAAGTGCATCAACAAAAGAGAAAAACTTAAATTTTCATTATATGAGTTAATTTTAAAGGAACTTATATTTCATAGTTTGGGATTCATAGGATAACATTAGTTATTTCATAGGAATTGATTGCTTTTGAGCTTCAAGCTAGGGTTCCAGACCTGGACACCATCTCTTTTCTTACGCCCCTGATAAAATGAAATAACAGCATTTTTCTATTTTGCCAATAACCTCAAAAACTCACAACATTTATTAATTGACTTTTAATATGTTAATATATCAACACTCAATCAGTAAAAAAGACAAAATAAAGAAAAATGAAAAATATCCCAATCGGTACTACTAATTATCCGAAACATGAAACATAACTAAAAATGATTACTTTACTTCAATGTGCAATTTTTAACAACAGTGGACTAGGGCTACAACGCAATTCGACTAATGCGAAATGTCTATATAGAGCGAGTTTTACTCGAGGAACGAATTTTGCAGCTGACACGAATTCCTCACCCGCTACACGAAAATTTTCTTAACGGAAGCGCAGGGCTTATATCACCTTCTTTCTTGGGTACTAAATATTAGTTCGACTGCATGTGCAAATGGCATTAATACCGAAAGCTTTTTGCTTAACGGGCAAAGTTTGCAGGAAACGGGGAAAAAATCGTTTCTTTCTTTTTAAGCCATGCTCTATTCAAGGCGAATATTAGGAAAATGTGAAAGTTTCTATGCCAAACAAAGTAATGGCGTCAAACAGATACAACACATGACGTCAAAATTATATGTTAGAGGTCAGCTCGAATTTTTCAGTCTTACGAATCTGATTGGTGCAACTTTTACTCGCGTAAGACTTGCACCAGTCAGATTCGTTTGAAAATGCGTTTTTTTTTAAACTTGATTCAAAAGTAGTTTCCAGAAATCGCTACAAACTACTTTTTTTTGTAGCTAACTACTCGTTACTCTACTTTTTTAAAAAAGTAGTGCGCTACACTATAAACTACTAAAAAATGTAGCTACTACAGTAGCGTCGCTACTTGTAGCGCGCTACTTCCAACCACTGCAATTAAGTAAGTCCGTCAATGTAAAGTTAATTCATAAGATTTTAAATAATCGCTTAATCGTTTCCAAATGGAAAAAAAAATCAAACTTTTTGAATGAAAGTAAACTAACTCAATAAACAACTTATATTAGAAATGAAAACCATTTCAGCTCTTTCTTTTGAGTGAAAAATAAAGCTTTTCAAACTTTGCTGAATCAATAAATCTGTCACTCACTGTACTTTTGCTCATTTTAGGATCACGTGGAGAAATGTTTTTTGATTTTTATGAATAACTATAATTTAAAATCTGGAATATACGATTTTTTAATACTTATAAAAAATCGGATATTCTGGGTGCATTTTTTTCTAACCATAATTTTAAATAACAATATTAATAATAATAATAAAAAAACATTCAGAATATCCGATTTTTTTTCTTGAAAAAATCAAGTATAGCGTTTTATCTTTTTCAGATTAAAAGGATTAAATTTTTAAAGTACAGGCTAATGCAAAAACTTTCTGAAACCAAAAGAGCTACCAACTCTCTAATTAAATTATAATAATGCAACGAACATCTAATGGATAACTCTATCGTGGGCAGGTAAACGGCGGTATCTGCAGAAATGAGTTTTCGAGATATTTGTAAAAAAAAAAAAAAAAAAAAAATAATTAAAAAAATGAAAATTAATTTGAATTCTGAAATTTTGAATTCAAATTATGTTTTTCACAATCACGAACTGAGACAGGACCCTACTCATTGGAGTGATTGTGTCTAGAAACGGCTCCTGTCCACCCCCCTCCCCCCAGTCTGCCTCTCCTCCTGGGCGGTTACTTGTGCATAGTTGTGTGTGTGCGTAGACCTGTGTGTTTATGCACGTAGGCGTGTGTGAGTGGATGTGTGTGAAGTCGTGCGTGTGTATGTGTGTGAACGTGCGTGTGTGTAGGACATGGACGCCTCCGACCAGGAGAAGCGGATAGCTCAAAACCGGAGCAGCCGCGCCGCGCCGCGCCGCCAGTAGACGGTGGGCGGTGGTGCTGCAAAGGCTTCTGGTTCAAGTTGAAAAAGGCACGGAAAACAAAAACGGTCAAATGAGAACAATAAGCAATCGTGATTGCTCAAAAAAAAATGCGTTTTGGTTTCAATACCAACAATAGGGAAATTGTTGGTTTTTTTAAATGAAAATGAAAAATTTGCAGTTACTGTCATTTACCTGCCCACGGCAGAATTGATGTAGTTACGCCAATCACCAATAAGGAAATATTTATTTGACAATATGAATAGCTCTCACTCATTGAAAATTTTAAATTAAAATAACAGTCATTTATTTTTACTTCCTTTTACAAAAAAAGGAAGTATTGTATTCGCGAAAAAATTTTTACTCAATAATCGACCTGAATTTCCATTTTGCTCACCCCCGAATGAATATTGAGTTTTTTTTCGACTCGACCACACGTGGATAAGTGCCTAAGAACGTATAGACACGTGAAATATCCATTTTGACGATTCTCAAGTTAATCATAACGATTTTCTCGTGACGTCTGTATGTATGTGCGTATATGCGTACGTGCGTATGTGCGTATGTATGTCGCATAACTCGAGAACGGTATGTCCTAGAAAGTTGAAATTTTGTATGTAGACTCCTAGTAGGGTCTAGTTGTGCACCTCCTCGTTTGGTTGCATTCAGGTGTTTCTCAAGGGGTCTTTTGCCCCTTCAATGTTAAATTCGATGAAAACTCAAGTGGTGTTATAATTTGGCAGACACTTGACGATGTATCGCCAGTCTTTTGGTCGCCAAGTTTTGTCGTTTCAAATTGGTTTCAAATTGACCACTGCTGGTGATATTTGGAGAGTAAACTATTGAATCACATTAAAATTGCCAATAATGGGGAAATGACTTTAAATTGGAGTAAAAGGAAGTCATGTGATGTACACATCAGCATCATTAGCGCCTACGGGGAAATTCAAGGCAATTCCGAACTGTGAGGCGAATTTGCTTCAAACAAACTTTGTAGCAAAAACCTTTTGATGAAAAACTTGAATATAAAATATATTTTTGATTTGAACAATTTTCCGTTCAATTTTGAACAGTTCAAATCCCTTAACATTAGCGATTACGGGGAAACTGAAAATCAATGTAGATTCCGTACTTGAAGGCGGATTTACTTCAAACAAATTTTGTTGGAAATAGCTCTTGACGCCAAACTCCAGACTCAGACTCCGAGACTTTAGGGGCACCTGACTCCGAATCCGACTCCTGTGCCCGACAATTAATCGGACTCCGACTCCCCGACTTCGACTCTGACTTCGTAGCATTGGCAAAAATTTATACACAGAGGACAAATGATTGACTCCGATTCTTGGATATTCGTCTCCGACTCCTTTATCTCAAAATGAGATTGACTCCGACTCCGCAGCTATGGTTTTAACTGTGAAATACTTATTGTTGATATGATTTGTTTTTATTTTAACGCTAAAGTTTTAATTTAGGTATTCAGTTTTCGGTGAATAAACTCGAAGTCATTTATGTGTTTCTACATAAAGATATGCTCAGACGATTTTTTTTTTTTGACAATGAAAAGTATTTCTTTAAGTTGACATTTTATTGTTTTTATTTATCTTAGTAAGTGCATTAATTAATTTAAAAAATTATTTTTGGCAACAGGGGGAAAAGAAACGATTTTTTTTCGATATGATGTATTTATTTTAATGAGCTTGTTAATTTTAATTACTATTTTTTCGTTTTGAAAGCTGTTAAAGATTTTTTTTAATGGAAAAAGTGTATTAGTTGCTTTGTTTCAAAGGTGCTGCTTTTTTTTTTTTACGCATCATCTAATTTTTTTAGATGAGTGAGAAATATTTTATTCCTAGAAATTAGCTTAAAATATTTGAAAAATATGTTTGAAACAATTTGCGATTTTAGCTATTTTTGAGAATATTGATCAGGTACTAGAAAGTAGTATGGGTATACGGGAAAGTAGGCTCGTATAGTTCTAGACGGAACTTCTTGTTAATTTTTCCTCTAGCGTTTTTTTTTCTCTTGCCCTGCCTAACAACTATAAGAACTTATATAAAGCAACGTTTTCACATGAGTACCCCGTTTCAAATCTGAACACAGAAATTGAGTCCAAAAGAACTCTTTACTTAAATATTTCTAAATAACAGAAACTCCATTAGCGAGATTGGCACCCGGTCTTGATGAGAATTCGCAACCAAATTATCTACGAAGTCAAACATCTAACGGCTAATTAATTGTGTTACAAGCCAACCACCAAAAGGCAACATATTTCTTAAGTAATCTGAATAAATAATCTTATATAATTCAAAACTGAGCGTATGTGCCTATGTATGTATCTATGTCCGAGTTACTCCTTCCGAACGCCAGTGAACTGACCATCGAACCAGGTTTCGATAGATTCGTAATTTCCCCGTCTTTATGTTTAGCCATTTAACATAATCCTCCGATAATGATTAGTGGAGATATCAATTAAAAACTATTAATTATAATACTTGGGTTTCGACATAAAATCCCTAATTTTCGAAGGCTTTCCTCCATTCAAATTATTATTCAGTGCTTCAACTCAACTTTCCGTTACAATGCTTTTATTAAAATTTGTAGCGTGAAGAAACTCATTGAGAAGAAAGATCTGTTGCCGTTTTGGTTTACCTCGAATATGAACAACTAAAATTCTGGCTTTTGTTTTAAGGATTTCCTGTAATCAGGGGATTTAAAATGTTTCCCTTCTGGTTTTTTTTCCCGCAATCTGCCGCAAAATGTTACTGATTTTTTTTTTGTTCAAGCCTGATTGTTGAACACACGTCACTTGACGTAACTTTTATTTTTGAGGTAGACCGTGCAAAGCCGGGCACCGCAGCTAGTATTCATTCTAAATTTTGATCCAAATTACTCATTAACTTTTCAGTTAGCATCTTGGTCGAAATTTTGGTTAAAAACTGTTAAGGCTTTTCAAATGCAATATATTTTTATTTCAATCACTAGCTTTCAGCTTGAACATAATCTTCAAATATAACATAAACTTAAGCATTTTAAGAATAAAAATAAGTCTATCGAAAATCTATTTCTTGTATAAGCGCAGATATCGAGCACTTAGCGTAATTTAAAGCACTTTTTTAATGTCTCTAAAACTTATTAGCGAACGCCATATTTCTAGAGATAACTGCATTAGCACGGCAAGCCTCGTTAAATACACATAAAAACCATAAACTGGATCAACATTTTTAATTCACTTGCATTTTATGCCTGAATAATTGTCGTAGGCTATTAATTGCTACTATCTCCGGGTTTCAAAAGTTTTTGTTTTTTTAATTAAATTTAAAGTCGAGAACCTATATCGCTGAAAAGTGGAGGAACAGAAAAGAATGTTTGGAATATATTTAAGGATGCTTACTAGAAAATTCAATATGAGGTCTAGTTTTGCGAACTAAGTAATACTTTGTTTAATTAAATTCATCTTCGGGTATAATATTTGGGAGTTTATTTTCTTCTTTTTAATGTTAAAGTAGGAAATTTTTCTTTCAAATACTAATATTGCTACGTGGACAATTTAATTAAAATTCTCTTAAAAACTAGATTGTTAATGTTCAACGTAATGTTCAATTCAGTATATTTCTGAACCATAATATCAAATGCACATAAAAAACTTTATGCAAATGAAGGGGTTTGTTTGAAAACACTTGTTAACAAGGATTTCATAGTTAATTAGTTAATTGGTAGGACTTGTGTTTATTATTTTGAAGCTATTTCTTAGTCAAGTTTGAATCTGTTTCTAATTTCTTGGAGGCATGAAAATAATTCAGATTGAGTTCCGATGGTGCTTAGCGTATTAAGTGGTGAAATGTTTTTTGGAACAGTTTTCAACCAAAAATTGAGTAGACACTTGAAAACAAAACGAAACCCAATGACTAGCAATAATGTTTAGTTGGGGAAAGTTTTTTTAGAATACTTTTTCCCGATAATCAAGTAGGTACAGCTTGATCACTGAGAGATGACATATGAACTGGAAGCAGAAACTGAATACTTTATTTTTCAGCTGGTATGATCAGCGAGATCGCACGAGCTGTAAAAACGTAACTGCTTGAGCGTTTTTGCTGATCCTAAAAACGAAGTGTTCTGTTTCGCTTCCAGTTTAGTTCATCCGTGATCTCTCCGTGGTCAAACCATATCACTTACAAACAAAAAGCAATGGTGAACAATGATGCTCAGTAGAAAGAAGTTTTCTGGAGTGTTTTTTCCCGATAATCAAGTAGGTATCTCTTGGGAAAAAAATAAAACCCAATGACAAAAAATATTGTCAGTAGGAGGAAGTTTTCTTTGGTAGTTTTTCCCAATAAGTCGTACTTGGTAAAAAAAATCGCATTGATGAATAGAAATGCTTTGGCAGAAGAAAACAAACGAAATAAAAATGTCTTATGAATACATTCTTTTATTGATAATCGAATAAATGCTAGCAAGAGCTATAAATTGGTACATAAAGCATGAGCTTTAATGGAAAGCTTGCAAGAAAAATTTATTTTTCATAAGTGTTTTAATGGTTTTTAATTAGCAGCCTTTACAATGCTTTATTTTTCTCTTCAATGAATACCTTTTTTAACAGTCTGTTTTTTTTTTATCATCTTTACCGAAACTCTCTAAAATTTTTTGATAAACATTCTGCATGGACATCAGTTCAACATTGAAAAATTCAAAGCTTCCGAACTACATCACAATCGTTAAGCATCAAGCTGTCTTCATTTGTTGATCTGCAAAAAGTAAATAAATAAATAAATAGTAATACAAATGTGTAAATTAAAATATCAGAAATAGCAAAAATAAATAAATACATAAACTGGCAACTCCAGAGCTCGAATACGCACCTTACGGAGATTAACAATACTAATGAAAAAGGTAAAACATTCCGTTCCATGTGTTTTCTTTGGGGAAAATTACTGGCTTCAGATAGTTTATGGTATAATGTAATTTCAGAGGAATATAAAAGAAGGCTTCTCACAAACATGATGAAAAATTACTGCCATTCATTAAGCTTCAAAGCAAGTTTTAAGTTTCGGCATTTGTTTGTTTTACCTTTTTCGTCAGCCATTAGACAGTGGCTGCAGCGCCCCCTATAGTTCGTTGGAGTTGCGAATAGGTGAATGAATAATAAGCAAATTAGTGAATTGCAAACTAGAAAAAAATAAACTATTTAACTTCGTAGAAACATTTCAGCGAAAAAAGAAATGAATATAGTTTTAAAAAGTTATGAAAATGAATAAAATCATTAAAGTATGATTACGTTTTTATAAAAATAGCTCTAAAACTTTTAAAAAAAGTCGAAAACTAAGTAATTAACCTAATGAATTTTTAAAATCTTTACTAACAATAAAGCTGAAAGTCTCTCGTCTGGATATCTGGATGTCCGGATCTTTGTCTGTCTGGATCTCTGTGACGTGCATAGCATCTAGACCGTTCGGCCGATTTTCATGAAATTTGGCACAGAATTAGTTTGTAGCATGGAGGTGTGCAATTCGAATCAATTTTTTGAAAATTCGATTTTGTTCTTTTTCTATTCCAATTTTAAGAACATTTTACCAAGAAAATTATCATAAGGTGAAGGAGTAAATTACCAAATTATCATAACGTGGAACCATAACATAGGCGACCAAATTAACATAGCAAATTGGCGAGAAATTCACAATGCATTATTTGTAAATATACAGGCGAACCAAATGACCTTTCAAATTTTCTGCTACGGACAAAGCCGTGCGGTACCGCTAGAAAATGTATATTGAAAAAAAAGAAAAAGAAAAGAGGTGGCTGATAAAAACTTTTCCACGAAATTTTCAACCGGACCTAAGTTTCTATAAATTCACCTAAAAATAAATAAATAATCAATCATGCATCATTTTTCCTCTAAAATTGCTGTCTATTTTTCAGGGGTTTTTCTAATGTTTATGAAAATCTTATTTAGCTATTTTTATGCATTAAAGTCGAAAAGAAGGGTCTTAAATAGTTCGGAAGAATATTGTTTAATCCTGCATTATAAGCTTTTTTTCGGCGACTTATAGTATGCTTTATTTACCACAAAAATATATTGCAGGTGGGTGAAGTTGAAATCATCAGTATTGTTACCATGGAAACAACACGTTCATCCAATTTGGTTTTTCTCATTAGCTTGCAAGACCACGCAATGAAAGTTGCATTCTTTCGCTAAAATTCAAAAAGTTCTCCATTACTAAAAAATTAAAAAACTTGCTTTTACTTTATCATAAAAAAAAGAAAGAAATCCGTATGCATAATTACAGTGTAGTTTTATTTAAAGAAAACTTCTCATTTATAAGAAAGGAAACATTTCTGAAAGCTAAAATCTCTTTTTTGATGACTTTTCGGAAGAAACATTTCATGCATATTTTATTATATAAAATTACTTGAAAAAATCTTGCTGCAGCAATGAATTATTTTTATTGTTCACAAGAGTACACTCATATTTTATTTTAAAAAAATTTGATGTTTTTTTAACGGGAGGACTTAGGTCTTGCAGAAGGAGAAACATGGTTAATTGTTAAAAATATGTTCATTATCGTAGTTATGCTTAATTTCAACTTTTGAAGCATCATTATGACTTTTGATAGATATGTATGTATGAGTATTTGTCATTGCTTTCAATGTTTTTTCGGTATTATTTATAAAACCAGCTGCGTTGCTCGGCGTTGCACGGTCCATCTCAAAAAATCTTTTATATTGAGAAAAAAAGCCCATACAGTAGTTTACCTGTGCACATTGGAAATTTTCATAGAGATATAATATTATCTTTCTTCCACTTTTAGTTAAAACACTGTCAAAAATGAAACGCTCAATTTTGACGATTTGGCAATCCTCGAGCACTATTTCGTTATTTTCGACGATCCTTTCGTCACCAAATCACGTGATATTTGACAAAACCAGAAATCTCAACTTTTTGACGAAATTATTTCGTCCCGATTTCGTCACATTGCAGTGCATTCTGGGAGTTTTCGTTTCAGTCTTGTACTCGCTCATTAAATTATCCTAAAGGATCCATAAAAAAGGTTAGTATTTATTGAAATTTGTATGTGCAATGTTGCTTTTTTTATTTATTGTTACATTTTTGTTTAGTGTTGTGTTTATAGTTGTGTTTAAAACACATTAAAACTGAAAACGAACCGTTCGAATAGGTTTAGAACTCTGTGTGTTTTTTGAACTAACTTTGAGTCACCTCCACGTTGGGCTTAACTAGCGTTATTTTTTTATTTGCAAAAGAAAATGTTGTTTAATTGACATTAGTTTCCAAAAACGTACTTAATTTATTTCGTAAAAAAATGTCAAACATGATCACAGAATTTGTACAAATTTAAACTTACAAAAAAGATCCACCGTAGCTAAACTAACGCAGATGATAAATACAGCGCTTTTATAAAAGGTATAGAACTTTGAAGCTTTTAAATTCAACGTTGAATATATTGCACGGTTATATGTTTTCATTCTTCTCCATGAATTTTACAAAAATAATTCTGTAAAACAAAGTGTATTTTTTAGTTTAATAGTTCAAATTTTTTTCACTCCGCAGTTTTATTTTCTTAAACAAATATGTACCCATCCCCCAATGGTTGCGTTCGACGAAACTCACCGGTCGACCGGTAAGTAACTGGTAACTAACCGAAGCGTTCTATGATCAACCGGTTACCACAGCGGTTACCATTCTAAGCAGTTGATTGGTTGATTGGAGCACGGATCATTAGCTGTCACGTGATTAACTAACCGGTCGCTCCCGGTCGAGCTCGTCGAACGCAACCAATAAGTATTGATATTATTTCTTCTTCCACTCTACATGTAATGTTTTATTCAATGTTATAATTTTTACAGTTGCTCCCAAAAGTGTTCGTACACTTATCATTTTCAATGAAATATTGCTCTACCCCTTAGTTAGAAATAATATTTTGGAATGGGTAAACAATAATACAAAACTACTTGAAATATTTTAATAGTAAAATAAAATATGATTTTGAAGAAATAACTAATCAAAAAGAATTAAGAGCTTTATAGCACAAAAATGTTCATGCAAAATATTTTTAAATAATTGTTTAGTAATCTTTTAAACAAACCTATGAAACTCGAGGAAAAAAGCGCTTGATGCAATAAAAAATAAATGCAAACCGCTTATAGTAGCTTTTGGTTCCGAAACGATGACTTCTTTCTTTCTTTTTTTTTTTTTGTTATGCTCTTTGGTGGCAGGACTTATAAAGGCGTACGTCATGTTGTTTTTATAATATCTTTCCCTTCTGCAGATGTTTTTAGTAAGTGTTTATGTTGTATTAATATTTCATTATTTAAGAAGCCTGGGTTTTTTTTTTTTTGATGTTTTTACTTGTATGAATTATGAGGTAAAGTAAATATCAATTTAATGCAAATCATTTTAAGTTAGAGAAAATATTCATTTCCGTAAAGAACTCTATCTTTGTGCTTGATATTTCAGCAGAATATTTTCAATTTTTCCGCAAATTAAATAAATTAATAAAAATAGAGTTTTAATGTTTAACCTCGATTTAAAAAAAATTATACATATATAGTAGCATGTTTTGAAAATAATAATGATAAGCATTTTTTGTTGTTTATTTTCACACTTAATACACTAAATTTATAAGTTTTCTATGTCAATTTGTGTTACATGATTTGTGATAATTATGAGTTTTTCTATTATGCATAGTTTCTACGGCTAAAATTAATGCAGCATTAATTTTATTGCCATATTTGCCGTTTCAAGGTATTGTCAACAAAAAATGAGAAATCCGGGTCTACATGAAACCAGACTAAGAAGCATTTTATAGATGAACTACCAATCAATCCAAATGTAAGTTACAGTTCTGTTTTTTGCTGGATGCAAAGTAAAATATCTGAAATTTTAACCGAACAGCTATACTTTAATTGAAAAATTGAAAGGATAATGAAAAAAAAAAAAAATACATCGATATCGGTCAATTTGTTCACAAGACACAAACAAGAAAAAGCACTATGTTATTGGGTTTCCCCTGTCTTTAGGCAACTCTTCTCCCTTGGCGTGTTTATTTACTGCGTGAAAATTGCATATTTTAGAAATCAAATATTCTTGGGGAAAAGATAATACTTCCTTGGTAATACTCCCTCCGTCTCAAACTAGTAAAGGGCCGTTTGAATATTTTTGTACCAGTGGTTAATTCTGACGATTTTATGATTTTGTTTGAATATTTTTTAAAGATTTCAAGGTATTATACTATCAATTAATCGAGTGTTGGAGCCCTGGGTTTTTGACTCTAATTTGGTAGTGGTTTAAGGAGGTAAGGTTCGGCAAGTAAATGTTACTTATTGATAACATAACACAATAAAATCTCTGAAAAAAGTAAAAATAAATCATAATCATCAGTTTCAGTACTACTTAATTTGTCAGTATCTTAATAGAACTAATTTGTGGTGGAGGGAGTACTTCAGAAAACATTCATCAAGAAAACTGCAAGTCTGAAAACGAAATTCGGGAGAAAATGGTATATTTTAGCTGTTGGCTGAAATAAAAAATAAATTAAAAAAAAAAAAAATCACAGATCAACAATTGTCGCACCCTTAATTTTTTTTATAGCTAAAAAAAAAAAAAAAAAAATCACGACTTGATATGCAAAGGAATTAACTAGTTTAATGGCTAAGTAATGCTGATTGTCGATAAATTGAAGAAACTCTAATTCCAGAACGCTATTCAGAAATTAATTTCAGATACCAACTGAGAGAAATCATTGTCTGTCTGCCTAAATAAAAATTTTGCCCATCCGCTGTAAAAATAACTCACTCTTGCAATCTGCTTGGACAAATAGCTGTCACCGTCGAAATAATCATATTTTGAAAAATATGAAAATGAAATCAGATGCTCTTTAAAGTCACAAGAGAATCGTAGTTTTTTAACTAAAGGGGGAAGAAACTCAGATTTTGAAAGAAATTGTGGAAAAATGCTTTATTTCAGAAATAAGCTGCTGCATTTAATCGTAAAACTTTCCTCGAAATAGAAAAAAGATCAATGTGCATGAGGGCATACACCCATGGACTTACACATTTACTTATTATACATATATTTTCTTTTTTAAAACTCTTTTAGGATGGATCCAACATCATGGAGATAATCAGAACCAAGACAGACGAAGATTTTTTCCATAAGTATAACAATATTTTGAGTGTTCGTATATTATACATTGATTTCATGTTGCACATGTTTGGAAATAATAATAAAAACGTAGGGGTAAAAAGCAAAAGTATATTTTATAATTATTTAACAAACATTACACTAAATTAATTTTACCAAAAAATTTATTTCACATCTGCAATTTTTTAAGATTTATATTTTCCAATACCTTTTGCAATTTTGGCAGAGAATTGTTTTCAAAGTATGAAGTATGAAATGGATGCAATAATAAAGTTCCTATATTAAACACTAGCTTTTGCCCGCGACTTCGCTCACGTTGATGTAGTTTATTTTCAATTGATTCAAGTTAATGGTCATTACAGGCAGAGGTCAAATAGTTACCAAAACATTGTTTAGCTCTAGTTTCGACGACATTTCAAATTGCCTGCCCCCTTAAATGTATCAAAAGATATGATTAAAACAGAAAATTTGGGGGAAAGGGAGTAAATGAAATGTTGGCAAAATTGAGAAGAAACCCAAAAATAACAAAAAATAAATCACGAAAACGTTCAGGAGTTGTAAAGAAGTCAGTTTGGGCAATTTCCAAAAAATCCAATTCGAGTGAGGTCAACTATTCTTAAATAAAATGAAACAGTTCCCTTATAATCCTGATCTCCATCAAATACATAATATCCGGCGCTACACCGGCAATCTAAATTATTGTATAATGTGTAACTTCTTACCGTAGAAAACGTCCCAAAATAGGGTCAACAAAGATGCTACCCGAAATGTTTCCAATAAACAGTAAAAATTTGGCAATTGTTTGAAATTGTGTGCAAAGACAAAGTAATGGAAGTTTTTGCGCTGTTTATGAATTTGCGAATTAGTTGGCGAATTATTTTACGTGTTAACAAATTTAACGAAGAAATATTAAAGAAATGGCGATATTTGGTTACATGGAGAAAACCGGGAAACAGTATTGCGTACTCTTCAGCTTCAAAAACAGCGACAGTTGAAAAAAATGCCAAATGCCTTAGCTATTGAAATGATTCCACAAAAAAAGTTTGGCAAGATTCCAGCTGATCGATTAAATACCCAGTCAATACAAATAAATAAAAAAAAACATTAATTGCCTCAAAGTTGCATTAAAATGGAAAAAAATCCGCCAAATCCATGTATTATTTGCCAATCTTGTGAAAAATCTTACTTCAAGATTTGACTTGAGAAAAGCCTTGAACAGTCACGAAAAGCAAAGATAGTTATCGACAGGGAGTTGAGATGATACACTAAATATTGTATTGAGTTAAGGAAAGCCTTCGAACATTGAACTAAAAAGCTCATAACTCGTTTTTTATTCTACTTAGAAATTTCGAACAGGTGCCATCTTCAGCAGAAAAATCAGATCTTTCGATGGACATATAATGTTAATATGTGCAAGTATTTTTTCATCCCCATATTAGAGAATTTATACGAAAATTGTGTTTTATTGCCCCCCTAAGGGGGTTTTGCCCCCCATAATGGGACGAAAACTACCCTATGTGTTATTATGTCTATGTATGTTATCCATACATCCATACAGACAAACTTTCGCATATATAATAGTAGTAAGATAAATTTGGCCAAATAAACATTCTACATACAAGCAAAATTAATAAAACAAATAATTGATTGGAAAAAGAAAAAAGTAAGCTTTTTCTTAAGATTATCTAATTTTATTTTCTGCATCTAATTTTAAAACAAAGATATACTAACTTAAAGTTGTCCATTTTATTGTACTTTTTCTTTGAAATTTGTGGTATAAGTTGGATAAAAATCTATTTTTTTTCTGGAATTTTTTCATGCGATGCAATGAAGAAGAAAATTCCCAGCAAATTTCTCCCGAGCATGTATCGATGTAACTGTGCATAAAAGTGGCACGTGATTTATTTTTCCAGAACCCAATGTCTGTTGAGGAAGTAGCATTTTTATATTCCCAGTATGGCAGGGCGATGTAGGAATTTCTACATCGTGATGCATCGCCATCCTTACATCGCGATGTAGCGATGCTTCGCGATGTAGTTCAAACAGTTTGAAATATACTTCCCGCTTTAGGGGCACCCCCCTCCCTCATTAGGGGAGTTTTCCTTACAAAAATCCAGGCTTTTGTCAGATCTTTTTCTAATTTGGCACATAGGTCCTTTAATCACATGGGGTAATACCCCATATGAATACTACCCCATGGGAAACTATCCTATGTGGATTTCCATCAGCATCAAAGGACATTTGGACCGAATCTGGAAAAGATCCGACGAAAGCTGGATTTTCTTAAGGAAAACTCCTGTGGGATTTGGCACACATAGCGGGACGAAAACTACAATATGGGAATTCCCAAGCATCAAAAGACAAATGTACCAAATTTGGAACAGATCAGACGAAAACTGGGTTCTTATAAGACCCCCCCCCCCCCCCCCGACACACACATGGTTTCGCACTCCACAGCGGGACGAAAACGGGAATTCCCGAGCGTCAAAGGACATCTGTGACAATTTTGGAAAAGACCTGATAAAACTGGTTTTTTATAAGAAAGCCCCCCATTTGGTGGTTGTCCCCCATAGCGGGGCGAAAACTACTTTATGAGAATTCCTGAGCATCAATGAACGAAACTCTATGCCAAATTTTGGAAAGATCCGACAAAAAATGAATTTTTTTCAAGGATCCCCATCGGGGTTGCCCCCCCCCCCCCCATAGAGTGACGAAAGCTTTACCTCCGAGAATTCCTGAGCATCAAAGAATCTCTATGGCAAATTTAGAAAAGATCGGACAAAAACTTTTTTTTATATAAGGAGAACTCCCAATGCGGGGTTGCTCCCCCCCCCCCCCATCATGGAGGGTTGAAAACTACCATGTGCGAATTCCCGAGCATCAGAGGACCTCTGTTCCAAATTTGGGAAAGATATGAAAAAAACTTTTTTTATAAGAACCCCCCCCCCCCCCGTATGGGGGTTGCTTCCCATAGCGGAACGAAAACCACCCTATGAGAATTCCTGAGCATCAAATAATAAAACTCTGCAAATTCGGAAAGATCCAACAAAAACTGGATTTTTTTGTAGGAAAACTACCATAGGGGTTCCCCTCCCCCATAGAGGGACGAAAACTACCCTGCGTGAATTCCCAGGCGTCAAAGAACCTCTGTGCCAAATTTTGGAAAGATCCGACAAAAACTAGATTTTTTTCAAGGTCCCCCCCCCCCCTCTTATAAAGTGATGAAAACTACTCTGAGTGATTCTTGAGCATCTAAGAACCTCTGTGGCAAATTTAAAAAAGATCGGACAAAAACTTTTTTTTAAAACGGAGAACCCCCAATGAGGGGTTGTCTTCCCCCCCCCCCCATAGAGGGACATAAACGACCTTGTGTGAATTCCCGAGCCTCCAGTAACGAACCACTGTGCCAAATTTGGAAAATATCCGACAAAAATTAGATTTTTTGAAGGAAACCCCCCATTATGGGGGTTTAATTAGATAATATGGGGAGTTTAATCTGCAATGATTTGTTTTACCTTTTTTAAGAAGTTGTTTGTTTGCATTTTTACATAAATAAAAATTTGCTTGACACATTTTATGTGCCTCTTTTTTCAACAATTACTTGTCTTTTTTTGATGGGGGAGGGGGGCTGCAGGCCCGTTATTTCAATTTTTTCCCAAATATGGCAAAGAGTCTGTACTCAATAAAATTTTACAGAAAACCAACTAAAACGACGGCCAGTCGTGTATAAAAACATGAATGTTCAAAAATCAAGACGGGGGGGGGACCCCCCATAAATAACAGGCCTGTGAAAGTGACTATACTCATTAAAGTGGGAAACTACGGTGGTAAGATTCTGAAGTCACGATTTGATCACACGCACACGAATCTTATAAAATACAGTCGAACCTCGTTGTAACGAACTTAAAGGGACCATTAAAATTGATTAAAAACGTGGTTCGCTTTATCCGAAAAACAATAAATAATAAGACAAGGATTGCAAAAAAGTTCATTTCAGCAGTTATTTGTTTTAAGCGTGTTCGAATTAACGAGGTTCGACTGTATTCTCAAAAATAAAAAAAACTAATGTGCTCAAAAAAAAAAAGGGAAATAAATTTTCTTAAAAATTTACGAAATTAATGTCCTCATACATGACGAAATTAATTTGACGAAACTAATGCTCTCAAAACTACGAAAATGATTGTTAATTTGACGTAACTAGAATGAAGAAATATTTCGTTACATTTGACGAAATTCGCATCCTCAAACCACTAACAAAAGCAGTTTCTTCAATTTGACGAAAAGTTCGCTCGGAGCATATCCCTGGAAGTGGTTTCGTCAAAAACGAAGAAAATTTCGTCAAATTTGAAAGTCCATTTCTGAGAGTGAACCTGTTACTCACTTGTAGATTATCATCTCATCTTTTCAATTGTTTCAAAAACATTAAATTTTAAGAAGTAAGATATTTCCTGAATGTACTAATAATTAAATTACAATATGTATTAGCAGTAATAAACAGAAATATTTCTTTTTAAGTTACGAAAGTATTTCTTTATTTTTTGACAATATCACTTTTTCATGGATGTTACGAATTATCGCTATTGCGAACAACTTACTGAAGTTTTGACAGTTCGTTTTACCGAGTTCAACTGTACTTTGCTAAAAATAGTGAAACTGTGAACCGAACTAGACTCTGTGCACGTAAATGGTAGATAAGAAATAAACAAGTTGACAGAAGGTTTGCCATTTTTGGAAATTTTCTCTGTTATAAAAAAGTAAGCCAATACTATTCTCATTTGCCGTGTGCTTAGCACGTATTGTTCTAGTTTAAGCCAAACACGTGATTAACGTTGAAAATGGAAAATTTCTTTGTTTACACATAGTCTATCTTCCCCGCAAAAGCAGCATAAAAACATTAATTCTCAAAATGCTGCTCGCGATTTTTGTTTCACAGTATCACAAGATTTCTATAAATAATAATTGTCGTATAATAGAATATAACGTAGGGGACGAGAAATATCAACAACTTTAAATCTGCATCCATGAACAGCTTTCAAGCAATAACTTCATAATAATTTGATATATTTCATTTAATTAATTTTTTATACCAAAAGCTAATCAGCTTCATATTCAAAAAAGACAACGAACAAAGCTCATTTGCCTCGGGACAAACGCTTTTAACTCAGAGAAGGAAATAACGTCAAATGCATCGGTGGGAATCGAACTCACGACCTCTGGACATTCGAAGCAAAGTCTCAGTCACAGAGCCAGCCACGGACAGGGGCACCGTGATGAGAAGTCACAAGAGGTCACTGTGAACTCCCCAAAAAATTCCTTACTCGGCAAACGATGTGTCACATATTGAACAAATTTCCATCATCTCTTGCTCAGGTGTAAGTGCAAATTAATGTTCGTCATTTTATCATGTAGAAAAATTTGAAATTTCATTCGGTAAATTGGGAATTTCCCCCTTCTTAAACGTTTAAGTTCGGGACGCATCTGACAACGGAGGCTCAAATTTGATAATTTTAACTCACACTTCGTTGCGTCCAGCGTTTCTAACGTATTTCCAAAAAAAAAAAAAAAAAAAAAGTCAAACACAATGATGCATGGATATGCGTTGTCAGTGCGAAAAAAAAATGTAATTTTATATATAAACCTTACATATACAGGGTGTTCCGTTTTAACCTGCAAGACCTTTATTTTCGCAACCGTTTGTTCTAGATGTATACTTCCATTTGCAAAAATGTTCAAAATCAAATGCAGCAAAAATAAAAATAAGTCTAAAAATATAAAATTTAACTTTAATACGGGCCCATGTCCCCTAACTTATATTTAGAGAAATAATCTCCATTGAAAAACAATACCAACGAAAAAAGTTTGAATTTAGTACGACCAATATTCATCGAGGTATGAAACGTAGCGTTTTTGATTTACACCACTTTTCACTCGCCGTCAATATGTATTTATAAAATTATACGTGCGAATAGAGTGTGGTTTTTAAAATTGTTCGAGGTTATGTCGTGTGTATTTGCGTATCACGGCATAACGTTTGCATTTATTTTTGAATAGCAATGAAAAATATAAATACTTTGTTTTTCTTACTTTGACGACCTCTTATTCTTCTTTAAAGGGCGGTAAGTTCCAATCTCATCTTTTGTATTGTCCTTTAAAACTTTAAACTGGAATATCTCCATGAGTTTTGGTCGCATAAATGTCAAGTTTTTTGTGTTAGTAATATCTTTCAGTGGAGATTATTTCCCTAAAGATAAGTTAGGGGACCTGGGGTTCGTATAAAAAGTTAAATTTTGTATTTTTTGACTCATTTTTATTTTTGCTTCAAACTTTCAACATCTTAGCCCTGCATCTGATTTTGAACATTTTTGCAATTGAAAGTATACACCTTGGAATAACGGTTGCGAAAATAAAGGTCTTGTAGGTTAAAACCGAACACCCTGTATATAAAATCCTTTGATTGTAGCTAGAAAAGATGTTATAACATTTCCAGCAAAGAGCAGCTTTGGAGCTGCTATGCGTTCTCTTGAAGTCAAATATAATATTAGAAAAAAAAAAAAAAATGAAGAGGAGAAAATGAAACCCACATGGTTGAAAAATACCCTAAGATGACAATAGTCTAACCGAGTTTATGCCACCTGGTAGGGTTCTACAGTCCAAATTTCAGCTCGCCAGCAAGTTCCAGCTGAAGATTTTTGATTTTTTGATTCCGAGTCACAACTGACTACAACTGTATTTATGTCGATGACTGCATACTAAGTACCTTGCCTCCATTATTTTTTATACCGATAGATGGCAGCACCATCACCGGATCGAACAGTTAATCAGAATTTAGAACTAGACCAGGAGCTAATAGCTACTTGGTGCTAGCACCCCCCAGAGGTATCGTTTCACTTGGAGGACATTGAGACCACGAGCATATTTAACGTCGCCCAGTCCCCTTTAATGACGACGGTGGATCTTCTACCATCGAGGTTCGAACTCAGGACCCTCCGGTCCCGAATCCGACACTCTACCGATCGGGCTACCACGGCCCCCAGCTGAAGAGTTGTAAAAATATTTTCCCTGCATAAATGGTTGTTGTGCGGAATTCTAACGCAGTAAGACAACGCACTCGTAATACTAAATACCTGTCGCTTTCTCGCCTTTAACGAAGATTAAAAATGAACCGAAATCGAAGGAATATGGATAAGAAAACTTTCGTATGGAGGCTACTGTCATTTCGTCGCCTCAGAACACCAGTAGAATATCTTAGTGTTATTCTTGGGATTAGATATCTTAGTGTTGCTCTGAGGCGACGATATATCGAAGGTATTAGAAATCAATAGCAAAGAAAACAACTGGTTACTTTCTAAATTTAAATTTTGAAATTAAACAATCAACAATTAGTTCTAAATCGACTGGGTCCATCACCACAGCAACGCATTTGTCGGATTGCCGCTAGGTAACGCTGTCCTCCGTACCGGAAGTCAACACTTGCGTTAACAGAAGATCACTTTTGAGGCTAATACGATTGGCATTTATTATTAAGGGGGCGTTGATTAAGGTTGCTAGGTGAAGCAATGGCTGCCACTGTACCTAAAGTACACACCCTCAATAAGTAGAATTAATTTTATTTATAATCATAAACTGTGGTACTCTGCATTGTAAGTCATGTGTCTACAATACAAATGACTGAACTTGAAGGGATAGCCTTGATCGGTCCCTATTGTATGCTGTGATTTCACTTTTGAGCAGGAATAGTTGTTATTTCCAAAACCTACATGTGTTTAATTTTTTAAAACTTTGAATTGAGACACATTTAAATTTAACGGAATAATATTTTTGCGTTGCACAGATGGGTATTTGAGACAAAAAGCTGGCCAAAACTCGAATTTGTCAACTTAACTGTTTATTGTTGGTCGTGAGTATCAAAAAAGGGTAAATAAACATGACAGTATGTTGAAGTGTTCTTTTTTCATTGAAACTAACTATAAAAATTCACCAGCAGTCGGAACTTAACACTTTCATGATTCTTCTGTCCTTGTTTGGGACATTAAAGTTTTCAACAAACCGTCATTGTCTTATTTTCCGCGTTAAAAGTGATATTAGAAGAAACATTTACCATGGAAGGGCTCGAGCAAGGTTTGTACTCCATTATTCATCAATTTATATTGTACATATTTTTATTACTTTTTTTTTAATGCCTTTCTTTAAGCCTCACAAAGACACATCCTCCTCTATTTTTCTTCTTTGTTAGTGAAAGTTTTCAAATATTCTATGCTCATTCGTACTACTTCCAAGGTTTCTTATAATACTGTCGATTTTTTGACAATCTGCAGCAAAAGTTTGCCCCAAAAAAATAATGAAGCTATAAATGGTGCAAACTATTAATTTCATAAATTTTCATTGTTTCGGTTATTTTTGGGTTCACAAGTTTCAGTCAGGTGCTTAAATTGAAAACAACTGCAGAATTAGACTACAGGAAGACAATTTGCTGCTACGGACATTCAAAGTCAGACCCAGAAATAAAACGGGGTGATATTTTTCTATTTCGATATTTTTATACAAGAGAAATATATAATTTCAGCTAGTTTCATTTCTATTTGCTTGAATTTTGCATCAAACAGCCTTTGTGTATTGTATTTTATTATATTTTGTAGTTGCTTTTGAGTCTTACACATGACTGAAGCCATAGAAACTAAAAGTAATCGAAAAGCTCAAAATTATTGAAATATTAATGTGCTCTATTTATAGCTTTATTATTTTTTCGGTCAAATTCAGGCAAAGTTTTGCTGTAGACTATCAAAGTAGACATTCTAACGTAGCATAGGGTATAACTTAGAAGTAGTACAAATGAGAACAAAGTGTTTAAAACCATTGATTTACATTAAAAAATTCCAAAAATATTATGGCATTTTTGTTATGTTTCAAGAATTGCATTAAAAAATACTAACAGTCTTAAATAGTAAAAATTGATAAATACTAGACTAAAAATCTTCCCCAAGCCAAACCATATTAATTTTTTCTTCTAACATAATTTTAACGCGAAAAATAAGACGATGAAGGTTTATTGAAAATCTCGAATGTCGTAAACAAAGACAAACGAATCATCGAAGTGCAAAGTTCCGACTGGTGGCTAATTTTTATGGATAGTTTCAATGAAAAAAGAACACTTCCACATAATGGTATGTTTATCTACATGTTTTGAGACTTAAGGCCGATACCAATCGGTAAAGTTGACATTTCGACTTTTGGCCAGCTTTTTGGCTTAAATACCCCTCTGAGCGTCGTTCAAATGGTGACCTTATGCTCGTTCCCAAGATGGCCACCTTCGGGAAAACAATATGTAAAATAATGTAGCAAGACAGTGGTGCCCAATCTAAGGCCCAAATGCCAGATATGGCACGCAAAGCATATTAATGTGGTCCGTTGTTATGTTTAATGTTAGGAATCGAAAAATATATTCTGGAATTTTCCAAAGCAATAGAATAGTCTTTATTCAGTATAACCAATGATTGTTGCAAATTTGAAGCCAAATAGTTAAAAACTGGTTTCTAAAAAACAGATGAAAACTTCGTCAATAAAATAAACATGTATTAATAATAACAACAGTTATACTTGAGGCGCAATGTTCCTTCCTTTTTCTCGTTTTCCGATGTAATCTGTATAAACTTTTATGTGTGTTCTGGCCCTTCAGATTCATCTTAGTTTTAGGTGCGGCCCCTTGGTAAAAAAAATGTTTAGTCCCATTGTAGTCAGGTAATTTTTGATGCTCCACTGCATTATATTATTTTTTAACATCACACATTGTTCTGTTTTCATTTAAAAAATATTTTACCTGAACAAGTGAAGCTATGATTGCATAGGATTGAAAAAATGTTTAATTGTAATATCTTTTGTGCAATTTCCTTGTAATTATTTTTACTTTAAATTAACAGTGTATAACTCTTCTAAAAGTAAAAATAGTCTTCAAATATATATACTGTTTTTTCGTTTTAAAGTGATTTCAAGTTTCAATTTCAACATATGGACCAATTTTGAAGCACTATGCTCCAAACGTGACTCACAAGCAATAATTTTAAAATTGCAATACAAAAGTAGAAAGAATTGATCTTGCAAAAAACATTGCATTTGATGTGTGTTGCAGGGAAGATAAACAGATAAATTCAGCACAAAAAAAAAAAAAAAAAATCAGCCAAAAACAGCATTTATTTAAAACAGCAAATTAAGAAAAATCATTAAAGTTTATGGCATCTTTTTTGTATGCTTCAAGAAGGCTTAATGTCTTGTAATAATGCGGCTAACAAAAAGCAAGTTACAAAAAAAGATGAGGGAATGAAACAATTTCTGAAAGAAGAATTTTAAAGTAGGTTTATGAGAGATGGAAATGTGTGCACTTCGTTCTGTTTCAAAAACAGATGAAATTAATTATACAGGGTGTTCCGTTTTAACCTGCAAGATGTTTATTTTCGCAACTGTTGGTCGTAGATGCATACTTCCAATTGCAAAAATGTGCAAAATCAGATGCGGAGTTCAGATATTGAAAGTTTGAAGCAAAAAAAAAAAAAAAAAAAGAGTCAAAAAATAAAAAAAATTCACTTTTCATACTGGTTCCAGGTCCCCTAATTCATATTTAGGGAAATATTCTCCATTGAAAAATAATTCCAACACAAAAAGTTTGAAATTAGTACGACCAATATTCACCGAGATATGAAACGCAGCGTTTTGTGACTTACATCACGTTACACTCGTCATCAGTAACACCTTTTGGATGAAAATATAACAGTTAACAAGCATTTAAAACTTTATGTGTGCATAGAGTGCGGTTTTTCAAATTGTTCGAGATTTTTCAGTGTGTTTTTGCGTATCACAGGATAACATTTGCATTTATTTTTTAATAGCAATGAGAAATATAAAAACTTCGTGTTTTTTAATTTGGCAACCTGTCATTCTTCTGAAAGGCCGATAAGTTCCAATCTCATCTTCTATATGGTCCATTAAAACTTTAAACTGGAATATCTCCTTGAATTTTGGTCGCACAAATGTCAAGTTTTTTGTGTCAACGATAGTTCTTAATGGATATTATTTCTCTTAATATAAGTTAGGGGAACTGGGGCTCGTATAAAAAGCTATTTTTTTTTTTTTTTTGACTCATTTTTATTTTTGCTTCTAACTTTCAATGCATGAACTCCGCATCTGATTTTGAACATTTTTGCAATTGGAAGTATGCATCTAGGACCAACGATTGCGAAAATTAAGGTCTTGCAGGTTAAAACGGAACACCCGGTATATTCATGCTATACAGAAACCATTCCCCCTGTTTTTTTTTTTTTTGTAAAGAAAATTTCATATGAAGCTTCCATTGCACACTCATGTTTAAGATATTTCTAAATCAACTTTCCTGTTTCTTAAAAAAATAATATCGTAGCATTATTCCTGTAAAGTCAATCGATTCAGGTTGCTAACGCCATTTTTTTGCACAATCACGAATTGCTTATTATCCCCACTTGACCGAAGTTGATGTTGCTCTGATTTTTCAGATTACTATGACGACATCATTGTTTTAATATTTACTAAGATAACAAATTTTCGTCGTCATGGTTACAAATCGTTTTCGTTCATTCAATGCTTAACTTAAGCAGATTTTACTTTTAAAAGGGTGGGTGAAAAATTACGTTTCTTTAAGGAAAAAAATCAACGTAGATGAACTTAAAAGCAAAACTTCATCTAAACACAAAATTTCCAGATTACTAATCCCTATCAGTTGAGATTGACAAGAAATAAAACTACCATAAAGATATGCACTGTAATTTAATCTTTATGATGAGCATACGGGTGCAAATTTGCCATGATATCCAGATCTTCATTGCCGCATCATAATGACTAATTCTTTTTTTATGGATTTGCCTCGTATTACCTAACGTAGAAAATCACCAGTCATAATATGACGGGTGCAAATTTCTTCTCCATTTCCTTTCCATTCCATTTTTAGAAACAAGAGACTCAACGAGTAGGGTCCTATCGCAATCCGTGATCGCGAAAAACATAATTTGAGTTCAAGACTTCAAAATTTAAACGATTTTTCTTTCTTTTTTGAGAAACCGTACAGGCAATAAAACCAGAAATGTTTCAAAATATTGATGCCTGAATAACCAGTTGCTTTTTAATTTATTAAAACGTCAGAACATAACCTGAAATTTAAAACTCAGTCGAGTTTTTAAATTAAAACAAAAACTCTCCGAATTTCAACAACGCTTTTCGACACGAAATTCATCTGAGAGCTATTTTTAGCTCTAATCTACTTTTGAGTTGTTCTTTTAAGCCTTTTTACTTTTACTTGTGCCGAACTTTCTGCCGACGAAAGAATGTATTTCATTTCTTCTTTCGAGGAGTGAGTAGTATTTCATCTCTTTATATTTTCCAAGATAAGCTTTCAGAACTTTTTTGGACTCGTTTTTCATTTCTAATAATGTCTCTTCAGACACTGTTACGGAGAAAGTTATTGAGATCCTGAATCAGTGTTCAAGATTTCACCTTCAAGATTCTGAGTGGAGTTTTTTCTTTTTCCTTTTCAGATATTAGAAATTGTAATATAGAGTGTTAACAATTATTAATTTGCGCAAATGTTTAAGTTTTTAAAACAGAAAGCGATGGTTTTTTTTAACTACAGGTATTTCTAATTGGAATAACTTCTATAACGCAAAATGGAGCCTCAGCGCTTTTCTATTATAAGTACTACACTCGATGTACTTTTTTAATCCAGGCAGTTGTTTTTCATTGTATTAATAGGCACCATGTTTTTTTTTTGCCATTGTATTAATAGTCACCATGTTTAGTCGAAGTTACATAGAAACTACTTGTTTAGAGGTAACATACACTATTTTGTCTTTTTAATGTATTGGGTTGTTCGGAAAGTAATTTCGTTTTTTCCCGTCAGAGGACTTAATTACGTTTTTTCGAAACCAACTTCACACTTAAGCCGCATAACCATTATATGTCTTGAGAGCTGATATTGCAAGGCTTGTGTGTGAGAAAGTTCTATTAATTCTACGCAGTAGTTTTTGGTTGGTGCCCTTTTAAATACGGAGAGCAATAAGCAGCATTTTCGTCATATTTTACTTTTTTACTTCAGAAAAGGTAAAAATGTTGTCCAAGCGAGAAAAAAATTGACGGATGTGTATGGAGAAGGCGTGTTAACAGTACGCCAGTGCCAGAACTGGTTTGCAAAATTTCGATCCGGCAATTTTGATGTCGAAGATGCACCACGGTCTGGAAGGCCGGTCGAAGCTGACAAAGATGCGATAAAGGCATTAGTTGATGCAAATCGGCGAATAACCACACGAGAGATCGGTGAGAGATTAAATTTGTCGAATTCGACTGTTTATGGCCATTTGAAAGGCATGGGCTTAACCTCGAAGCTCGATGTGTGGGTGCCCCATGTCCTTACGGAGCGAAATTTGTGTCGTCGCGTTGACGCGTGTGATTCGCTCCTCAAACGTCAAGAAAATGATCCATTTTTGAAGCGGATTATTACTGGGGACGAAAAATGGGTTGTATACAACAATGTTAAACGCAAGAGGTCATGGAGCAGAAAAGATGAACCGGCTCAAAGCGTGTCAAAAGCCAACATTCACCAAAAAAAGGTGATGCTCTCCGTTTGGTGGGATGTCAAAGGAATCGTTTTTTTTGAGCTTTTGCCGGACAATACAACGATTAATTCAGAAGTCTATTGTCATCAGCTGGACAAATTGAATGATTCACTTAAAGAGAAGAGGCCCGAATTAATCAACAGGAAGGGTGTAGTGTTCCACCAGGATAATGCGAGACCTCACACAAGTTTGGTCACTCGCCAAAAACTTTTACAGCTTGAATGGGACGTACTGCAACATCCACCATATTCTCCAGATCTGGCGCCTTCCGACTACTATTTGTTCCGGTCCCTGCAAAATTTTTTGGATGGCAAAACCTTTACCTCAAATGAAGATGTCAAAAACCACCTGAACCAGTTTTTTGACAGCAAGGACCAAAACTTTTATGAGAGGGGAATTATGTTACTGCCAGTAAGATGGCAAAAGGTGTTGGACCAGAATGGCCAATATATAATTTAATAAAATATTTATTCATTATACGAAAACTGTCTTTCATGTCCCCCCCCCCCCAAAAAAATGAAATGACTTTCCGAACAACCCAATAGTTTAAAACAAAACAAACTAGAAAAAGACTACAAATTACACAAAAATGACATATATTGGGCCAAGTAACTTAGGTAAATCATTAAAACTGAAATAACCAGCCAAATAATATTCTTTTAAAGGTCATTAAATAGCATGAAAAGGTCGATTAAAATAATCAATTAACGAAAACAAACTTCATTAACTCCAATAAAATATTCGAAATTCAACAAATAAATGCATCAATTCTTTAATAATGAAAGTTCCACTAAAATGTAAAAGTAAAGCATGAAGAGAAAGTATGGATGCTATGCGAAATCATTGCTTTTACTTTTTCCGCGACTTCAGAATGTAAAAAAGTCGCCAACGCTATCAAACCGATTGTAGTATTTTCAACGGAAAAGTACTGCGCTGACTGTAAATGCGAAGCCATAAGTTTACCAAAGTTTGCTGTTTTAGCTGAAAATATGATCTTCTGAATGAGAGAAAGTCACTGCTAAGAAAATAATTTTAATACCTTGGTAAAAAACCAAATTTTAGTTTTCCTTGATGTTGCCGGAGTACAGACTGATGCCAGACAGCCAGAGATCTTAAACTGGCAGGGCACTCAAAAATATGATTTGGTGTAAGTGGAACATTATCACTGTTACTGCAGAGACAGTAGGTTCTATTACCATCTTTCTAGATCGTCTTACTTCGAAAGGGACCAGTTCTGAGACGGGAAATAGTTTTGGTAAGGTCTCTATTTGCATTTATTTCACAGAAGATGCCCGTTATTGTAATAATTAACATTACTTATTTAGTTTATTATTTCAACGCATTTAATTCTTCAAACTACGCGCTGTTTCATTGACAATACTTGCCCTGTAAACAACCATTCTTTTTGGGTTGCATATTTATAAGATCGCAATACAAAAACGTTTAGTTTTTAATTTCATTTCATGGAACTAAAATTAGACAGCAAAGTAGAAACTTTGAAAAGCTTCACAGGCCCAGTTATAGCATTTATTTCAGCAACGAACCAGTGCAAATAAAAATATTGGGTTTCTCTCTCGATTGTTTCTTTCTTAGAGAAATAACCAGCTCAGAATAATTGAATAAATAAAATAAATCAATAAAAAAAGCTGATACGATAGCCTTTTTTCTATGTCAGCATTTCCTGCTTCAGAAACATTCTGAAACGATGCCGTGGAACGTTTTTACGAATTGCATTTTGTAATGTGTGAAATAATGTTTTGCTATGAAACAGCCATACTATTGGATGTGAAATACGTTGGGATTGAAGCTTTTCCAATAAACAATAACTTTTATGGCCGTTATAGGCAGTAAATTTATTGGTTTTAAATCTGAAGATTATGTGCCTGGCTTTTGAAAGCCCATTCTTTACTCTGTACCTATATCAGATACTACGGAACACCTAGATGGTCCTGGGCTTGGGTTCTAATCAATTCAAGTATCTCTATGCAAAGGAGTAAAAGCAGTGCTTCAAATCGGATCTGAACCAAAAACTGAAACTTTTTTTTTGTTGATACGAAAAACCAGAGTGGAATTGAAAATTAATATTGGTTTATTTTGGTTCGATATATCGCTCGTTTGGAAGAACTTTGCTGCATATTATCAAGGAATCGTATTCTTATAACAGCTTTCCTCTGATTTAGTAAGGAGAGTTGTAAAGAAATGCGTGTTTTTTACAGGTTGCTCCTGTAAAGGACAGCAGATCTACTTAGGTTGCTCAACAAGTACACCTGCTCTACAGGTTGCTCCACTAGTTAACTTTTACAGGTTAGCTCCACAAGTATTCACAATGGGGTGGTTTCCTTCAGTCAAAAGTACTACTTTTAGTCATTAAAATGGATAGGATGAGCAAATAAATAAATAAATAAATAAATAAATAAATAACATGGACCCAGAAAATACTTTCATTTTCCCAACAGTTTTTTTTAAATTAATTTTTTAAAATGTCCGATTTTTCAAACAAGGAGTGGTCTAGATGACGTCACAAATGATGCACTTTGCTGCATCTTTCTACCACGTTTCCACGTTATGAAAATCAAGAAGCAAATTAAGTATTGTGCTCTACGCTTGCTATCAACCGTATCGTTGCCAATACACGTGAGTAAAGATGCGAATTAAATATTTTGCACTGCGAAAATGGCATTTTATCATTTGTGATGTCATCAGCAGAAGCCTTAAACAATGAAAGCGCTCCGATTTAAGTATTTTTTTTAAATATTAAACAAATTATTTTTTAAATGGTCAGATCCTATGTTTTTAAGCATGCTCTTTCAGAAAAAAATGCTTTTAAAATTTTGGAAACGACCCCATTGTTTTGAAGAATAATCTGAGGGGTTCGAGTGATTGATTTGAGCACCAATATTGCTGAACACTAATCAAATACCTTGTTGTGTTTCCTTGATAATCATAAAATCAAGGAAACGCATTCTTTTAACAACTTTCCTTTAATTTATTACGGGAAGGCTTTATTACAGAAAGGTTCTACAGGTAGCTCCACAAGTATTTATTCACAATTGTTTTGTAGAATAATCTGAGCAGTTCGCGTGAATGATTTGGCTACCTAGCGTGCAAAACACGAATATCATTGAACATTTACGGGACGCAATCCAGATATCTGTTCGTGCGCAAAATTTTGCATCAGCAATGCTTTCGAAACAGTGGACTACAGAGGCAACATGGCTCAATGATTCGGCAAGAAACTTCTTACGACCTTTTGAGTCCTTGCCAGGTCAAGTTGATACACTTTTCCAGGCAAAAAAGGTCTGACAAGATATTAGGAGGTATTCTATGACCTTTGCTACCCCAGTGCATATGTCTAAGTGAAAACATGTGGATACATATTTCTTCATCCCACACACACACACATGCACAGTCGACGAGTGCACTAATGCAAAACGAAATGCAAAAGCTATTTTCTAACAATTCGTAGCCTCAAAACAACTGCAGGATGAATATCTCACTGTCATTCCTGGGACGTGCTATCTTACTGTCATTCCTGGGACGAGATATCTTACCGTTGCTCTGAGGCGAAATGATCCTTTGTGGCAAAGGTATCAATTTATACGATGGAAACTGATCCATGCTAGTCTTATCCCTGGATCTTCCCTCTATTTCTTATACTCTTAATTAGACACTTTTTTTTAATTGTGAAAGACAACCTCAATTACAATTTGGTTTAAAATGTACGAAATACCATTAGGAGGATAAACACTTTTCTTCTTTATAAAGATGTTTTAAAACATGCCACTGTAAAAGAAGCTCTTGACAGAATCCAAGCCTTCATTGGTTTTTTCGCATTTATATTATGACTTTTTCTTTTGATATTTTATTCGAATATTCATCCAAGACTCATTGAAAGACTATTAGTGACATAAGGGGAAAAAGGGAATGAAAAAGCTGAAAAGCAGATTAACTACAAAAATACGTTTATCAAACAAATTAGATCAATGTAAAAATGGACGGCAAAGAAAGAAATGGAAATATTCGATAAAGTGGTGAGCAACAAAGCAATTTCTATACTTATCGGGAAAGAAAAATGAAATACTACTTTTGCACCACTAAAGAAATTCAATAATCTCTGGGCTTGACAATATCGGCTCACATTTAAATCGAGTCGCATGATGAATGAAAAGTTCTAAGTCATTCATTGGGTAAAACAGATTTTTTTGAAAACTCATTCGGGAATAAATCATTTAATTCCTCCATTTAATGGGATCTACTTTGAAAAAATTATTTCGATTAATCAAATATGTAATTTTCTGTTCCTTTCTATTGCTCTGAAATTAGTTACTATTTTGTGAATATGCGCGGATAACTTTGTAACTCATCAATATTACATCTTTTTAAAATAGAACAGTCTAAACTCACGTCTGTGATTTTCGTTTCTTCCTTTGTTTTAATTTAATACTATGCCATCGTCTAAACGCCTATTATGGTAAAGTACCGTAAAAGGGGGCTACTTGGACCCGAAATTTCATACTTTTGCGAGATTTTTTTAATGATTTTTTGGTTTAACCCATAACATGCACTGCTAATCTTGTTTTTACCTCTTTTAAGACGTTTTGCAACCACTTTATGGTTTTTTTAAACAACAATTTTAACTCAGTATATTTTTTTTTTCGATTTTTATAAATTGGGTTCAAGTAGCCCCGCGCAGGGGCAACTTAGTCCAACTCAGCAAATCCATTAGTCATTCATTTGGTCACGAAAGACTAACACAAATTCTTGAAATGTAGAAATTGTGCGCTAAAATCGTACCGAAGATCAATTACCGTGACTGACCTCCCGTCTTATTCACCCGATTTAGCCGCTTGTGATTTTCTTCCTGTTCCTAAAATGCAAAATGGTGCTAGGGGGTGACACTTGGGGGATCACATCAGGGCCCCTCATCCCACCAGGCAGAAACGACACGGCAACTGAACAACATCACAACTGAAGACTTTCAGAACTATTATCAACAGTGGAAACGGCGTTCGCGGAAGTGCGTCTTGTCTCTGGGAGAGTACTTTAAAGGAGACCATATTATAATACCTAAATAATTGTAAAATGAAGTTATTATTTAACTTTTATGCGTATTTTCCAGACAGACCTCGTACAACTATAACCTTAAAACACTTATTTTACTTAGAAATAGAGTACGAACATAAAACTATTTTTACTTTGATTATAACAGATGTTTCCTTGAACTTACATGTGGAAGTTTACAGACACTAAAAAGAACTGTTTAAACAACTTGCAATCATAACCTCAATCATAAAAGGTAGGAGTAGCAGAAACTTTGTTTCATACACCAGTCTCTGCCTAGTACTGCTACCTGTCATGAAGAAGGTTTTTTGAGTCTATACATTGAGTTTTATAGGACCAGGAGGGATTTTTAAAACTTTTTCTCATGGGTTCAAGTAGCCCCTGGAGGCTCAAATAGCCCCGCTTTACGGGGTAACTAAAGCTGGCATCCAAAAACAGTTCATAAAATACTAATTCAATTTAATAAAACAAATATTTGAGCATTATAATTTTCACAAGATGATTTAGAAAGATTTTTACTTCCTTTTACACAAAAAGGAAGTATTGTATTCGCGAAAAAAATTTCACTCAAAAATCGATCTTAATTTCCATTTTCATGCCCCCTCCCCCCTTCCCGAACGGAGTTGAGATTTTTTTTTCGACTTGACCACTCGTGGATAAGTGCCTAAGAACGTATAGACTTTCGAAATATTCATTTTGACGATTCCCGAGTTAGTTACAACGAGTTTTCTCGTGATGTCTGTATATACGTATGTATGTATGTATGTGCGTATGTGTGGAAGTGCGGATGAGCGTATGTGCGCATGTACGTATCTATGTCGCATAACTAAAGTACAGTATGTCCTAGAAAGTTGAAATTTGGTACTTAGACTCCTAGTGGGGTCTAGTTGTGCACCTCCCCTTTTGGTTGCATTCGGGTGTTTCTAAAGGGATCTTTTGCTCCTTTTTGGAGGGAAATCATTCTTAATTTCGATGTAAACTCAAGTGGTGTTACAATTTAGCAGACACTTGGTGATATATCGCCAGCCTTTTGGTCGCCAAGTTTCGTCAGCAACTTGGCGACAAATTTGGTGATTTTTTTTAAATCTGGTTTCAATTTGGCCACTGTTGGTGATATTTATAGAATAAACTATTGAATCACATTAAAATTACCAGTAATGGAAAATGACATTAAATTGGAGTAAGAGGAAGTCATGTGAGGCACACATCAGCTCGTTTTTTTCTGAATGTATAAATAAATAAATAAATAAATAAATGAATGAATGAAAGAATATATATATATATATATATAGGTATATGTATGTATATATGTATATATGTATGTATATATATATATACTATCGTGTGCAACAGAAAAAACATCCATTTCTTACATATACTCAAAAAGTTTGTAGAAGTGACTTTGCGTGAATCTCCAACTGTGGAGTTTCAACAAAGTTCTTAAATAAAAACAAAGCAAAAAAAAAAAAAAAATTCTTTTAGAATCAGAACAAATGCAAGGGAAAAAAGGCCAGTGACCTATTTTCAGCTTATTGCACTCTCGACTTGTTCTTCGAACTTTCTAAGGTAGAAAAATGTTATGCACAAATCCATGCCAAACTTTTCGTGTCATAAAAAGAGAAAAGATCCAGTTTCTCTCCTAAAATGAGCATACTTTTTTGCTAGTTGCTTTGATAAGAGATAGAACTCTTCTGAGACTCAACTACGATGAAACATTTTTTTTTAATTTTTTACATCATTTTTTATCTCTAGCATATTTTTCATTACAAGTTGTTGTCATAAAGTATGTGACAGAATCTGTAAAAATCGTCTTATTTCTCTCCGTATGCACTACAAATGCCCACGGCACATTGGAAACACGTTTGGAACACTTTAAAAGACTAAAATTACGGCGGTCTTCGTATACCTAAAAATACGGCGGGGATCATTTTGATTATTTGAGAAGAAATCTACATAGTTCCCTGCATCATATGATATATGTAAGAAAATTAGTTTAAAATAAACAGATTTAAATTAAATACCGTTTATTTAAAGAATATAGAGACTTTAACTACTAGAGTTTAAAAGGCCCTCAAAATAACCAGAACTGTTTCAGTTGCATTTCAGAAACTAGCGGCTAATGCTCCCTTTTATGAACAAAAACATTATGAATGCTTCTAATTCTTGTTCCGAGAAGCATTTTTGAATTTCTGCTGTTTCAACATCAGTTAATGTATTTGGATTTTCTTTTTTCATAAAAGGGTCAAAATGACACCTTGCCACGCTTCTAGGTATAACCCTATATAGTTCGGATTTTAAAAAAAATATAAAATTTTTTGAAATCTTTATATTATTACATAGCACGATGCTTTTGGAAAAGTCAAGAAAGGATTAAGCTTTTTATGAAAATACCGAGGAGCATTTAGCAAAACAAGTTTGCTTGGGGTCAAAAGTACTCTCCCCGTAATTCTAGTGTTAATTCAGAAAAAGTGTTCTAGTTGCCCGAATGTGTAGTCAAATGTGTCCTGAATGTGCTCCATTACGATTCAAAATCTGTTCGGAATGTGTACTGCTTAGGATATTTTTCAGGTTCAAACCTAGGTACACATTTGAGAACAGATTGAGAGACCATTTCAGAGAATATTTGGAACACATTTGGGCACACTTGTGAAGTTATCGTTTTCTTCAGTGCAAATATAAATGCGAAAGCTTTCTTTAACTACCAGCAAATAGAATATCTCGTATGATCCTACAAGAAATTTTGTTGCAAAGATTCATCATTCTTAGGCTTACAACATTTTTGAAGTGTTCAACCGGTACACCGGACTGCCCCCTTCCCAATTAAACACACACACACACACACACACACACACACATATATATATATATATATATATATATATATATATATATATATATATATATATATATATATATATATATATATATATATATATATATATATATATATATTACAGATGCTGAGTCAGTGAAATTTACGAATTTGAAAATATTTACGTACAGTGGCGTAGGAAAGAGGATGGTCCGTAGGTCCGGACCCCTCCCTTGAAGCTCAAAATCAAGCTATAATAATGAAACGTGAAGTTATTTCCTTCTATATAAAATACTTTTTTCGTCACCAAATCAGTTCTATGTATGTAATACTGTAATACTGTGTGTGAAAAATAAATTTAAACGATCTCTGCTTCAATTAACATTTCCAAGAATTACAGTTTGCTATTTTCAGGCAGGGTAGGGTTTAGGTATTTTTGCCCCCCCCCCCATCCCTCGAGGAATTTGTAGCTACGCCACTGTTTACGTATGAAACGAATTTCCGAAGATTGTAGTGCTCCTGCACTTCTGTCCCAAAAAAATTAGCCCTGCTCCTTCAAACAAATAGTGAACAATGATTTTTAAATCGGAAAGAATATTTATCCCACAAGAGACTAGATGGAGCCACGGCCCATAAATAAGTCAGAATAAAGCATTGAAATAAAGAGAACATTTCATCACTGAACAAGAGAAGCTACGTCCAAAACTGAACAAGTCTATATTCCTATATACCAATATCAACTATCTAGTAGCTAATCAATATTCTCTAAATTAGTTAAGATTTCAAATTATTTCAAACGTATCGTTTCATGCTGCATTGTTTAAAAGGTGCTACTACTTTATTTTTTCGTTTTTTTTTATTTTTTGCGCATCTTTTTCATTAGATGAGTTCATGAGTGAGGCATGTTATGTTTCTTGAGACATGCATAAAGTGTTAAAAATGTAAGTTTGACATAATTTCAGTCTTGGCTAACTAATAGAACATTGATCAGATACTAGAAAGTAGATGTTGGTATACGAGAAAGTAGGCTCGTTTTCTTCTGGAAGAAACTTCTTGTTCAATATTTGTTTGATCATTCTATTTTATCTATTATGAACTACTCATGATTATATTAATCTAAATATCAAACTTGATTGCATTCAATCGTACAAATCAATAGAGAAGATATTTACGAGTCATGTTTTGTACAACATCGTTATATGTGTTTCAAATTTTTCTTCTTTATGAGAAGAACAAGTGGTACCCGCACGGCTTTGCCCGTAATAGAAAAATTAAACGGTCTTTTAGTTCGCCTGTATATTTACAAATAATGTATGGTGAATTTTCTCGCCAATTGGCTTGCACCCATGTTACGGTTCCACGATATGATAATTTCGTATCTCGCCAATTGGCTTGTGCCCATGTTACGGTTCCACGATATGATAATTTCGTATCTCGCCAATTGGCTTGTGCCCATGTTACGGTTCCACGTTATGATAATTTCGTAATTTACTTGTCCATCTTATGATAGTTTTGTTCTTAAAATTGGAATAGAAAAAAAGCCACATCTACTTTTAGAAAAATCGCTTCGAGGTGCACACTCCCATGCTGCCAACTAACTTTGTGCCAAATTTCATGAAAATCGGCCGAACGGTCTAGGCGCTATGCGCGTCACAGAGATCCAGACATCCAGACATCCTCCGGACATCTAGACAGAGAGATTTTCAGCTTTATTATTAGTAAAGGAGATAAAACAGAGATAAAAAAATGCTTTTAAACGAAATATCGTGTTTTGTAACTTTCTCGCACGATTGTGGGTACGATACTTAGTAATTCTTGCCTGCAGTACTCGCTATACGTAAGTATATAGCACTTGTCTTCAATGCAAGCAACTGAATTAGCATCTTAGTGTCTTGAAGTAAAGACCTCATCTTCCATTTGCCCAGGTTTTCGGCCCTGCTCTGTGAGCTCTGGACGATAGTACCAAAGGAGGCTCATCATCATTTCCCCTGTAAATCAGCGCGAAACAGATAAACCGGAAGCATTTGACCATCAAGACGAATCTTTTTAAGGAAAAAACAACAACAACTTAATAATAACAGTCAGTTTCCGCTCAGCCCAGTTATTTGTTAGCCGTTCAAAATAATTCAACTTCTTAAGTTATCTCAAGAGCTTAAAATATAATTAGACTCCAAATGATTCGCTAAAATTATTTATCACGAACTACTGAAAGTGAATGATGAAGTATTTACAACAATCACATGTCTTAGACCTCTTCTTCTTTTTTTTTTTTTTTTTTTTTGAAGTCTCCTACTAACTTAAGAAAAATGACTTGACTTTTCCCAGACGTCCTTGTTGTTATAAAAGAGATATACTAGCACAGTAGCGCCCAAAGTACGGCCCGCGGTCCTCATCTGACCCACTAAGCTTAGTCGTGTGGCCCATTGTATATTTTTCCACGTTATTTAAAAACAATAATAAATATTTTGAAAACATAAATATGTTCTAGCCCGCGAGAATCATTTAAAAAGGAGGTGCGCCCTTCGGGTAGAAAACTGTTGGGCACTAATGGTATAAGGAAGGAAAGTCATTGGAGCGAGGGTAGATTGTTTTCTCTGTACAGACACTACGTTAGCAGAGAAACAACTTTTACGGAATACGTTTATCTTGATAGAATCGGCACAAACTGAAAATAAGGTCCATTGAGAAACATGCCTTATTGAATTGCAGATGGTTAGAGTTCGAATTATATGCAATAGTATTTTTCTGTTTCTTTTGACTATAAGATATATAAATGTATAAAAACGGCAAATTTTTAAAATAACTGTTTACTGCTAAGTTTTTCTCTTAATTTTGAGATTTGTTTTCATAAAAAAATTATTGCAAAAAACTATTTTGTTCTTCATAAATAACAAAAAATTGATTACCTGGGGTTTTTTCTCGCGACGCCTGATTTTTTTTTTTGGTGCATATTTCTGCAGCATACGCCATTTTTGATTGCATTATCGACAAAAAATATAACAAGAAGTTCCGTCTAGAACTATACGAGTCTACTTTCCCGTATACCCATACTACTTTCTAGTACCTGATCAATATTCTCAAAAATAGCTAAAATCACAAATTGTTTCAAACATATTTTTGCTAATTTCTAGGAATAAAGTATTCCTCACACATCTAAAAAAATTAGATGCGTGGAAAAAAAAAAGCAGCACCTTTAAAAAAAAAAAACAGCTAATACACTTTTTTCCCTTTAAAAAAAAATTATTTAACAGCTTTCAAAACGAAAAAATAATAATTAAAATTAATAAGCTTATTAAAATAAATACATCATATCAAAAAAAATCGTTTCTTTTTCCCCTGTTGCCAAAAATAATTTTTTTAATGAATTAATGCACTTACCAAAATAAATAAAAACAATAAAATGTCAACTTAAAGAAATACTTTTCATTGTCCAAAAAAAAAAAAAAAAATCGTCTACGCATATCGTTATGTAGAAACATAAATGACTTCGAGTTTATTCGCCGAAAACTGAATACCTAAATTAAAATTTTAGCGTGAAAATAAAAACAAATCATATCAACAATAATTATTTCACAGTGAAAACCATAGCTGCGGAGTCGGAGTTGGAGTCAATCTCATTTTTGGGATAAAGGAGTCGGAGACGAATATCCAAGATTCGAAGTCAGTCATTTGTCCTCCGTGTATAAATTTTTGCCAAAACTACGAAGTCAGAGTCGAAGTCGGGGAGTCGGAGTCCGATTAATTGTCGGGCACAGGAGTCGGAGTTGGAGTCAGGTGCCTCTAAATTCTTGGAGTCGGAGTCTGGAGTTTGGCGTCAATAGCTATTTCCAACAAAATTTGTTTGAAATAAATCCGCCTTCAAGTACGGAATCTACATTGACTTTCAGTTTCCCCGTAGGCGCTAATGTTAAGTTTTCTTGAACTGTTCAAAATTGAACAAAAAATAGTTCAAATCAAAAAGTGAAATATGGGAATGAGGTGTCCTCGACGAGAGCTTTCGAACAAAAAAAAGTTTGTTCGAATCGGACTATTCATTCAAAAGTTATTAGGGGGGGGGGGACAGACAGACAGACCGACGGACCGACAGACCGACAGACATTTTTCCCCATCTCAATACCCTACTTTCCAATTTTTAATTTTTCGATATTTATTTAATTATTTTATTTATTTTTGATTTTTTGTTTGTTTTTCGCTACATTTTTAAGATGCATTAAGCCTTCTTTCATGCTTTTTTCTTCTTTTTCTGACTTTTACTGGGGAAGTAGGCTAAAAACTGCAAGAACAGAAAAGTCATTCGTGTTTTTATTCAGGTGTGAAAACGTTTATTTGCGTGAATAAAAAATTTTAGAGCACATTTTTTAAAACTTTTAGTGCATTTTTTAGGAGTTTTTAGGAACTTTTAGTGCATATTTACGTAATTTATATTTGAAATTAACTTGCACGAAAGGGAAACTGAATTATCAAGGAAGTGAAAGAAATAAAAACATGGTGTGCATAAAGCACGAAAATGCGAATAATCACACCATCTACTAATGAATATATCATTTTGTACTCATTTGTGGTACTTTTGCTTATTGATATTGCATTAATTTGTTTTTTGAAGCTAAATATTTACATCAAATGACTAATTTTGGTTAATCTCCAGACTCGTCGAAATTTAAAAACAAGGGGGGGGGGAGGGAGATTTCGTATAGGCAAAACTGGGAGGAGCATCCTAATTTTGGTATTGTCTCATCAATCAAGAAACGTACATTCAAAATGAAAATAGATATCCAAATGTTAAATTGAAAACTCTTTAGTTAAGAACTATTTATTTTTTCCCCACTAATTTCAAAAATACCGGTTCCGTTTTTACCTCAGCAAATACTGATATTAATTAAGGGAAAAATAGCTCGAAGTACCGGTATTCGGTGCACTGAAATTTCAATCCGTAGTCGCTACATTGGAGAGCCCCAAGCGTTCGCTAAGGATTCCAGCCTTATTCGGCATGTCTCACTCTACGTAAAAAACGTTTGGATTAAAGACATTAAGTTCTGTCCTTATAACCTTGCGGTATATTAACAACTGAACCCTGTTAACTGCAGACAACGGTGACAATTTTGTCAGCGAATAATGGATATCTTGGACGAAAACAAAAATACAGTTTTATTCATGAACACGAGGCTCATTTCCATTTGGATGTCTTTATAAACCATCAAAACTGTAGATTGCCCACAAAATCCACAAATATTGCAAGAGAAGGCTTTACACAGTGCTCGAATGACAGTGTGATGTGGGGGGGGGGGGTCATCGTTTTTTTTTTTTTTTTTTTTTTTTTTTTTGAGAACGATAACAGTAAGACAGTTGTTGTTAACACAGACCGCTATTTAAAAATGTTTACTAATTCTTTCTTGCCTGGCACATTGCCATCACCGAATAGCAATGAGAAACATATGGTTCTAGGACGACTTTTCAACGCCTCACACTGCTCGAATTTCAAGGAAATGTGTCCCACAAGCTTTCCCCTGAAAAGTCTATGCTCGTTTTGGAGATATTCCTTGCACCCCACGGTCTCCCGATGTGATAGTCCGGGACTTTCTTTGAGACTTCTTGAAATGACGTGTTTAAGCTGAAAAACCAGGCACAATGCCAGAGTTGAAGGCAGTCATCCGAACAGAAATCCAAGCCATTCCACGAACATTGTCACAAGATTCAATGCGTAATTTCAGAGAACGTCTATAAACATCTGTTCAATCAGAAGGACACCAACCACGAGGTGTTATTTTTGCTACTTAATTTTTGTAAAGAGTTTTTTGAAATTTCAAGTTTGTAAAACACTTTGGTTCAAAAATTGATTTCTTTTTTTTTCCCAAAATTAAAAATATTTTTGGCTTTTTTTTAAACTATGCGGTTTTTGGAAACACCCTGTAGAAAGTTTAACTATTTGCTTGAATATAAATGATGTCTTCGAAAAACTCAATAGAGAATTAAAATTTAAAAAATAATAATAATTTGAATTCTGAAATTTTGAATTCAAATTATGTTTTTCGCAATCACGAGCTGCCACAGGACCCTATTAATTGGAATTATTGTTTCTAAAAACGACTTCTGTTCCCCCAAGCTCTTAGGCGGTTACGTGTGTATAGTTGTGTATGTGTATGTGTAGGCTTGTGTGTGTGCGTAGACCTGTGTGTATGCACGTTGGCGTGTGTGTATGTGTGTAAAGGTGCGTGTGCGTGTGTGTGAGTGTGTATGTGTATGAGCGTGTATTTAGGACATGGACGCCACCGACCAGGAGAATCGGATTCCGGAGGAGCCTCGTCTGCAGAGGACGGTGGGGTTGAAACGGGAACCGGAACGTCAAGGGCAGTCAAATAAAACCAATTAGCAATCGCGACTGCTCAAAAAAAAAAAAAAACACTTTTTGATTTATCATCCCAATTTCTGTTCTGGAAGCATTTATTTTAAATCAGAATCAATTTCATCTGCCATTTTTTCCCTATATATATATATATATATATATATATATATATACTAGAGGACCCGACAGACGTTGTTCTGTTCAAATTTTGTAAATTGGAAAGTTAAAAAATTTCAATAAACTACCAAGTGTTTGAACCGTTTTGTTGAAAAACATAAATAAAAGGAAAATGTTTTAAGCTGTTTGGTGTCAGAATGCGTTATTTATTACAACTTGATTTATCTAATACCCACTGAGCAGTTGTTTTATTAACTACTTTTTCTCCCGTATTTGATGGTTTGTTCCTTCAGCCATACTCAAAGGATGAAAAGCGTCCTCATGTATTAAGTGTAAAAACTAATTACCCATCTAGAACAAACGGGAAATCCCGCTGCAACATCCCCCTATATGAAAAAGAATAAACCAATCGGAAGGATATCGTTTAAAAAACTGATAAAGGTAAAAACAGTTCTCTAAGTAAGCGAAAATCACTCATCCCCCCTCTCCCGATGTAAAATAAACATTCTTCAACTAAAAGGGCTAAAAATTTAAAAACAAAAACTTCTTTGCAATTTGAAATATTTCGCCAAATAAACAAAAAAATACAATAAATTACATTAACAGTAACTTTAAAATGTAAACAAAAGATAATGCAATTCTATTGTATACAGCCAAAGTCGCCAAGCTACCACGTTACTGTAATCCAGCCGATCAGTGAGCGAAGCCAACTCCGACCGATTAGCGGTCCGATCTTTTGAACGAAAATTTTTTAAAAACTTCATATATTGTCTAATTTGTTCTTTCCACCAAGGATAAAGATCATCCACTGCACTGATTTTTTGTGTACAGAACAACCCTGTTGTAACTTTTCTGGACGAAAATTAAAATTTGTTTCTCTTTAAATTCCATCATCTTTTCCTTTAATAATGTATTGATTAGTTTGATAATCCTTAAAGTGTTTTTGACACTGGTGTCAAAACTAACATGAATTTGCGCCGAGAAAGAAATGTTGCTAGGTGCGGTACTTTTTGATCTTAAGAACAACCTAAAGCCCCGATCCGGTCACATGGTTCAACTACGACGACGGAACACACGTTTTGCGTGAACCTTCCAGTACTTTACTTTAAAATCTATTACGTGGCCTAAATTCCTTGCTTTTAAGATATCAAGGCTTCACTCTTTCTCTCTCTCTACGTTTTATGTATTCTCAATTGACATATCACAGTAGGGAATTTCATTACTTTCTTATTGTCCTTTGGCAACGGGTTAGATTTATTTCAGTTCTCGCTCAACAATAGGTTAAAATAAATATTAATCATTTGGGAGAAATAACCATCCAAAGCTTAAATTCATTAATTAATTAACGAAGACTTTTTCAATTCGATCCATCGCGCTCGAAACCAGGCTTGCCACAACTTCATTACACACAATAATTTGATCAAAATCGGTCCAGCCGTTTAAAAGCCTTATTGTGACAAACGTCCGCACAGAAGATTTTTATATATTAAGATATATATATAAGGTATCAAGAAAAAGTAGTAAGCACACATAGAGAAAATATTTTACATTGCTTCTTTCATTCTGACACATTTTTAAAACATCTTAAAATCTATTTCAAAGCAAAATCCACCACCCTGCGTTAACCACAATTACACACACATGCTTCGAACACTTTAGATGTGTAGTGAGGGTTCGGGGATCAGATTCTTAAAGATCTTGGTTTATCTTTTATAGTCAATTCCAGTATGATTATATACCGGTTTAGATGTCTTTTCACCAAACCCTTTCTCCGCTCAAAAGTTCTAGCTCGTTAGATTCCCCGGGGAAGGGATTCTGGCTTCACTAGTAGTTCAGTACTATCACAATTTTTATCAAACAACTATTTTCAATCTTTTTTATTGACCAAACTTGATTATTCTATATCGAAATCATTTCTCTCTCCGTAAATCAAAATCTACCAGAAAGGTAGCTATTCACATGACCAGCTAGCTCTATTCTCCTGGTGAATAGCTATGTTACACAATACTAGATGGCGCTCTTTACGTGTACTAAATATTTGATGGCTTCCGACAATTTAATAGACGTAAAAACATTTACTCCAACCGAACGCGCCACAAAATGATCAAAGGCAGATGAAAAAAGACCCAGGCACGCAGAGGGAGCGTTGTTCTGGCACTATAGTTATGCAATGGAAATTCGTGTGAAAGTGACGTAAGGAAACTACATGGAGCAATGTAGTTTTTATTTTACTGTGAAAATTGCTTTTATTGCAGCTATGAAGAGTTCTGGGATTTTTGGACTTCTTATCTAAAGTAAGAAATGTATTTAGTTCGTTCGGTTTCCATGTTCACTGATATGTTTAAAAGATTGAAAATGAGCAATTCCATGGGTAACTGACTGACATTTTTCAAGCAAAACCACACGTATTTTGTCATATTCCGCACAAAATATTCATTATTTAAAAAATATTTTTCCCTCGCTTATTGTTCTTTTTAAACTGAATTTAAAGGTGTAGTTAAATTCTCAAGATAACTTTTTTTCTTAAAAAGAATAGTTAAAAACATGGTAACTGACTGACATGCTAGTTGCATTAATATCAGTCAGTTACTATGTTTTCAATTTTTTTTTTAAAAACCACCCGTAGAATATTTTGGGAATTCAATTACATCATTAAATTAATCTTAAAAAACAACAAACCAGTTAGAAAGATTTTGAAAATGATGAATCTTTTGCTTGGAATGTGAAAAAATGCATATAATTTCGTTTCAAAAATGTCAGTCCCTCCGAGGAATTGCCAAAATAATATTTTTAATTTACACATTATTACATCCTCAGCAGACCTTGGAGGATCTGAAGGCTGCAATTGACTTCCTGACTTTGATAAATATGTTTACAACGAAATCTCGTTACAGTGAACACCAGTGCTACGAAATATTCTTCTCAATGAAATACATTTTCAGTCCCGATATAATTGCCACTATCGGAACTTGAATTCCAGTACCATGAATTTCTCGTTACAATGAACAAAATTTGTGGTCCCTCGAAGCTCGCGGTAACGGGATTTTACTTTTTTGTATGAGGTAGACTGACCAGTGAAGGAATACACCCAGTGGCGTAGCTACAGTGTTTGCCGCCCGGGGCGGTTCCTCAATTTGCCGCCCTTTCGTTGTGAAATAGCTAATACACAAAACTGTCAACCGTGTTTAAATTAAAGCTAGAAATTTAATTGATGGGAAAATAAGACCCTATTGTTCTCTACATACTTTCAAAAGAAAAAAAGGGGGGGGGGATAAGGGTCCACACTTGGAGAAAATTGCTAAATTTAAGTCAAAAACCGCAATTTTAGTTAACTTATTAGAAAGGGCGCGTTGGGTTTGCTCCCGATTTTTTTTCAAAATTTGTCTCTTTTAGTGTTTTTTTATTGACGTTAGGGGATCTGTCATCAACGAAAGGAAATTTTACGAAATTTTAAAATGCAGCTTAAGTTATTTAGAAAAAGTGAAGGAAATCGGGAATGGTCAGATACTCAATGCGATAATTTTAAGCTTTGAAACATGTAATTTTAGGCTATCTTTGGAAACGCAATTGCATACTTATTGCAGTTGTAGGAGCTAGGTTAGAGAGGGGCGCTGAGGCCTCTTACTGAAATGTTTTTTAAATTGAAATCAATTTTAAGGGTATCTTTGGAGGTTTGGTTGAAAGGGGAAGGTTCGGGTTCTTTCTTTGGAAATTTTTCGGCACCGAAGTCTCAAAAACGCAATTCTAGGCTGTCTTTGATGACGTTGAGAGGATCCCTAATGGCTTAAAAATTGTGGTGAAGCCAAGCGGCTCTCTCCTAAAAAATTTCCATAATTGACGTCCGACTTTGTGCTTTGTTTTATAATGATAGGAAGAAGAGGGGACAGAGGGAGGTTTCCCTCTAAAAATCTTTTTTAAAGCTGAAGTTCATTTTAAACTATCTGTCAGAAGGAAGGGGTAGCAAGCTCTCCTACTCACGCAAATTTCTAAGAAAGAAATTTTTGGGCTTTCTTTGGGGACGTAAGGAAAAGGGGTGAAGAGTTCTTCCGTCGGAAATTTTTCAAAATTGAAGTTTTAAAAACGCAGTTTCAATCTTTGGAGACGTTAGAAGAGAGGGGGAGGGCACTAAGATATCTGTCTCGGAAAAATTCCAAAATTGAAGCCCTAAAAACTTATTTTAGGCTACATTTGATCACTTTAGGAGATCAAGGACAGTCAGGGTTCAAATGCTGTTTTCACAAATTGATATTGAAATATCGAAGCATTAAAAACGTAATTTTAAGCTAGATGTTGAGACTTTAAAAGAGAGGGCGGGAGTTTTCTCCAAGAAAGTTTTCAGAATCAAAGTCCTAAATATATACTTTTTGGCTGTGTTTGCTACGTTAGAGGAAACGGTAGGGTTAGGGGCTCTGCCCAGAAATTTTCCAACATTGAGGTCTGAAAACGTATTTCTAAACTACTTTGGAGATATCAGGAAAAGGAATAAGATATTAAAGTGCTCTTCCGCCTAAAAATTTTTTTCGCATTGTTCGACTACAGATTGGAGGTGGGAGAGGTTCCCAACTGGAATTATTTGAAACTGAATACTTTAAAACGCATTTTAGATTATGTTTGGATACAAGTTGGGGGTCCAACCCAAATGTTGAAAAATGAAATTCGCTTATCTTCCATAAGGAATAGATTAACATGTGATTTAAAATTGTCGGATAGATTATTTACTCTCAAAAGCGAGAAAACGGAAATCCCTTATACTTCGTTTGAGGAAGAGAACTCTTGTAAAGAGTGGGAAATCAAAGCAAACTCTGAAACATATAAAGTGTGATGAGCAATAAATTGTTTCGTGTAACATTTTACAACTCCCCCTATTTTTCTTACTCTTGTCACCATTTTCCTGAAGTGAAAAAAGGGGAAATTTTTGTTTCACGAGCAGGTTTTCAAGAAACTCTAAACTTTAAATCCAGTATTAGCTTTTTCTTATAACAAAAATTGGAAAAGTTCATTGTTTCCGTCTTCCTGAAGTTAACCTCTACAGTCTAAATACCAGATTGTTAAAAAAAATACTATGCACTTTTCATAATCACTCAAAAAGACAAAATAACTTTTCTCGGTCAGAATGGAATATTTAAGTATTACTTTAGTTTTCAATTATTCCAATAAAATGACACTGCAAACAAAGAAAACAGCGGTTCAAGTCAGGTAGAGAATTTCTTATTATTGTAGAGCTTTCAATCATAAATTTGAGTGATAAAACACGCATATTTTTCTGGGAAAGTTTGGTTTGAAATGACTTGAGCCGCACTTTTCTCCGTTTGTGGTGTCACTTTCTTGGAATAATTGAAAACTACAGGAATACTTAAATTGTCCATTATGCCCCAGAAAAGTTATTTTGTCCTTTTGAGTGCTTTAAGAAGAGATTTTCTTGCCTGCAGTAATAGATTAAAACCATAATTTCCTTATTTATAAAACACATTTAATTTCCCACATAAAAAGGGCCAATTTGCCGCCCCTAGAACAGTGCCGCCCGGGGCGGACCGCCCCCTCCCCCCCCCCCCTCCTTAGCTACGCCACTGAATACACCCCAGAAAGTTAACAGAACGCAATTCAGTTTAAAAATTGCGTCAAAAATGTTTTTTCTTAAATTAATTTCGAGCAGTCTTGTCAAGCGCCGCCGCTACCAGCAATAGGGACCGGTACCGATTTTAATTCTGGGCCCTTCCCCATGACCCCCCCCCCCAGCCATTGCATATTTTTATACCGTCACTGAATTTCCTCTCAGTGACACTTACTACTACACTTACTAACTTCAAAATGAATTGTTTAAAATTGTATTCATATGTGATGTTGCATTGTTTCGTTGCATATAACTCAATTTTTTAATTTTAATGCAAATGAAGAAAAAGAAAAAAAAAAAAACAAATTTGAAGTTTGCACATACGAGAAAATGCTATTCAGCATTTAGTCCAATTAATTTTAATGAATGGGCCCCTTAAGGTGAAAATAGATCAAGTAAATTTTCATTTATTCGGCTTTTGACTCTTTTCACAACAAGCTTCATGTTCGACCCATTGTCAAACACCTGCCTCCTCAATCTTATAATGTGTGTCTTTTAAGGGAATTCATCAATTCTGGAGTAATATTAAATCCCGCTTTTTCTGAGAAGTTCAGAAACTCTGTAAATCTCTCCTGAAATAACTTAATTTTTTTCGATGAAATTATTAACATTATTATTGAAAACACCATTTCATGACCGTACAGGCCCCCCAAAGCTCAACCATAAGCACAAGAACCATTTTTATTCAGGTTCTCACTTGTTGATTATTGATAATCTTATTGCCGGTTATTATTTTGGTGATTAAATGTTGCTTATCGAGTACTCGAGAAAATAATGATAGATACTTTTAGTAGCGTTTTGAATGATAGAAATAGCACTACAGTAACGGTTGAACAATGAAAATCAGTAAACGTACTTTTATGAACACTTATAACTATATTTGAAAGCCCTAAAAGCTACAAAGTGATCAAAAGCTGTACTTATTTGTTATTTTTGTGTTTTAGTCTAACATTTTACTTAATTCAATGTGAACGTAACATCGAGCAACTTATCCTGCGTCCACCACATTGAAGTGGTTGAATGAATGTCAAAGTCAAAGCGCATGCGTAACGGTTCATACTTCGATTGCCTGCTGTTTTGGCATCCCTGCTGTATTTCCTGGCCAGCATGGCACCCTTGGGCACCATGCTTTCACCTTAGGGGGAGTAGATTCACTCGTCTGGAACCCCTGGTTATAACAGTCTAGCGCATATAGGTACTACTAAAGTTTTCTGATATGTTTTAAGCCTTTTTCCTCCTTTTAAAGTTTATTATTACGCTAAATCAAAATTTGTATGCTCCCTATATATACCATTGTAATGATTATCTTTGGTAAAACATTCTTTTTAATGCCCTTTATAGTTTAAATGATTAACCTCTAGAAATCGAACCTTACAATTTTTCGGCAGACATCTTGAATTTTACCAATTTAGCAAAAATGCTCAAGGTTTAGCGTCTGATACTCATCGGATTTGAACTCAGTAAGTCGAATTTTTATAGAAAACACCAAAACACCTTATATATATATATATATATATATATATATATATATATATATACACACAAAAAAAGAGGTTTCAATGGACACTAGCCTGGACTATAGGGTATTTCACGCCTTGAAAACACGCCTCAAAAATTTAGTGAAGTGTATTTTTACGTTTTGTACTTAAAATAAAAATTTTGCATCGGGAAAAATAAAAGAAAAGGGAATTTTCAAAATATTGTATTTGAACGTTGTTAATTTCGTTTTAAAATTCAAAATATCAAATGTTCTACAGGTTAAAAATCAAAATAATATCACTTATATTGATAGTCTAGAATGAAAATCTCGTACCTCAAAAAATAAATAAGTAATAGTTAATCATTTAATTAATAATTTATTATTAATTAAAATAAATAATTAGTAATTAAATATTTTTCATATCATTGGACTTTAATAATTTGAAAAATCTAATAATAGGATTTTCACATTATTAAAATTGTATTGTTAGAAGTAAAGTAATGGTAGTATTGTGAGATACGAGCCCATCCATCTAATAACGCATGTTAATGTAGAAAATTAATTAACTAACCATTAGTTAATAGTTTATTCCAATTTTACGGTCTAGAGGGGTAGGGCCATGCCCCCCGACCCTCCCCCTGTATCCGCCCCTGGTTAAGGGGGTATTTTTTTTTGAAAATAGTCTATACAAATTTTGCATTTAAGAAGTGAAAATTTGTTTTAATTAATAACTTTCGAGAACAGTATTTTTTGAGGCATGAAGGTTATCCTATGTCCTTTTCTGAAAGGGACACAAGTATCCTATGCCCTTTTCTGTACTCTTGACCACATGCATGATGATTTTCATGATGATCATCCGAGTAGTTCAGTCATGAAATCTCAACAAACTCATTTTTACATTTCTAATATTTGTTAGGATTCCAGATTATCGCACGCAATAAATAAATAAATTTATTGAAACTGTAAATGTCGTGACTCTACGGCTGAAAGTTAGTCAAAAATGAGCTGTTTTCGATGAAGTCACGTACGAATAACGGGAGCATCTGCCGATGTAGTTTCCCCCGTTTTACAATTCTTAATTCTCTTTTTCCGGTGACAGAATGAGAAACACATCTTCTTTTTCTTAAAGAGCAGGTCGATTTACAAAAACCGATTTAACTAGCTCATAATAATAAATGTAACTTTCATAAGCACTGGACAAGATATATTTTTCAGACAACCATTTGCTTCGAAAACATCTTATGAGGAATCATACTGTGCTGTCCATTAGTTGCCGTGGTTACTGCAGACAATACGTCGAGTTTCCTACACGTAGACTTTACAAATCATAATTGGCTAAAAATCCTAGATTTATTTTTCATTCATGGCCAATTACTTAAAGTGCATATGTTGTTGCTTTCTGTTGAAAACATTCAACTGAAGGGCTCGCAAGGGGGAGGGGGGATGTAATATGCTACATGATGTGAATTTTTCAGTAGGCCAATTTCCAACTTATAAAAATTATTTATAAATTTTTTCAAAGCTAGTGTACATCTATATTCTGCAATACTAAAACCAGATATGTTTTTCTTTGAATGACATAATCCATTGTAATGTTTATTTAAATTTTAGTTATGAGAAACAAAAATGTTGATCGAAAAGTCACTCCTTGTGGCTTGTCACATTTCTACCCTAGCCCTTTAATTATGCCTACAGCATCATATGTTTATTCATGTATCCGCTTTTAGTTTTACATTATTATGTTGCATGTGTATCATTTTAAATTCTGCATTACACTTTTAAAATGAAAATTTTTATGCGAGAGCTTTGAAATTCTGATGGGCAAACTTTTGTGTGGCGGAAGTGACGTATTTGTTTTTTGTGTGACTAAAAGTCGCACATGCGCTCTTCTCACTTTATTTCTTTCTCGTTATCCGTGGTTCCGTGTATTGTGTTAAATACAGCTGCTTGTTATCGGTAGAGTATTCGTTGAACATGTGTGTATAACCGACGCATTTCGATTATCGTTTGGTATTCTCTTTGTTTACAATATATTTTCTTCATTAACATATACAATTTTGTTGTGAATATGCTTGCAACGCCTTGACCGGGACTCGATCCAAGGTCCCAAGGTCGACCGGGACTCGATACGTTCTCAGCGCTCTGCCGTGTGATTGGCGGTCAGATTCGGAAACTAACTTATCTTCTTAAGAACGAAGAAGATGATGCATAGTGACACATATGTATACAATTTTATGTGAATAAGCGAATGATAAACGCAATCTATGCTATTCAAAAGTGATTGATAAATAAAAATGTTTCTCTGTAGTACAAAAGTTTCACTTCTATCGTATGTCTTTGCAACACACTCTGTTTCATATGTAGCATTTAAATTGTAGTATTTTTATTCTATTCTATTCTATTCAAGAGTCACAACTGACTTCAACTGTATTTATGTCGAGGACTGCATACTAAGTGCCTTGCCTCCATTATTTTATATACCGATAGATGGCAGCACCATCACCGGATCGAACAGTTAATGAGAATTTAGAACTAGTCCAAGAGCTAATAGCTACCTGGTACTAGCACCCCCAGAGGTATCGTTTCACTTGGAGGACATTGAGACCACGAGCATATTTAACGTCGCCCAGTCCCCTTTAATGACGACGGTGGGTCTTCGACCAGCGAGGATCGAACCCGAGTCCCTCCGGCCCCGAGTCCAATGCCTTACCGATCAGGCTACCACGGCCCTCTAGTATTTTTATGAATTAAAATAGCCCAAGCAACATTTCCTAAACATAATCTATAACACTATCCTATAGATCTATCCATTAAAAGGTAAGCCACTTATAAATGGCATAATTGAAAACTAATGGGGTTGTTTCCTTCTGTCAAAAGTACAACTTTTAGTCCCTGAAATTGATAGAATAAGCAAAAAAAAATTAAAATGATAATAATTTGAATTTTGACATCTTGAATGCTAATTATGTTTTTCGCAATCACGAGTGTGTGTGTAGGCATGTGTATATATGTGTGTGTAGGTGTGTGTATAGGATGTGGACGCAACCTGGAGACGGTTTTCGCTAGAGGAGCAGCATCGGGAGGGGCTGGTCGACAGTGGTGCTGCAGATCGAGGCGGGGGGGGGAATAAAATCATATTAATGCCACATTCAAAGGCCAAGTGAGAACAATAAGCAATGTGATTGCTCAAAAAAATAATAATAATAACATGAAGCTAGAAAAAACTTTCAATTTCCCAACAGTTGCTTTTTATTTAATTTTTTAAATGGCCGATTTTGAAAATAAGGCGTGGTCTTTATGACGTCACAAGTGATGTACTTTGACGCGTCCATTTCCGCTCTAAATGTTTACGCTTTGCTGTCAACTGCGTTGCTAGGTTATGATAATTTGCGCTGTGCGGTAATGGCATCAATGAATGGCATTTCATCGCATATTAAATCATGTGCAAAAGCGTAAAATATGACTTTCAGTCTGTGCACCGACTAAAATAATTATTAAAAAATATTAAACTTTCGCAAATTATTTAAAACATGGTTAAATCCCATGTTTTTAAGAATATCTCTTCCCGAAAAAAATACTTTTAAAATTTCGGAAGCAAACCTCTTCATATGAAAGAAAGTTAGGGTTTTGAGCGCCTGGAAAATTTCAATTCTGTTTAAAATTTCCCCCATAATGTAACATTTTTATTTTTACATATTTTACACGTCTATCGTTTTGGTTTTTGCGTTAAATTTATACACATGTAGCATTTTTACACAAATATTACTATTACACATGTATATATCGGCTTTGATCATATCCGGCCTGATCATGAGAGAAAGCATTTGAAGTTCAGTGAGGAGGGAAATAATTATTGACGTGGAGATTTAGGAGTCAGTCCGAAGCAGTAGCACTTCAAAGTAGCCAACCCTACCCCGCACCAACAACATTTCGCCATTACACTGAACTCCTGAAGAATGAAGGTTCCCTTACAAAGTCAGACTTCAAGGGGAGCTGGCATTTCTTTCCCGTCTTTGGAACTTTGACGCATTAATAAATTAAAGATTATTTCTTTTAGCACAATAGGGGAGACTGGGGATACTTTATCCCTGTGGATGCATGATCCTATAGCTAAATATGTACCAAAATCATTAAATAGAGATTTGAAACCTGAGAATTATGTAAAAGTTATACTTGTACATAAAATCTCTGGCAGCACTTGTTTTTTTTTTTTTTTTTTTCAGCCATTTTGTTTTAGCTCAAGAAATGATTGTCTGAGAATGTGTCAAGGGAAACTTTTTTTTAGGAAAGCATTCTGAAGTTTACATTATCCAATATATAAAACTTAAAAAAAATCTGAAGTGTAATGTTAAAGTATACACAGTCTTTTATAATTGAGACATATTTTTAGTAAATTGCTACTGATTGTTAATAATTTAACAAGTATGTTGGTAAAAATTGCATATCGGGGATACTTGATCCCTTCGTATAGAGGGATACATGATCCCAGGGATCAAGTATCTATATGACAATATAAACACAATGAAAACAATATAACTGTTGTTTACTTAGTTGACATTAACTTTAAATATTCAAAACCATATTAACATAGTAAAATTTATCAGAGTATGAGTGATAAATTTATGTAATCACTGAAGTAAATATGCTAAACAGTAAAAATATCAGTTCGTAATTGTAACCCACATAACACCTCAAACATCTAAACATAAACCAACTCTACTGATGAGTTATGTTTTGATCGGCCAAATGAACTTGAACAAGTTGAAATAGATGTCAAATCCTTGTTTGAATGCAAAAAAAGAAAAAAAAAGATTTTGCTATCGTTAGATTTACATCAAAAAAGTTAGTTGCCCATTATGTAGACCCATTAACGGATAGAATGCTAAGTTGGATTTCTAGAGTTTGAAATAAGTTTTCTAAAGCAAAAAGGTGACATGCTTAATCGATCTATTTTTCCTGGAAAATTGACAAAAGTATATTAAATGAGCATGAATGTGTTAAGTTTCACACATCCAGATGGGATGACCTGAATTTTAAGAATTACAACAAACGAGTTGTTCGCTTTTGACTTTTCAGTTTTTGAAAATATATGCTAGGCTTTCTTTTCTTTTCAATAAGTATGATGATACTTACATTATTCATCCCTCTTTTTAAAAATTAATTCAATTGATAAAACTCTTAATTTTACTATTGCAAGACAAGAAGCAAATAAGTTGATTTTTGTGGTTGTCGTCCTTTTTTTTATTTGTTGTAATTCGAGTTTCATTACGCTACTTTAAAAAAGTTGTCAGTTTTATTTATGAAACATATTGTTCACAACATTATTAGAGAATAAGTTACTGATCAAAAGCATAAGTTCTTTTAAGTTGTGTACATTTTTTTTACAAATGTCCTAGTGGAATTTAAAACAATGTTATTTTGTGTTTATTATAATCTAACTTAAAAAAATTAAAACTAGCGTTATTTTTAGAAACATTACGTAGAAAACTAAAATCTATAAATAAAGCTGATATAACACTATGTTTATGTATTTTCTCAGCGGGATGAAAGAATCATGTATCCCTTGATGTGGGGATACATGATCCCTTTATAAAGTTATTTAAAAATATATTTTACCAAAACTATGTGTTTAATTTCAACTAAAAAAATACTGTCAGATAGAGGAAAAAATAATCTTTCTTCACCTCCTTTTTTTTTGAAAAAAAAAAAAAAAAAAAAGAGCTTATAATTTGCAGCCGAGAAAAAAATTGAAAACTAAAGTGGGGATCAAGTATCCCCAGCCTCCCCTACTTAGTCAAAGTAAATTGTTACCATATGCAGAAGAACCTCAATTATCTGTAATTCTTTCAACCGGAACCTCGATTAATCGACGCCACTTTCCTTAAAATTAATTTTTTGTGAAGTAAACAAGCAATTTAAGGTCACTGGAGGTATTCATTCACACTGAAGACACTGAATTATCTGTGTATGTCTACCATGTTTTTGCTGGATCCACCAGTAAGTGTTTGGAACACTAGCAATTTCATTTTTTAAAATGTTATTAAATTCAAAGATGATCGAATCTGAAAGTGAAGTTGTGATTTATAAAGTAATTACTTTTTAACTACGGATTTACGAATTAAAATTAAGGAAGAACTGTAGTTGTATGCATTGTTAGAACTGACACAAGAAATAGTATTAAAGTTTATTAAATTTGCATTGCATTTTCGAACGTGTGTGACATACATGTATGTTTAGCAAATTTGCATTTAAAGCAAAACAGTTAAAACATCGCATGAAGAGCTCATTTTGTAATTGAGTATAGGTTCAAATCCAGTTTTAAAGTTTCGGGGATCTTCTGTTAGCCTTTTTTTAAGTACTCTTAAATCAGGAATTTTTGATTTACCGAAGGAGGTCCGGTCCCGAACACTTGCCTAATCGAAGTTCTACTAGATTATAAGAGTGGCTCTGTGGCTCTACGGCAGAAGCTTCTCTTCAAATGCCGGAGGTCATGAGTTCGATTCTCACCTTAATCCTGGATGTTATTTGTTCTTATTGGGCTGTAAATCTTTCTTGACTTGTCTTTTATGTTAATAAAGAAGTCTAACCTTCCGAGGGAATAGTACCTCATATCTTCATTGTGATTAATACATATGAGACGACAGCAACAACTTTATTAAGAAATATAGGGTAAGTGCTCCAGTAGTTGGCCACAGGGACATAAAACTGCTTATAAATAGAATATGTATAACTCAAAATTGGATATGATGCATTCCCACATTCACTTGCCTATCCCCAATTATCACCCAATAACAGTGAAGTTGTAATTGCTTTTCATTAAGTAGTAATGAGTTATTTTATTTTAAATGATGTGCCTATCATCCTAGTTTGCGATTCTGCTTATTTTTTTTTTTTTTTTGTTAAGAAGACACATAATCTTTAAATGTTAAGTACCCTTCTTTTTTTCGTTCTACTGTATATTTGCTTTTACTTATGTTTTAATGCATTGCATAACATAACATTTCAATTAAAAAAAAAACTCCTTCTTAGACTCAATTATTTTTAGAGGGGTGCCCAACCACTGGTACTGAATTCTTATGCATTTCCCAATAGTCGATCATGACAGATTGCCCACTGGTTCTATACTGTTTGGTTGATGTACACAATAGTCGACTACACGTACTTAATATGGATTTTCTAAAGTTCATAAAATAGTACTTAAAATAATGTATTGACACAGTGGCCATTAAGCTGTTTGGTAAAAAAAATTCCCTTTCTAACGTTGTTTCTTCAAAAGAAAATGTTTAACTTTTGTGCCTTAACATTTTCTGACAAATAACTTTTTCTGAATGAGTCATTTCATGATTTTACTGCTTCTAATGTTGGTTTTAGTGACGAATTCTCAAAAAACAGGTTATAAATTCAGTCCGTCGTTGCGTTTAGAATATAAGTTCTAATACTCAACTTGTCATTACCAAATGGTAATTTATCAGTTTTTTTTTTAAATCAAATCATGATTTATTAATAAAACTGATAAAACAAATGATCAGACTGCAATTAGTATAAAATAAACATTCGTAATAATTTATTAGTAATAAATAAACATTCTCATTGTAAGGAATCAAGAAGTGGATTGTTAGGAATTTAATAGTTACGTTAACTCAAATCGTTTCAATGAGCGTTAAACCTGTAATTATTCTTTCTATTGCTCATTTTGCTAAACTATTTGTTTCACCAAAAGTTCAAGAAAACTGTATTTTATTCTCACAAATTAATCCAAATGTTGGTATCACTTCTTGTTAAAGCTTTTAACCAAAACTTTTATTAACTCGGTTTTCTTCACAAGGAAATTAAAATTTACTTCTTGTTTAAAAGTATGCCGAATTTGTTTCAAAATAACATTGTTTCAAAGTTGCTTTTCGTTGCTACCCACTCCATTTCAGTTTATTCATTGTTTACTAATGTTCTTGTTGAAAACTGTAAGATTATCTTCATGACATCCCCCGTTTCTCAATTTCCATTTACCCACATACAGGCCCGTCATCTGGACTATAGGAGGGGGGGGGGCAATTGACCCTCTGTATTTTCAAAACATAATTTAAATCTGCATTTTTGCTTGTTTTTTTATGGATTTTTCCTAGAAAATGCACTGAAAGCATACCCTTTGTCTGGGGGGAGGCAAAGGGTATGATCCCCTCCCCCGAGAAAAATTTGGAAGTACGGACCTGCCAACATAATTCGTCTTACTCCAGTTCTTTCACGATAAAAGGGACTTCTTTATGATACATTTTGTTTTAGAGGTGCCTAAGAATGCCAATTTTTACGGATTTTTACTTGCTTTGTTTTGAGGTGAATTTGTTTCCAAAACTACAATTTTAATTTCATGGTCTGCATGTTGAAGTTTCGTTCTAATGAACATGGATCAGCTAAATGTCAATCGTATTGATCATTAATTCACTCTTTATTGATAATGAATTTTATCAACTCTTTTATTCACTCTTTATCTTAGCATACACAGTTAAAACTTTTTGCACCAGTGGCGGGAAGGGGGGGGGGAGTAGAATCTACGTTCTCATGTTTTCAAAATTCTTTTCCCAACTAATCTTCGGTGTTTTCCATTCTTTAATTTCTATTTTCGCAGTATGTGATACTACTTTAGTAAGTGATTAGAAGATAAATAATAAAAAATTTATTGTATGTGATGCATATCCAAACTGATTGCAAATTGAAAAATAGTATAAACATAGATGTTACGAAGACATCAAGAACACAGAATTCTTTCGTAATTATTGGAATAATTAATTTTGTAAGTACAATGCTATGCCGTAAGTTTCGCATTAAATTTTGTAAAAATTTATTCACTCATAAACCATAACAGCAATAAAAATGAAACGGCCGACTACTGGGCTAAATACCGAGCACTGGATTTCTATATGGCCGAGTACTGGATCATTTTCTCGTGTTAACAATAGGTTAGTTTTTTAAATAAAAATAGTTTTATTTCTGAAACAATTTAGTGAATCATTATAAGAAAGGTATAGCCTAAAGCGTTACAATGTTTTTGCTGTTGTATTGACTGCTGAAATTTATAGATCAACAAAAAACAGCAATCCCTGTCTTAAATGGCCGACTACTGAAGCTCTTACCCTACCTTTGGGCAAACACTTTTTTTAAAAACCCTACAACGTTAAATCACGCAAATTTAAAGAGAACTGCATACCCGTGTTTTAGAGTAACTAGGAACCCCCTTTTCAATGCAAAAGAATTGAGCTTTTGGATGATAAAGTATCCAACAAATGTCTTTTCATCCATAAGCTCAACTCTTTTGCATTGAAAAAGAAATTCCTGATAACCCCAAAACCCATGTACGCAGTTCTCTGCAAATTTCTTCGATTTAGCGTTGTAATATTTTCTTTTACTCTTCTGCATTAGATTTTTTTTTAAATAAAATAGACACAGATGACGAGTAAATACTTTTGTGCTTGAAAATTAAATGAAACAATTACCAGCGTTTTGAAGCACAAAAATTGCAAATGACTGCATAACTACTGCAGTAGTTAGCAATTTTTGTGCATCGAAACGTTGTTTAACTTTTTCATTAAAGAAACAGTTGCTTTAAATTCTAATTATTGCTTCTCTTTTCTCCCATATTTTGTAAAAGATTTCCTTCCAGCTAAGTATTTAAAAAGTGTTTTGTTTTCTTATAATCATGTTTTAAGTTCTCCATTTTTTAGGCTCACTTTTGCATGTCACTTACTTAGCTGTTGTACGTGAAACACGGTAAAACTAAGAAATCACTCGAAAGGGCTTTATGTGCAAAGAGCTACTCACATCATTTATTCCCTAGATAGAATCGTTTTGTGTGGCTTTATTGGTTGCCATGGCTACATAATGTAACGTAGTGGTTCGTACACTTCCCGTCTGTTCCGTTGACATTAGAGTTATTCAAGCATTCGGTTTTTTATTTTATTTTATTTTTATTTTTTTGTAAAAAAAAAAAACTTTTTCACCGAAAATATTTAAGAGTGGTAAATGTGCTTTAAGAAACCAGGCATCTAATGTCTTAGACATGAAGTTCTCAGATTGGTCGATTACTGAAGATCATTTCATTGCTTGAATGTCAAATTACGCTTACTAAATAAAAAAAGAGATAGAGGTAATTACAATACTGCTTTTGATTTTATAATGAATAAAGTACTGATATTTAATACTTTCAGCTCGATATTGTGTAGTTTACATATTATTTATTTATTGATTAACATAATTTTAAGATTTTGTATAAATATTAATATCATTAGCAAAGACTAATTCAGTGCGTTGTAATTAAATTATTAAAATAAAGGTGAAATAAATTGTTGTTGATCCGGTTTTGTAACAGTAGAGAAAGAATTGCAGATAGCTTGTATGTCTCATTAGTGCGTAGGTTAGTTCAACTTTTATTATTTTTTTAACTGCCATTGGGCAAGCGCTGAAACAAGCTCGCTTAATGGCTAATAAATAATATTGTCTGTATAGGCTAGGGGTCGGCAACCTGAGGTTCAATAGATTCATAACTATGACTCTTGAACATTTTTATCGTATTAAAATATTAACCTATCACCAATCCTTTTTAACATCTATATTGACGACGTTTTACGCACTTGGAAAGTATTGGTCAAGACTGGTATTCCACTCAACATGACAACTATAATTAATACGCTACTGTTTGCTGATGATTTGATCATTATTCAACCGAATGAAGATGACCTACAACGATCCCTTTACTCACTACAAAAAATATGTCAAGACTACAATATGAAGATCTCAATACAGAAAACTAAATCGATGGCATTCCGGGGAAAGGAACCGGTAAGAACTAAAATGGTCCTCAACAACCAAATTATTGAACAGGTCAATAATATCAATTACCTTCGCTGCAACATTTCATACCAACACGATTCTGATATGCAAAACAGAGTATATTAGTTCCAACATATTTGTGGTACGCTGATGAGAACCTTAAAAGGAAAGACAAGAAGAGAAACTCAGATGAAATTCTATAGGGTTATGGCAGTGCGAACACTGCTCTATGGCTCGGAAACATGGACCATGAACTCCCAGGCAACAAACAGAATTCAGACGGCGGAGGTGCGATTTCTCCGAGCGGTCAAACATTGTACCATCCTAGACAAAATAAGAAGCGAAGATATACGAAAAGAATTACAGATCTTTTAACGATCTGACTGATTAACGGAAAAATTACTGATTATCGTATCAAATGGAGAGACCACGTACGAAGAATGCCGCGTGGAAGACTACCAAGGTCCATCTACTACTATCAACCCAAAGGCAAACGAGACCGCGGTCGACCTATAAAGCGGTTGGAAGACCAGGAAGTCTGAACAGGCTGAAAGCTGTGATGAAGCCATGAAGATGATGATGGTGAAATATTAACTGCAATATACCTATCCATAGCTAAACATTTCTTAACAATTCTCAAGCACGCGTCAAAATGCGCTGCAAACAGCATGCATGAATTGTTTGAACTTGACATCAAGGCACCAGTCTTGCGCCTGTCCAAAATTACTTCAAAAATTTCAGATCTACTTAATGCTGCAACCAGTTGTTTGTAGATTGACATTGTTAAAAACGAATTCACAAATACGCTCAATGACAAATTCTTCGAACTAAGGCGTTCCGAACTAAAATTTTTAAGAGGGCGAAAACACCGAATTTGCTGAATAGATTGCCAAATTTTGCCAAATTAGGATAATTTTGCCAAATGAAACTCCAAATTTTGTCGAATGGAGCTCCAAGTTTCACCGAATGGTGATAATTTTTCCAAATAGAACTCCAAAATCTGTCCAGCGATGATAATTTTGCCGAACCGTTAGACAAAATTTGCCGAATAAGAAAAATTTTGGGAGGTCACAATGACCCCCCCCCCCCCCTTGACCTCCCATCGGGGCGTTCTTTTCTTCGAAAGTTTTATGAAGGTATAAAAATTTGTACGAATATTCACTCAAACTGAAACAACTTTGTGCTTCTACTAGATACAAAACTTCATTGATAAAACATTAATCTAGTCTTAAGCTGTATGTTAAGACGTTAGGACAAGAGAAGTCTGTGCTCTCTCTTTCAATTTTTTTTAGAAATTGAAGGCCTAAAAACTCACTTGTAGATCGTGCTTGATAACAACAAATGTTAACATAGTGATTTTTTTTCTTTTTCTTTTTAATGCAGTCTGTTAAATGGAATACAATAAAAGGCTAACGTATTTTCCACATGAATGAATAACACCACATCAATAACAAACATTTCAGGAGCGACCCGGATCTGACGCTAGCCCCCCTCCCGCCCTCCTTCATTTGGCTACGCCACTGACTGAGACCAAAGGCAACCTAGAGAATCGAGAATACAGATGATATGGGAAATAAAAAAATACTCTTTATTACGCAAAGAATAAAAAAGTAGAAAAACAGTTTACAAGACCAAAAAATATTTTATAAATATTTTCTTACATCATTTTGTAACAAAGAATTGGATCATTGTCCTCTTTATTTCAAACAAGTGTGCTGTTTGAATGACGCACGGTCACGCAAACGCTTCATCATTGATAGTTCAGCTGAAGTGGTTCATGTTGTCTTTGTTATGCAATCAACGAGTATGCAGAAGTTGTACATTTAATCAAAACAAAAAGCTAATGTTAGGTACATAGAGTTACGTTTTTGCTATTGTAATTTTTAATTATTAAAATTAAAAATATATATAATATCCGGAAAACCATACAGATATGAGAGAACCTCAGACTCCCACGCTCTCTCAAAATGTCATAAATGACAGTTTAAAATTGCAGTTATAGGACGTCAATGTCGAAAAATTTCCAATAAGTGTCACTAACAGCTTTTTCTGCCCACATCAAATAAAATTGCACAAAATGTTTTTTTTTTTTTTTTTTTTTTTTTTGAAGGGAGAGAGGATGACTATAATTTTAAGCTATTTCCGAGGTTTGTACGGGGGAGGGGGGACTAAAGACCACTCTCTTTTTGCGCTTAAGCTTGCTGCTCCCTAACGGAAATCCTGTTACGCCCATGCATACCAGACTTGTTACATAATGTGTAAAAACTGGTGATGTAAATTTTGCCGAAATTTGGAAGCCGTGGTTTTTTTTTTTTTTTTTTTTTTTTTTTTTTTTTTTTTTTTTTAACAGTAAAAATTGGAAAAAATGGAAAATAAAATTTTTATCAATCAAAATGTAGTTTAATCTTTATTACAAAACTTAAGTGCTTAATATTAAAAAATATATGCTATCTATTTTATTCCTCTTTCTAAGAAATATGCATTAAACTTTTACTGTTAAAAAAGGTTTTCTGTTTTCCAACTGCCAGTCTTCAATTTCTATGTTCAAATGACCTGAAATGAGCGCAATCAACCGAATCATTATTCGGCAATTATTTTTGAGTACTGTGTGATTTTTATAAATTGCTAAATAAAATATTTCACTATTTGATGCTATTGATATAATTCTGTCGTGTGCATACTTTTAGTTTTAGCGAGAAAAGAAGCAAAAATACTTGGGTGCATAATGAATTCAAACTATATTACAGCTTTCATATCAAAGTTCGTGTTTTCATGTGGGATACTAAACAATATATATATATATATATATATATATATATATTAGGGTGTCCCAAAAAATGAAAGTCATTTTTTTAACGCATACCCTCTTATTTTTTTCCTTTTACATCAAAACCGTTGTAAAAAAAGTTTCATGTAATTTGAAGCACGGTAACCCGTGCCGACTTGCGCCTAAAGGCCTAAACGTGCAAATAGCACGTGTATTCATGAGCAAACGAACGCTGGCGACGCGATACTTCGCGAAGCTCAAAACAGCTGTAAATAGTGCACAGAAAACAAATGAAAACAGAAAAAACATATGTTTGGGGAGGGGGGGGGGGACTTATCCGTGGCAATTTGCAAACCGTCAAACGTGTCAGTATGAATACATTCCGGTCAGCGAGCGCAGTCTAGTCGTTCCATAGGGAAAGAAACATGGGAGTGGAATTGCAAAGTTCGGAAAAAGAGATATTTTTAACAGGAGTCGTAAAACACCAAATTACGGGTTTGAAACTTCCCTCTAACGGACAAGTTCTGTCTGTTTTGTTTTATAACGTTCGAGAAGTAAATTTAACCATCAGTGAAAGTGCAAATCTTGCTATTCGCGAATGCATCATCTTTTGGGAAAAGGCACGCATTCCCACCAAATTGTTGCTAAATTGTGTTAATAAACTTAAAAACCTGTATCAAATTTGGAGAGACTTACAAAAAAAAAAAAAAAAAAAAAAAAATGCAAAAAAACTGCAAGCAATATTCAGGCAGCGCCAACAAGAATTTGAGAGTAATTGAAACAATTTATTCAATATTGCACATGCTGATGCACTTTGGTTAATCAAAACAGAGGAAGATGTGATTTTCTTGCAACTCCAAAGAGAGCCCTGCCGACGTGATCACTTTAGGTGGAGTGGATAAAAAACTGGCCTACAAAGAGGAAAGGGCTCGACTTTGAGCAGTCAAAGAAGAAAACAGCCGCATGAAATAAGATTCCGCTTCAACATCTTCGGAATTGTATGAACCTGTACAAGAAGATTCCTTTTCGAGCTCTAGTGAAAATATTAATGCAGAAGATTTCCCTGAAACATATAAAGTAGTACCTGGAACAAGTTTATCAGAACCTGGAACAAGTACATCAGAACCTGGAACAAGTATTATCAGAACCTGGAACAAGTAAATATGTAATGAAGAGCGATTTTATTGCTCCAAAGTCAGTTGCTGCATTTGACAGGTGTCCAAGTACACGATATTATGTGTTTATTCTTGAAGCTACTATTGACGCACTTGGGTTAAACATTGATAAATTTCCCATAGGTATCTTCAATTCAAAGAATTCGAACCGAAAAGCGGAAGGAGCACGAGGAAAGAATAAAAATTGGTTTTCAGTACGAGGTACCATATGTAGTAAATTCACCTTTGGATATGAAACTGTTGCATGCTTTGAGTGCTCAAAAATCAAAAGAATATCGTATATCTATAGTTATTTCATAAGGATGTGACAAACAACTGATTGCTTAGACTAAACTGGATAATTCTACAGGAAAAGAACAAACATAGGCTGTTTGAAAGGCAGTTTTAGATTGGAATCTGGAAGACAAAGTTCAAAAATCTTTGTTGTGATACTACAGCTTCCAAAACAGGTTCTTTGAGTGGTTCTTGCGCTATTATTGAGCATATATTTGATAGAGAAATGCTTTCCTTTGCTTGCCGCCATCATATATATATATATGAACTGATCTATCTCACTAAAATACAGTTCTACGAGGGGGCTGCGGAGTTGTTCCGAACTGTACCCTAACTTTGAAGATTTACTTGACTTTTACCGTGCTGAACTCACTAATATTACGGTCAGGAATGACTATCAAGAGTTGATAGAACTGCCTATCATATTTTTAGATGGAGATACAGAAAATGAATTTAAAATAAGACCACCGGGAGCCATGCACCAAGCTCGATGGACGGCTCGAGCGATTAAACCTAACTATTAACCCTAAAATTAAACCCTAAAACTATTACTATTTAGTTCACAACTAAAATTATATACGAAGGAAATTGAAGCATTGTTTGATGTCTTCTTGTTTGTAGTTACAATATACGTGAAACCATGGCTTCATTGCTACTTTGCAGTCAAAGCACCCAACAAAGATTTGTGCTTTTTGAAAAAGTGTACGAAAATGTGGACCCTATTATCTCAAAAGCTCCCCTACAAAAATTCATCCAGCTTTTATGGTATGGTCAATAATATTTTATTCTTTGATGTGAAAAAGACTGTCTCAATGCTTAGAGCAGTAAACGATGCAACTGAAAGAGCAGTGAAAATGATGCAGGACTTTAATGGTTTGCTTACAGCTGATGAGGAACAAAAACAATTTGTGTTACGTTGTGTTTAAGAGCACCGGAAGCTCTATCCTAACTGCAGAAAGCAAATATTGAAATAAAAATATGTGCAGTAATGTTTCTTGTAGTCTAATATTGTTGTAAATTTCTGCTTTAAATAAATTGATGTCAGGTGTAGTAAGGAATTATACGGTTAGCAATCTTTCCACTGTAGTCACCGTACAGGATATCAGGTCCAACTTTGACCTCAAGTCGGCACGGGTTCCCGTTATTTTATTGCAATAAAACTTTTTTCTCATGTTTCTGAGGTGAAAAGGAAAAAGGATTTGGAGGGTATGTGTATTCGATTTCACAATTTTTTTTTTCGCCATTATATCTTGGGACACCCTAATATATATATATATATATATATATATATATATATATATATATATATATATATATATATATATATATATAAACAAAAGAAAAAAACATCGGAATGTAAATATTATAAATTTTTGAATACATTATTTTGTGCAAGAAATTTCAAAAATTTTAAATTTTTTCCCGTGTAGAAGTAAACTTGACAAGAGAAAAACGATTTTTTGCCCTAAAAGTTTCGTTCTTTTTTCTCTCTTTCTTTTTCTATCAATGCCAATCTCACATGAAATAAATATAAATTTTCACTTAAACATTTCCACTAATTGTTATTATTGATATACAAATTCTGTTTTGTGTATAGATCTACAATGTAAATGAGAAAAGTAGCAAATAATACGGAAGTGTACAAGAAAATTAAATTTTCTTACAACTTGCGTTATCAAAATTAGTGTTTTCATGTGGCATACTGAATAGAAAAAAAAATATTTAAACAAAAAAACATTGGAATATAAACATTATAAAATGTTTGAAAACATAATTTTGTGATAGAAATTTAAAATTTTCCAATTTTTTCCGAGTGGAAAATTTTTTTTCCGGAGAGAAACTGGAATAAACCTGTTTTTCCCATAGTTTCCGTTTTTTTCCAACCATTCCCATTCTAGTAGAAATACATGAGAGGTATAGGATTGAACTCAACTCAGTGCGTGAACAAAGAAAAAAATTAATAGTATTAAGTGTATGTATTGGGTCATTCCTCGGAAAGCGTAATTTTGTCCCGCACGTGATGCTTCTTCTATTTCATTGAAAATAGTAATTTAACAGGGTAATGAACAACATTTTAATGCTTAACAAATGGCAAACGTATATGTAAAGCTTTCGTCATAAACTTCTAAAAATATTACTTTTTAATAAAATATATAAACCGTCACGGTGCGGGACCAAGGGCGCCCATATGCAAAACTTCAATGGGGGGGGGGGCTCAAAAATTTTCCACGTGGTTTAGCAGAATATTTTTCCCATAGAAACCGATTTTAGTACTAAGTAGAGATATAATAAAATTTGACATTTTTCATAACGTATTCATTAATAGCTGGAAAAGAAATTTTTATACATTTTTGCAAAGAAAAACCACTAAAAGCAAGAAAGTTCTCCTTTCTAAAGGGGGGCTTAAGCCCCCCCTGCCCTCCTATATGGGCGCCCTTGTGCGGGACGAAGTGACTACTTTTTTGTGGAGTTGCCCAAAACTTAGGGTTTTTTTCAACGGTTTAAACTATTGTTTCTCAACAAATGAGTTACGTTTCCTTTACATTGAAGCCCTTCTTTTCAAAATCTACAAACTATTTTGTCATTGCTACATTAATAGAGAAAAAATATTAACTTATTCGTACAGCAAATTACAAGAGGTTGACCCGCACGTGACGCATGCAAATAAATGAAATTTTAAGCAAGATAATTATTTTTAACAAAAAAAAAAAAAAAAAATAAATAAATAAATAAATAAATCAAAAATACTGTGTCAGAAGTATTTTTGTAACAAATATTGAAAGATTAAAAAATTTGTTTCTTTTCTTTCTTTCTTGAATTTTTATTTATTTATTTCTTTATTTTATTTTATTTATTTTTTTTGTGCGTGTGTATGAGTGTCTACCTTTCATCCAATTTATTTATGAAAAACGTTTTTTTTTTTTTCATTTCCGGGGGTGGGTGTAAGGGGTATATTTGACGAAAGTACACAACAAAATTTTAGTCATAGAAAAATTTTTCGTAGCTGCAAGGGTCCTTTTTTTGAGTGGGGGTTTTCCCCCTTTCGGGAGGCAAAGGAACATATTTGACATTTTTCTCATATTCTATATTATATCTTCTCAACCTCAACCGGAACTTTATATCGGTTTTGTATTGGGAAGGGTTCCCTTGGGACCCCGAAGTATATTTCTACTATTCTAATTGTTATTGCGTAATTTAAACGTTGCCATTTAGTAACTTAACTTATCCCACACATATACAGTGGCTCCCAAAAGTGTTCGTACACCTAGGACTTTCAGTGAAATAGGACCCTATGGATTGGTTAGAATTTCGGAATAGATATTTAATTATAAGATCTTTGATGAATTTTCAACAAAACTACATGAACTTTTTAAAAAACATATTAAAACTTATTTTTTTAAAAATCAAAAACCAAAAAGTGAAGGAAATTTTATCTCACAAAAGTCTTCGTACACTTCAAAAAATGTGTATACCTTATTGAATAATCTAACTTTTTATTGAGTTATTACTTAGTAGAATATCATGCAGTATCAACAACACCTTTTAAATGCCTGGGAAAAGATTTCATTCTTTTTTCTTTCATTTCTTTGCGTCATTTCTGAGTACGTATTCAACCACACTTCGAGTCTTACTGTTTCTAGCTCTATTTTCGTTTCAAAGCCGTATTTTCGTAATCTAATATGCAGCCATCTCTAAATATGTTACATTAATGTTAAATTAAACTGAGTGCTTCTTATCGTTATCTTGATAAAAAAAAAAAGTTGTTTCCGATAACCAAATTGTTGGCTAAAAGTTTAAAATTGGTTTTTAAAATGTTTAAATGAACAGCATGATTCATTATTTCATCAGAAAATTCCAAACTACCAAGTCCTGATTGTTGATATACACCCTCACACAAGAACACCTTCACCGTCCTGATTAACTGGTCCAACAAAGTTCTTAAGATTAAGTTCCTAATTTTTTTTTTATATTTACAATTATGCAACTATTTAACCAAAAATGTTGAATTCATTTTTATCTGTAAGTAAGACGTAGTTCCAAAACGTTTTGAGCTTATATATCATTTATTTTGCGACAAAAAGCGTAAGCTTTCTGTTTTTCGCACGGCCAAGAAAATTTCTACGGGAAGAGGTCCCATCTAATACAGCTAATCAGAGAACTTGGCGAACAATTTTAGGTGAAAATTAAATGTAAAAATTTTAATTTACCTAAGCAGAAAGTTTTACAGCACTCAAATGTGTATTTTTCATAATTTTTTTAACTGTAAATCTCTAATCACGCTTTGTCAACTTTGCCGGTTGACCTTTTCTTACCTTGTTTTCGGTCCGATTCTTTTCTTTAAAGCATTTCATCAAGCACTTTACTATAGAATGGAACACATTAACTAATTTAGAGACATTTCAAACCAATTTACCCCTACTGTGAGGAAAAAATTCAAATTTCGAATAGTGTGTGTGGTTTTTTACGAATACCAGCTATTTTAAAGTAATAAGCACAATATTAAGGAATAAATAAACAAAAAATTAAAGCCAAATGACTTTTAAGAGTCAACACAATGCAAAAATAATAAAACAAAACGACATATGATAATTTTAATCATGAATTTATTCGAAAATATTTGAGTTTACGATGACTTTTGTGGCGTGTTATTTCTCGGTCTCTTCGTTTTTTAACATCTTTCAAAAAGAAGATCCGTCAATATTTTGAAAAAACTATAGGGTTTTATTTAGAATAACATAGGAAGGATGTGAAAAAATATTGGACTTCATATTCGAATTCAGTTTCGCGTTATTTTGGTTTTACTAAAAAATTTCAAAGTGTACGAACACTTTTGGGAGCCACTGTAAACGTTTAATTCGCAACTCTGGAGCTCGAATAAGCTACGTTGAGGTGATTAACAATACTTCCGAAAAAGGTAAAACGTCCATTCCACGTGTTTTCTTTGGGGTAAATTACAGGCTTCAGACAGTTAATGGTGTAATTTAATTTCAGAAGAATAGAAAAGAAAGCTTCCCACAAACACGATAAAAAATTACTGTCATTCACAAAGCGTCAAAGCAAGTTATAAGTTACGGCATTTGTTTGTTTTACCTTTTTCATCCGCCATTAGACAGTGGCTGCAGTGCCCCCTTTAGTTTATTGAAGTTGTGAATTTGTGAAAGGTACTTTACTCGAGTGACTTTCATTCCGAAGTTCGAATCTAATTTCATTGATAAAGGCGTTCCTTGTAGCTTCAGAATTCGTGCATACAAATAATCTTGCAAATTTCTGTTTCAATTACGTTATTTGACGAAATTTCTGTTTTAATTATCATTAGACATTCCAGTATTTGAGGATTATCGACTTATAGAATTGAGATGTAACTGCGAATATTTTGAAATATATTACAGCAAATTAACTACAGGAACATTGTACGATGTACGTAGTATTATTCAGAATTAAAGTTACAGCAATAGTAATGACAATAGGTTGCCTACAACAAGTTTAGCCGCCCGCATGCCATATGTAAACTTCTTTTTTGTGTATTTTTTTGAAATTCGATAGAAATTTACTCTTATACAACTTCTGTGAAATTTTTTTGTTTAAGAAACAATTTCAATTTTCGCAACTAAAACAATCATCTTACTTATCAAGAAATTTTAGTTAAGAATTCATTTCTTTTTGCGAAAATTTAAAACAAAAATACTATGGCTTGTGTTAAATTTAAGTTAATATTATTCACTTAATATTGAACTGCAAACATTTCATACTGTTAAACTGGGTGGTTGTTATTCAAATTGTTAAATATACGTTTAATTTTAAAACTTTGAAAGAGGAAAAACAAAAGTAGACATATAAATTAATGAATACTAATAAAGGAACGGTCATCAATAAATGTATGTTGAATTAGTATTTAGTTTTGATATTAAGTTTGAAACTGAGTTTAAAATTTCAATTATTTTGTCAATTTGTTCATCTCTGGAAAAAAAAAAAAAATCTGTCGTACCATTAAGAAGCTTCGATGCATTTAATTTTTTAGATTATAATTATAACGAACTTTATCTTACATTTAGAAGTGGAAAAAAAATCACTACAAAAAGGAAATGTGACACATTAGGTAGAATTTGTATCTAAAAAATCTGAAATAATAAATTAACGGAAGAATAAGTTGCTAAGCGAAAACTATATTAAACATTTGCATCTTTAATATTAATTATAAAAAAACTCTAGTAAAATGGAAATTAAAGCTATAAAATGTACAGTAAGTAAAATAAATTGTTTGTAAAAATCATTACCTTTGGTCAAACTTTTTCCTTTTCAAACAAATGAAGGGAAAAAATAATAATCACTTGCTTGGTTATACTAAAGCTAAAAAAAATTTGATGGATACAAACAAAAAACTGTTTTCTTATCGAAATTATTGAAAATAAAAGTTCTAAGTTATATCATTTGTATGTAAGCAAATCTTATATCCCCGAAAATATTTATGAGCGAAAACAGTCGCACAACGAGCGAAAAACTCTGCCAATTGGTTTATTAGTAGCAGAGGAGCAACGGAAGCGGCTGAAAAAATAATCACAGCAACCCTACAAGCACAAGCCGCGGTGCGGATGTTGCGTCACGTGGAATTTTCTGGTACGTTCTCTTCTAGAAAGTGCTGGAAAGCGGGGAAAACGTATTTAAAGAGAAACGTGACAGCTTGCCGGCAGATTTCTGTTCGACTGCAGCTGATATTTACTTCCTGAGCGCGTTAGCTCTCTACGAGTGCTTTATTGTGGTTTCGAACGATTTGACTGAATATTTTTCGTGATTGTGCTTACACAAGTTCCTGTATTTTCAAACAATTTGGCAGAAATTTCTTCCTGATAGTGTGTGCTGTTAGCGAGTTCTGCATTGTGTTTTGGAACGATTTGAGTGCTTATTTTGACGTTCGCCATGGCATTCGCTTTGATTCCTAGCCTGCTTGGAAGAGATTGGTGGAACACATGGGATTATCCACGATACATCGTAGACCAGTTCTTCGGAAATCCTATCTTCGAACAGGATTTAATGCAGCCTTCTCTAGTCCGTGGTTTCCTCGTTCGACCCCGTACGCAAGCCAGCAAGGACGCGTCTGGGAAATCCGAGGTGAAAAATGACGACAAACAGTTGGAGATTGCCCTGAATGTGTCCCAGTTCAAACCGGAGGAATTGGAGGTGAAAATTGTGAATAACTTTATTGTCATCCATGCCAAACACGAGGAAAAAAGTGACGAGCATGGCTTCATTTCGCGAGAATTCACGCGCAAGTATATGTTGCCCACCGGTTGTGAAGAAGAAAAAGTAACGTCTTCACTTAGTCCTGAAGGAATTTTGACCATCATCGCCCCTAAAAAAGCCATTGAGGACAAACCTGCTGAAGAAAGAAATGTTCCAATTGCTCAAAGTGATACCAAAGCTGTGGAAGGTGAGAAATGAACTTTATAAACTTTCTAGGAACTTTTCTTAAATTTTTGTGGGCAGATTTTGAACTTTAAAATCATGGAACTGCACATTTCTTGATTTGTTCTAAGCTGTAAATGCTGAAAGTGCTCATTGTGCCATGTAGAAATATTTGGCTGCTATGGTTATCGTTGTGACTAATCTTTAGTTCCTTTTTTTCTAATGTGATAATTTTTTAATAAAAGTATTTTGCATATATGTTTGTCTTTGTTTTAATGTATCTACTTTTAAAATCTTAATACTATTTGAAATTAAGACTAGAACTCACCAAGCTTTGAAATTTATTAAGGTTAAAATTTGTTTTCAATGAAAACTATGAGAAGAACTTGATCTGAAAACAAAGTATAAATGAAACTGCCAGTTTTTCAACTGTACTTTTTCAGGACAATTTTAAATTATCAATGTTCTTTCAATTAAGCCTGTTGCTACTTTGATTGCGGATTTAGTCTCTTAAATTGAAATAGTTTGTTAATAAGTTTTTTTAATGTAAAAGCATTTACTTTCACATTAAAGCCTCCCGAAGTATGTTTTTATAATTATTTCTTTTGATTAACCTATAAAAGTTAGGTGAATTTTTAGGCTCATTTCACGGATGTTTTGATATTAGCAAAAATAAGTGCCTCAGCAGTACTAGAGGCATTTTTCTACAACTGTACTTAACATATTTGGAAGCAGTTCAGCCAGAATGAATCTGTTTCACTTATGCTGCTTTCAAGTACAAATTATTCAGTGTTAAGCATTTAAATTTTAGGTTCTTTTCAAAGCTTAATGTTTCACGTTAAGCTTTGAAGTTAACGTGACGTAGCTTGTGTCACGTTAAGCTTGTGTTAAAAAATGTCACCCCCCAGAAGGTATTTTAACATTTTTATGTGTAGTTATTTCAATAAACAATTGTTGCTTTAGGAATTTGCGACGATAATATTCATGTCTTATTAGGGCAGTTCTCAAAAGGAGGGAACAAACACAGACCTCAACTTTGAAGCTTCAACACCAAATAACTTTCATTTTAATTAACTCAAATTTTTGAGTTAAATTATAATACTGTATAGAGACAAGAATTGATAAATTATGGGAAAAAATGCTCTTAAAAAAAATATTTTCTTTGCTAAAAGGCGCAATTTTGGACATACCAAAACGTTAACTGAGCAAATGTACCATTAAAGAAAAATTTTTTTAATTACTTCCATACGTTTCAAAAAAAAATTTAAAGGTATGAATCTTACACTGAATAATTTTTTGTTAATATTTTACACAAATAACAAAAGTAAAGACAGATTATTCACTTTGTAAACGATTTTAGAAAATAGTAAGTTTGAAATTTGATGCATGTCCAAAATTCACGATCTTTACAATGCTATTTTTTGAGAACTAAATATAATGTTTTCATTTTAAAGGTGTTTATCGAGCCTCGGAAATCCGTTACCTACAGGACAACAATGTCCAAAATCTGTTGTCTACAGACTGCTGATTTAATTTGCTAATTAACAATTTTTACAAATACCTGCTGTCTTTTCATGTTCATATATTGTGTTCTAGGTATGCATACTATAGAATAAAAGCAAAATTGATGTCAAATTCGAAAATTTTTGAAATTGCTCAAAGTTAACTTTTTTGATCCCACCTTTTGAGAACTGCCCATTACTACTTTCACTCTACAAAATAGAGGTAAAAATGTTCATTAAATATACTTTCATCGGTTTTATAATCAATAAAAAAAAATCTTGCCATGGTGGTTTTTTTGGCACTTACAGTTAAAGCTAATTCGAATAAAGCAAGTTGTTAATTATATGAAAAAAGGTATAAATACTTGACATAGTAAGACAATTAGATGCTTATCTTGTAATTGTACATGGAGGAAGGAGAAAAAATGGAACTTTTTCAATTCATATACCCTGTCCCCAGAATTTATAAGGGGTTTATTTCAAATAGGGGCGAACGACTGCATTGTAAAATATAAAAATTAAATTTTATAGGTAACTTTATGCGTATTGAAAGAGAAAGTTAAACTCTTATCATTACTGGTATATGTAATTAATCACTAATAACCCTTTTTAAATAATGCTAATACTTTGAAGTGTGTTGTTGACCCAAGCATAATTTAAGGCAAACTTACATCGATAAATTTCAGTTACTTCTCTTAATTTCAATGTTTTATCTTTGTCTAGCTAAATAAGTTGGAAAGATATTTCTCATGAGTTAGATCTAGAAAGTTTTTCAGAACTCTAATTTTTCCCCATTTCCTTTCATTTCAAGCAAAGACACTCATATAGCGAAGGGGGCAAGTGGGGCTCAAGCCCCCACCCCATCTTGAAATTAAAACTTCCTTGCTTTTAGTACTTTTTTCTTTGCTAAAATGTATATACATTTCTTCTCCCGCAATTAATAAGTTCTTAAAAATGTCGAATTTTAATAACTGATCTGTACTGAAATCTTTTTATGGGGAAAAGATCCTGCTAAACCATGGGGAAAATATCTGAGCGCCCCCCCCCCCTTAAAATTTTGCATATAGGCACCCTTGATTTCAAGTAGTCTTAGCAGGATTCTTGTTTTCTGGGAGAAGGAAATCTAGTATTTTCCCCTCAGAATGGTTGAATGTTTTGGAAGAAAGTGATAAACTTTTTTCATTTTTGATATTTCACGAGGAAATAGTTCGAACAAAATGTTCAAATAAATTTAATTTACCTTGTGTAACTTATCATAAACCTGTTTTTCGAAAAAAATGATTGTTTCTCTCATAAGTTGGATAATTAAATTATAAAGTTTTTTGGAAGAAGTTGATGCTTGGTGATATAATTTTGTAAGATTTTTTTGAATTATCAATAAAGTTAATCTTTAAAATTCTGTCTGATAAGAGAAAATCATATGCTTCGACTTAGGAAGATTGGTCTTGTCAAATAGGCTTGTGCAAAATTGAAAGTTAACAATTCAATATTTACTTATCGCTGTAGTTAAGAAAAGATTTGATTTGTCAAAGATTTGTTAGGAAAATCAAGATTTATAATTATTGGACCTCTATTTGAAAGGGATTCTTTTCAGTTTTCTCTACTACTCCTTGGAAGAGAATAAATTCTCAAATAGTTCAAAAGAAATTAATTTCTCAGTATGACTTAGAAATTTCCTTTTATAAATTTTTTTAATTTGTCATACTACAATACTGTTCTACCAGTGGAGCAAACAGGAATTTCTCAAAAGGGGGGGGGGGTCCAGGATCAAAGACCCACCATTCACAAATCATACTCGAACAGGCATGCAAGCAGATATGCGACTTTTGATTTTATCGATTGTTGGGGACAAAAAAATTAAAAAATATATATTGAATAATTTTTTAGCATTAATTAAAAATAATTTATGCATAGCATATACTTAATTAAAATACCAGAAAGCACAAGAATGAATGTCATTACTTTTCTCATAGTTAAAAATAAATAAAAACAGTGAGGCAAAATCATCATTCTAAAACAATATATCTTCAAACACAGTTTAATTTTGTAGGGGAAGGAGAGAATATATATATATTTGGTTTTTGAATCTGAATTGAACCCTTGTAATCATTTTAGATGCCAAATGAAAATAACAAACATCTCTAATGTCAGAGAACTTAAGTATGTTTAGTGATTTATCAAAATGTGTAATAACTGTAAATTTAAAATGTGAATTGTTTTATTAAACATTTGTGTGTAAAAACGCTATATCTTGCACACAAACGTTTAAGTCGCTCACTTTACAACAGTATATGTTTTTTAAAAAAACTTATTTTTAAATTAAAACTGAAAGAAAGAGAATGAGAATATATTTTTAGTAGCCACTCTAGGTTCTCACATACACTGATAACATAATAGATTCATTTAAATTATTGTCACTTTTAAGACTACGTATGCTGATGATTCAGTCCATTATTCAGTTGAAAATAAAGAAAAATACTATATCAAAGCAAAAAGCTATATTTTGTACTCAATTCTATTGGTTATTTTATGTAAATGTGCACCGGTCAAATGTATATATTTTGTTAGAATGTTTAATTGAATAGATATGACTGTAATTGATAAAAAATTTCTTGGCTATAATTTTTTTTGTTGCACTAGATTTTTCACTTAATTGTATTTTTTTTTTCGTAATTTCAATGAGATAACGGAAATAGTGTTATACGATTCTTTAAAATAATAATTTTCAATCATGGGTTCGAATTGAGAAAGAAAAAAAAATATTTTCCAGATAAATCAACACCGGACTTCATCACTCTCTGCTTCTTAATTTTTGGTTGAAATTTTGTTAACTATTTATTAGACTTATGAATACAGTCGTAATGAATATTAGTAAATTACATGTTGAATCTGTTAAACGTTGATAGATGGCGCCACAAAACGTTGAGAAAACACAATCCGATTCCAAGGCGCCAAGGAAAAGAAGATATAATGCGAGGCCGTTTTTGGAAACAAAATTAAATTTAGCATTTGCACGAATTTTTTTGTTTTTCCCAATAAAATGTAGAACCCAGGGATGAAAAGGTTTTTTTTTCAAATTGAAATAAAGCGAAAATGTGCATTTAATTATTTGTAAAAGTTTTTTGAACGAAACGATATTCCTTTTCTTAAAAATATCGCAAAGCGCAAATTTAAGTTAGCAATAAATTGCTTATTTCATTGTACATTAAAAATTTGAAGGTGGGGGTACTCAATAATTTTTAAGGAAAACGAATCGAACCGTACTATTTTTTTTAGTTTGCCCTCTCTTGGCTTGGATTCCGCATTCCGCCTATTAGTCCACTCAACGAACACATTGTAGCGTGCATGGAATATGCGATAAATTTTTGACTTCAGAATATTGTTAGGGGTAGTTAGTAACTTTACATACAAAAGTCCCCGAACCTAGGGAGTGAGCTAAAGGTGGGAGGGAGGGGGAAGAAAATTTTGGGTTTTTCGGAAAAATTTCGCAAACGGTGGAAAAAATGCATTTAAAATAAAATTCAAGCTAAATAAACTTAATACGAAATTGTTTCTACACATATTTGTCAAACTTTCAATAATTCTTCGGGTATATGTTATGTAAAATCGATGATTTTCGGAAAAATTCTCTCTTTGTCTACCATTGGCTTCTAGTGCTTCCCAGGATCAGTAAATTGTTGAAGACTAAGTTGTAGAGCTTCGAATTCCCTTCAATTTGATATGCTACTTGGTTATATTTTATTCAACCAATCAACAGTTACAGAATTTCAAACACGCACTTTCATGGCGAAAAATGGAACTCTTGCCATTCACAAATTTCAAACTGACTCGAAAGGATCGCGCACTTTCTCTTTCTTCAATGAATTCGACAATCCTGATGGACAATAAAGAAGTATTTGAGTTACAACACAAATGATGCTTAAGGTGTGTGTGTGGGGGGGGGGGTCGTGAAATTGTGACTTGGTAACGGGGTGGAAGGAAAGAGTAAGAAGTGTGATATCAAGCGGTTTTTTTAATACGAATATGTTTATGAAAAATAGCTTGTAAAACGAACTTTGTGGCAAAAGGAGCCGGGGGGGGGGTTAAAATGTTGAAAAAAAAGTGTGACATTATTTATGGACACAGCCCTTTACCGACAGGGTTGTAAGAGTTTTGGCCAGTGGTGGTTTTAACCATGGATAAAACCGGTTTAAACCGACCGGGATCAAATCAGTTTTATCCATTTTTGGCCACTTAGATAATTATCAAATTTTAAATGAAAACCAAATAATTTATTAAAAAAAGAAATGCAAAACAAACCATAATCAATCATCTTTCATTATTTATCTAAATAGTATGTTTTACAGTTTGTAGAAAGTACAGCATGTTTAGGAGATAAGGTTTACATGAAAAAATGCAGTAACATTAAAAAGATAATAGAGTGAAACATTGTAAGTTGAATAGATAGATTTTAATTCTCACACACAAATGTACTAAGTACAATTTCAAGTAATTTTGAAGAATAAATGAGAGAAAAAAAAAATTCTTTTTTAGAGACATATATAGGCATTTTTTAAAAACAAAACTAAAGGTACAGGGGGAAAATACTTCTGAAAATTAAAAAGCAGCACTACTGAAAAGTTACTATATTTATGTTACAGCAGAGGCGTAGCTAGACCCGACTTTCGGGGGGGGGGGGTTTCTTCTTATATATATGAATATATTATATATATGTGTGTGTGTGTGTGTGTGTAAATTTTTTTAGTATTAAAAAAAAATAAGAGGGAGGTGAATCTTACATACTTTGGAATGGGGTGCCCCAATTCCAATACTTCTGTCAAACAAAACAAAAGCAAAGAATTTTTTATTTTTTTAATGATATGGAAAATTCAACTTTTTTTTCTTTTCATTCCATTTAATTTAAAGTGAAATTTTCTAGCAACGTCTTGTCAAAACCAGTCTATCCAAATCAGGGGGAAATCAAATATCCGATGAGCGTGTTCCGTTCATTTCAGTGTGACTGCTTAATTTAGAGGCTAACACACATCTACAAAAGCTGGCATCCCTGAAAGCTAATAGATACTTCCATTTCCGCCTGTAAACTGGATGTTTGACTTTCAATCTCATCGGTGGTCAGACTATAAAGATATTATATTTATAAAGATATATCTATAAAGATATTTATTTTTCATTTTATTAGCTGCTTTAGAATTTACATAAATATCTATTTGAGAGAGCAACAGCAATTTTCGGGTATTATAAACAGAAGTCTTTTTTATTTTCTACTTTTTAATCCGAACCAAGCTAATAGAAATAATCTAGATTCATCTCGTTTTTAAACATTTTATTCATGTAATGCTATGCAGTTTTTCTTTTGAATTAAAATAAAATTACCTTCAGAAGGGTACGATGGGACTAACGCTGCTTTGCAGACTGTACTTCGTTTTCTTCAGACGACGTTAACTTTCTCTTTTTAGAGCAATCCTTTTCGTCATTTTAATTTTTTTCTTTGAGTTGAAAAAAGCTTGTTATCGGTCTTGTTCGTTTCATTATGCAACAACTTTCACTTAGAATGTACTACTTTAAACAGACTGTACGTTTCCAAAAGAATACGCAGTAAATACTGGCTGAAGAATCAATGTGATTGCAATGGATACTCTGGTTAGCAAAGGTAGCTTTGACTATGACCTATGACACACACGAGACCAGACCAACAAAAACCTCTATCGTCTCGAATTCCGGTTATGCTATCATTTTCGGATTCGAAGCCCAATGATCTTCAAAGCAGCAAACAAAAACATTTTCTTCAACTCAGAAACAGAGGAATTGTCTTCAAGAGCTGAGGAGGCAGTAAATGCGTTCCACGAATAGGCTTTCCAGGAAGATTAACCAAAGGACAGTCGTTTCGCGCACTTTCTTGGAAGAAGAGTAAAGGGGTGAAATTCACAGGTTTGACATGTAAAATGAACATTTCAAGTTCATGGTTAAAGGTCATTCAAGTTAAAAGCCATTTCGCTATGTTATCTGGATTAGTACTGTTCTTTGGTTACTCTCTTTCTTAAAATTGTGATTCCTTAGAAAACCGAAATGATTGGAGTGAAAAAGAAAGTATAAGTTCAAGTGATGAAAAAAGGAAAATCGTAGACTACTGGTTAAGTTAGATTTGCTGCAATTGCTAACCTCAAGAGGATAAATAATGAATCCAAAAAAAAAAAAAAAAAATCAGGGACCAAAAAGCAATAAAAGACTTTTCTTGAAAAAGATATGCTTAAAGTTTCTGTTACCGTCAAAATGATTCCTTAAACTCGCAATAAAGCACTTAATAATGTAATAATAGAATAAATACCTAACAAAACTCATAAAGAGGAATTTTAATCAAGAGCCCACATTGTCTTTAGTATCGATTTCAAATTTTCACCATCATATTTCAAATTTCTATAAAAAGTTTCTTAAAACCTCCGTAATTCAAAACCTCTTTATCTCGATTTTTTTTAATGTGAAATTCGAAATATACAGATTCGACTGTATGCAATATTCCCACTGTGCGGCTCATAAAATTACATAATATATTTAACAATTTGCAGAATCTATGACAAAGAAAGGCTTCCTATACATGAATTTAACAAACAATCTCATTTCTAAAGCAAAGTGTCAAATTTCACTCAATTATCAAAAAATTGTCGCAGCAGAGGGAGGCGTCTTTATACTTGAGGGTCACTCATAGAGCAGATTTTCAATGGCATTGGGGGGGGGGGGGACAAAGTGAATTTTTGACCTTTGTTACACAGAAAAAAGTCGTAGTGATTTTTTTTCTTTTTCTTCTTTTTTTCTTTCTCTTCCCTCTTCTTTTTCTCTTTTTTTTTGAGACTAACGTTTCGGGGGGGGGGGGGGTTTGTCCCCAACCCCCCCCCCCCTTAGCTACGCCCCTGTGTTACAGGCTGTTTTGTATTCCTTGTGTCCTTTGTTTTAATTGTGAGCAATTTCAGTTATTTATTTTGAAGAAAGTTGAAATTTGTTCACTACTATTGTTATAATCTAGTAAATTACTTGACTAATATTATATTTAACTAAAATTGCTGTACTTAATTAAAAAACTTCCAACTAACAGTTTTATTAGTTGCAAAAGGGCAGTTCTCAAAAGGTGGGAACAAAAAAGTTAACTTTGAGCAATTTCAAAAATTTTCGAATTTGACATCAATTTTGCTTTTATTGTATAGTATGAATACCTAGAACACAATATATGAACATGAAAAGACAGCAGGTATTTATAAAAATTGTTAGTTAGCAAATTAAATCAGCAGTCTGTAGGTAACAGATTTTGGACATTGTTGTCCTGTAGGTAACGAATTTTGGACATCATCATAACGTAAGTTTCACCATTTTTGACAATTGTTAATCTGATTTTTAACTTTTTCAATGAATTTATTTACTACTTTTTAAATTTTGCAATTTAATAATAAAGAGGATATTAATGAAATACTTGAATGGCTATACATGCTTTTCCTTACATATAATAAAGTTTTGGAATGATTTTGAAGAAATTGATGCAAGGTTAAAAAAAAAGCTTCAAATTAAAAATAATACAATTGTAAAAAGTGACATCAGTTTTAATAATGAATATTTTTTCTAATGTCATAAAAATTAAAATGATGTCTAAAAAAATTATTGAAGAAAGAAATTCGCATTTCTATTTGGAGATCGTTAAATTATGTTTCCAAAAGAAAGAAGAGAAAAAGAATTCTAAAATATTAAAAGCGGAAAAAAAAAAAAAAATTGCTAGCGCAGGTGATAAAGTCGCCAAAACTAGTACAACTGACGATAAACTACATTTGTCAAATTGGAATTCCCCTCTGGTAACCTTTAGCTTATCGTATACTGTGTTGTCGCTAACGGAGGTTTGCTTGGCGATTTTAGCGCAAAATGGCTTCCGGTTCGATCATAACCAGCCAAGTTTCTACTGTAATTTATGTATTGTTCAATGTGTAACATATTAATTATGCAAAATACCAATGGATTAAAGAAGATAACATTATAATAACGTTTTTTATTGAGGTTAGAAGACAGTAGATCATCAAAAATTATGAATAATGGACAGAATTATCGGCGTCAAGATTGTAACGCCATTTGGACATCTCACATGTACGTTGTAAAAAAAAATATTTTTCTTCTAAGATACTGCATAAAAGCTTATGAAAACACTTTTAAACAATTAAAATTTGATTCTGAGGCTCGATAAACATCTTTAAAATGAAAACATCATATACTTAGTTCTCAAAAAATAGCATTGTAAAGATCGTGAATTTTGGACATGCATCAAATTTCAAACTTACTATTTTCTGAAATCGTTTACAAAGTGAATAATCTGTCTTTACTTTTGTTATTTGTGTAAAATATTAACAAAAAATTATTCAGTGTAAGATTCATACCTTTAAATTTTTTTTGAAACGTATGGAAATAATTAAAAAAAATTTTCTTTAATGGTACATTTGCTCAGTTAACGTTTTGGTATGTCCAAAATTGCGCCTTTTAGCAAAGAAAATATTTTTTTAAGAGCATTTTTTCCCATAATTTATCAATTCTTGTCTCTATACAGTATTATAATTTAACTCAGAAATTTTTGAGTTAATTAAAATGAAAGTTATTTGGTGTGGAAGCTTCAAAGTTGAAGTCTGTGTTTGCTCCCACCTTTTGAGAACTGCTCAAAACACACATCTCTCACATACATACAAATTAGAAGTGTGTTATAATATAATTTAGTTTGGGCCAGTTCTATTGTGGTTAAATCCAGTTTTGGCCGGTTTTAACCGGTTTTAGCCAGTGGCCTAGATAAAATCAGTTTTGTCCGGCCAAAACTATAACCCTCTGTTTACCAAGACGGACGATGATTTGCAAAATTTAGTCCACCAATTCATATTGCATATACTTAAGACCAGGGCCGTCCTTAGGGGGGGGGGGGCGAGCGGGGCAATCGCCCGGGGCGTCACGAAATGAAGGGGCGCCGCAAGCCGCCCCTCATTTCGACGGAGCACAACATTCACACGAAAACGACATTTTCACGAGGGGCGCGGCGCCCCTCATCGTATAAAATGCCCCGATTGCGTAAAATTCGTCATGCCTCATTTCGTGTATCATAGATACACAATCATAGACACGCAAAATAGAGAATCATTGCAATGATTCTCTATTTTTTCCTAGGGCTCGAAAATATTCCTCTCTCTGTCTCCAAAACGTTCGTTTTCTTTGTATCATTGAATCAGATACAATTTCTGAGAATTTAGCTGTTTAGAATCAAACAAAAGGCACTTCTCCTTTGTCTAGTTCTCACCAAATTTGCTTGAATTTTGCCCCTGCATGCAGTGACGTAACCATAAAAAAGTTTTAAGGGAGCACATTCAAGAAACAAAAAGAATTTTCTTTTTGATCGGATAGGAAAAAAGGTCTAAAGCTGTCCGTTCAAAATTTTGAAACTTAGTTTTAAAAACGCAATTTTAGCCTTAAAAACGCGATTATAGGCAATGTTTATTGACGTTACGGTTAGGGAGGAGGCCCAGAGACTGTTTCTGGTCGATTATTTTTTAAACAGATTGAAATCAATTCCTTCTCCTCCTGCGAGTTTTCGAAATTGAAGTTTCAGAAACGCAACTTTAGACAAACTTTGAAGGTTGTGTGGTTTGGAGGATCTGGAGCATTTCCCAGGAAAATTGTTCAAAATTATGGTTCAAAAAATTTAAACAATGTTTTACATTCAGGGGCTATTCAACTTAAATTTTTTTGTAAGTGTCGTTTAAAAAACCCATTGCTTGTGAAATTAAAGAAAGGTGGCATGGGGTCCCTTGCACGAATATTTTCTTAAACTCGAGTCTTTAAATCCAATTTGTAAGGCCATATTTTGTAATATTAGAGCCAGTGATTTTTCGAAATTAGAACTCCAAAAACGCTATTCTGAGCGATTTTTGATGTTGAGTATTTGTGGGCTTCTCCCTAAAACTTCCAAGTATTTGATGCAAAAGAATAACATCTTTGTTTATAACATATATGAAAGCTAGTATTAAGTTGATATAAATAAAACCAAAAAACTCTTGAAAAGAATCATTGGATGAGTCCAGATAGAAATTTAATTTTGATGTAATTTACTTTGATAAATATATTTTCTATTTATTATTAGCAAATTATTTATTCGTGATCTTAGTTTGATCAATATGAATAACCAACTCAGTTTTTTATCTAGTGGGATGATAAGATTTTAATAGATAAATATTTGGATTTTCAACATTTACATTTTTCGAAAAGTTTTTGGGGCATTATAATATTTTACAAATATTCGAATCAGATTCAGTGCTTGTGTTTTAATTTGTCTGATTGTTCTGTTCATTAATATCTAAAAAGAATTAAGTATGTATTATGCATTGATGTTATAACTAACTTGATTTTTCTGTGGGTATAGGGGGGGGGGGAGGCGCCAGGAAACTTTTTCCCCGGGCGCCGTCAGCTCTTCGGACGGCCCTACTGAAGACGTGCAGAAAGTCAGCACAATACATACTGTTTAAGGAAATTTATAACAACATTTATTTAATTTAATTTGTTGTTACTGAAGATACCTTGTCTACAAAACTATTGGGTAAAAAGAAATGACTGTATAAACCATATGGACATCAATGTCAGCAAGAAATTTGAAATAACGGTCAAGCAAGAAAGTTTCTGTCCAACTTTCATAATAACTGTCAGCTGACAAATCCGCTAATGATGAAGCTGTTGAAAAACGAGAAAAATACACTCCGAACTTTAAGTGATGTTGACGTTGATATTGCGAAGACGGCTATCGTCAGATGACAAAATTCTTCAGTAGCTATCATTTGTGAGGAAGTCCTCCTGGTTGTTTTCTTGATAGCCAAATCCCCAACTGACCACCAGTTTCTGCTGTCAAAATGTACCAGAAATTTAAAATCATACAACATGTATCTAAGGTATACATCGACAGTTCTTCTTCCCCTGAATCCATTGAGGCTGCTGGGGTCATATGTATCTCTCATGGTATGGTGCTCTAGCCATAGAAAAGTCCCTCAACGAGCTTCGTTACAGATCATTTATCAAAGTAGCTACAAACATCAAGACTGATCTCTAACTCTGCCTACCACCGGGTACACCTGTAGCTAAGAATTTAATGGTGAAGTACCGAATTATGGGTTTGGGAAAGGAGGAATGACCAACTCATGTCGAAACTCTCGGAATTGGATATGTTGCTCCTGCTTGACGGAATCTTGAAGATGATTTTGACCAATTGCTTTTCTAAAAGTGACTGGAAGAACTCCTTGTAGTGGTCCCTTAAAATGGGACTGAATATTTTATTCATTGAAACGGATATTTCGTTTTATTGGTTTTCGCCGTAATGAGATTCAACTGCATTTTAAATTGAAGTGCGTTATGTTGATATAAACGGTTGCCAGTATGGGGAAAATCACTTGTTTCTCTTATTTTTGAACGAAATTAAAAATTTAAAAAATTAAAAAAAAAATAAATAAATAAAAACACGCTTTAGTAGCAAAATGAACTAAAACGTTAAAAATAATCTTTGGATGACAAGTATATGAAGTAATTGACCAAACACTTAATTTTACTGTAATAAAAAAAAAAAAAAAAAAAAAAAAAACGTTGGGAGCTTCTTATCAGTTGTCTTAAATTTCTTCCACTTGTTATCCATGCAAAAATGTAAATAGGCAGCCCCCCACGCTTTTTTTTATTACAGTAAAATTAAGTGTTAGGTCAATTACTTTATATACTTGTAATCCAAAGATTATTTTTAACTTTTTAGTTCATTTTGCTACTAAAGCGTGTTTTTTCAGTTTTTTTTCACCATTATTTTATTTTTTACTTTTAAGTTCATTTTGCTACAAAAGCGTGTTTTTTTTTTTTTTTTACTATTTTATTTATAATGGAATGTATCTTAGTATTCTATTGTATTATTTGCATCAGACATATCAGACATTTTGAATGCTTTCTGGTAAATTCATGTGCAAACATTGTTACACTCCACAGCTCTGATTTGTACGTTGTAAGTAATTCTAATAAGCCACTGGCCATTTGTCCAAAGGAAAGTTCGACCCACATCCATACCCACAAACATACAAGTTAAGCTAATAAAAGCGTGTTTATTTTAGCTGAGTCGCACAGGCTTGGGCAGGAAACAGAGCAAATGTGCGTAAAATTGCTGTAAAAACTAAACATCATAGATGGGTTAATCCATACAGGTTCGACGGATGGGTGCGCTCGACCATTTTTAACTTTTACTTCCTTTTACAAAAAAGGAAGTATTGTATTCGCGAAAAAGTTTTCACTCAAAAATCGACCTTAATTTCCCTTTTGCTCACCCCCGAATGAATGTTGAGTTTTTTTTTTTCGACTCGACCACACGTGGATAAGTGCCTAAGAACGTATAGACACGCGAAATATTAATTTTGACGATTCCCGAGTTAGTTACAACGAGTTTTCTCGTGACGTCTGTATGTACGTATGTATGCGTATGTGCGTATGTATGTCGCATAACGCAAGAACGGTATGTCCTAGAAAGTTGAAATTTGGAATGTAGACTAGTTTTGAAACTCATATCCCAAAAAGCTGCTTATAAAAGATGTTTAAAACCACTTTTATCTTTTTCTCTAAACTGGACCTTTGATTTTTTTAGAGGTAAAAGTGGTTTTCGTAGTCAAAATTGGGACTTTTAGCCCTTTGCATTTTGGCCAAAATCTATTTGAATTACATTTGTGGCAGTTAATTTTACGCTTTGATGTTAAAGTGCATAAGATGGTAGTATTTCATGCTGAGTTACGTGGCTGTAACTTAATAATCAAAATAATAGCAACAGGTTAAAGTTCAAGATCAAATTTAACATTTTTACTCATTTCAAAGGGGGGATAACTCGCGCAAGGGAACGGAAACACAAAATGAAATATGGAAAAAACTAATCACGGGAACCACGCTAATAAGAATATGAAACTGGTGCTGTTTTTTTTTTTTTTTTGCCCTTTATAAACTTTATAAATTACAGCCCCTCAAAAATCGGAAAAATGACATTTTTAGACCGCTGTAAACGATAAGGGGATAGAATTAAAAATAAAATTTCTTGGCCAATTGAATATTCCATTGAAGTACTATACATATATATTGTTTTGTGTATTTGGTTTGTGAAATAGATACATGTCTTTGTAATTGAGTAATTTTGCTAATTTATTCACACACTAAAACAGAAATAAAAAGTGAAAACTTCATTGTACCTTCTTAAATTACGAATATTGTGCTCTATATAATATATTATACTGAAAAAAAAAACATTTTGTAAGTATAAAAATAATTATTTTAATTTGATAACTTACAAATATTTGGATATGAATGAGTAGTTCATACTTGATTGACAGCTAAGTATGTATTTATAGATTAATCTACATGCACGCAAATTTTCAATACATACAAACATACTCTCTGTACATTAACTTATGTAATTTGCTTAAACACATGCAAAAACATTATCTACGTAACAGAAAATATCTAACATGGTTTAGCACAAATAAGCAGATTACAGAATACACGTGTTTCGAGGTTTCAAAGAACCCCTTTTCAATTCAAAGGTGTGATCTTCTAGATGTAAAGACATCCAGTAAGACAAAAAGACATGCAGTCTTTTATTTCGAAAAACACACATTTTAATTGAAAAAGGGTTCCTTGAAAACTCGAAACCCGTGTATTCTGTAATCTGCTTATTTGTGCTAAACAACGTTCGATATTTTCTGTTATTCCTAGGCACAAAGGTATTTATTTATTGCTTAATTATCTACATAGTTGAATGAAAAAAAGTGCTTTTTTAATTTCTTGCTTGAGTATAGTTTTAAGAAAAGGAACTCACACTTTTAGTACTATTAGTACGGGATCCGGCTGCAGAATTCTGCATTCATTGAGTATAAAGTCAAAATCAAATTTTTATATTACACTAGCATTCCCGTACCCGGCATTGCTCGGAATGGAATTAGCAGGGGTTAACAGTGCTTGGTACACATAGTTTCGAAAATACTCTATAATAATTACTTATTACCTATAATTTTTTCTAATTTTGAGAGGATCCCGGGGCCCCTGGACTCCATATATATATATATATATATATATATATATATATATATATATATATATATATATATATATATATATATATATATATATATATATATATGCCCTTGTCGTTAACCGATCTTCAACTGTTATTAACGATCTTTTTAAAGTATTGATTATCTTTGCAAACACAGGCCAGCCACATTTTATTATTATACCTATGTTTAAGCAAAAACTTCTTTGTATACAACATTTTTAGTTTTTTTTTTTTTTTTCCTGGTGCTAAAACTATTAAGCTGCTTGATGAACTGACGTTGGAGTAAGCTACATTAAATTGACCGTGTGAAAAAAAGTCTTCTCCAAAATCGATCCCTGCTACTTATAATGTCTGTCCTTCTGACTTATTAACGGTTATTGCAAAGCAAAGTTTTACAGGAAACTGCACTCTTCTAAATTCAAAAGAATAGTCCGCCTGTGATGATGTTCTAAAAAACTTCGCTTCTAGTTTTGAAAAAATGAAAGCAAAAGACAGAAACATTATTATTTGACTTGAGAAAGGGCCTCGAAGATTCACGTGAGAAATAAAAACACTATCAAATTTAAAATTCGCTTTCGACCAAAAGTTGAGATGAAGTACTGAATAATGATTTGAATGGAGGAAAGCCCCCGAAAATAAGGGATTTAAATTTCAGTGACAGGTTTTAATTTCACAGAAATTAAGGGGTTTTAATTAATTTCTCCTGAACTAATCGATATTTCGAAAAAACCTTTCTTAGTGGATACTTTCATAATCATGTGGACATGCCTGCCAAATTTTAATTCTTCAGCGGTATTGGCTGTGCGTTGATATGTGTGTATATATATATATATATATATATATATATATATATATATATATATATATATATATATATATATATATATATATATATGTATATATATATGTATATATATATGTATATATATGTATATGTATATATATATATATGTATATATGTATATATATATAATATATATATATATATATATCTCAGGACATTGATTTTTATATTTTAAGATTATGAAAGGGGCAATGTGTTTTGGCTAGGTTGCCTAGCAAGAAGTGCCCGCAAGTATTTTTTATAAAATTAATATTTGGGGTAGAAATGACGCATTTGTTATTGAAATAAACTATACTCTATTCCTAAGAAATATACCTAAAGAACTTGAAAAGTTATGGTTGCCGTTGCGCAACTGGCCGCTACCTATTCGCAGCCACAAGTAAACGGGTACTATTGATGCACATTTATGCACTCATAAGGTCTAGTCATCATTTATATATCAAATTAAAGATGACTTTTTTCTGAAGGTGATAAACTAAGGTTGCTTCTGCAAAAATGGCGCAAGTGGGGGTTGCCAGCTGTTAAAGATTGCTCAGAATGAATTCGTTAGCGCTTTACAATATTCGTGCGATAGCCAGCCAGCTCTATGCATGGGCGTATTCAGAAGGGGACAAGGTTGGGCAGCTACCCCCCCCCCCCCATCTTTGAAAAAAAATATTTAGTATTAAAAAAATAATAATTGACGGTCGTTTCAATTTCTAAATTTATCAAAGAGTTCAGATGTAGTAACTTGCTACTAAGTTTGAAAGTGTATACATCTTCTTTGGGAGCTCATTGAAAAGGGAAAGTAATTGGTGTTTAGTTGGGTTGATACCACACTCATTTCAGAATTTCATTACTTCCAAAATCTTGAAATAAAAAAGGTGGGGGGAGGGGTGCTAAAAACCAGTCTCCTAACTTTCCAAACTATGGGACTTTTCAGCCCTGAACTTCAAATTTTACCAGGGTGGAAACTCTCAATGGGCCGAATGGAACTCCAAATTTCCCCGAATGATGATAATTCGCCTAATTGAACTCCAAATTTTGCCGAATAATATTTTTATCATATCGTCAAACAAAACTTTCCGAATGATGATATTTTTGACATATCGTCAAACAAAGTTTGCCGAATAAGAAAATTTTTGGGAGGTCACAGTGACCTGCCATGAGGGCTCCCCTACGGCTGCCTATTCCCTCTCCTTTCATGGTTGAGCTGGATACGACCTTGGTTGTACGAGTTTTTAGAGTCATCGCGCATGCGTCAATTGTTAGTGTTCTCAACTAACGGTCCAAACAGTAGTAGAAACACAAATTTCAAATGCCCCAAAGAAATAAAATTTACAATTTTTTATGTGGTTACATTTAAAATCACATATAACATGTATTCCTCAATAAAAGGTAAAATTAATTTGTATTGAAAAAATATTTAAATAATTTTCTTGTTTTTTTGAAACATTTTCTGTATAATATATTATTGTCTTTTCATAAATAACTGGGGCCATATTCTTTCATAAATATTAATCTTTTATTCTAATTTTATAGATGTAAGACATTTTAACTTTTATTGAGGAATACATGTTATGTGTATATGGGATTTTGTAACCAACAAAAATTTATTAATTTTATTTCTTTTGGAGCATTTGAAATTAGTTTCTACTACTGTTTGCACCATTGGTTGAGAACACTAACAATTGACGCATGCGCGATGACTTTAAAAACTCGTACGACCAAGGACGTATCCAGCTCAATCATGAAAGGAGAGGGGGGGGGGGGCAGCCGAAGGGACGCCCTGATGGGCAAATTCGCGATACATTCGAAAATATAACTGAGGTCATAAAAAGTAACTAAAGCTTGACCACGGAGAGATGGCGGATGACCTTGAAACGGAACTATCATCTGTATCGTTTTTTCCTTAGTTGAGACCAGGGAGGTTAAAGGGGAGGAGATAAATCTTTACTATGTAGAAGTGGCAACGTTCGTTCACTTTTTCCAGAGGGCGCTGTATGTGCACCGCTCCCGACAATCGCAGCAGATCAATGTAAATGATGCTAAGTTTCTCATTTTTTTAGAAGCAGCTATTAAAGCAAAAAAAGAAAAAAACTGCTGGAAATTGGTTGTAAAAAGGGGCCAATATAGTGGACGATGTACGGCTTTCGTCCACAGGAAGTTCGCGCAGTATTTGATGGAAAAATTTATTTTATTTTTCCTCACCAACTTGCCGAATTCGTCTGCTATTAATATTGCGCTGTGCGATGTTTTATTTTTTACGAGTTGGAATGTTTCTATTCCTATAAATAATTGACGAAATGAGAATGTAGTAGAATTAATTACGTAAATACTTTTTTTAATTAGTTGTAAATTTCGTGACATGTTTCGAGAACTAATTAAAGCGAAATAATTTTTTGCTTTCACGACCTTTAACAGATAAAAATAAATGTTAATGTTCTATTTACTTAACTTCAAGCTGATATTGATTGTAATAATTTACTCACTGCTTGAACAGAATTGTTATCATTATTTTTTTATAATTGCATTTTTTCGACAACGAAATGGGGAAAAAAATTGAGAAACCTTATTCATTCAAAAAATTATACCTTGGAACGCTTTTTTGAGATAGTTTGTGGGGTTTTCTGTTGAAATTAATCATGTTTTTGAAAATTACAATTTACTCTTTTTGGACATGTATTTTTTAAATGAAAAAGGTTTCCCGATTTTTTTCGATTTGGTTGTAGAAAAAAATGCAATAATAATAACAAAATAATAATAACAATTATGTCTAAGCAGTGAGTAAATACATGAATAAAATGATTATAATCAATATCAGCTTGAAGTTAAGTAAATAGAACATTAACATTTATTTTTATCAGTTAAAGGTCCTGAAAGCAAAAAATTATTTCGCTTTAATTAGTTCTCGAAAAATGTCGCGAAATTTACAACTAATTAAAAAAAGTATTTACGTAAATAATACTACTACATTCTCATTTCGTCAATTATTTACAGGAATAGAAAAATTCCAACTCGTAATAACTAAAACATCGCACAGCGCAATATTAATAGCAGACGAATTCGGCAAGTTGGTGATGAAAAATAAAATAAATTTTTTCATCAAAATACTGCGCTAACTTCCTGTAGACGAAAGCCGTACATCATCCTCTATATTGTCCCCTTATTACAACCAATTTCCAGTAGTTTTTTTCTTTCTTTGCTTTAATAGCTGCCTCTGAAAAAAAGAGAAACTTAGCATCATTTACATTGATCTGCTGCGATTGACGGGAGCGGTTCGCCGACAGCGCCCTCTGAAAAAGTGAACAATCGTTGCCACTTTTACACTAACCCCGTAGGACATTTCTCTCCTTCTTCCTACTCCGAGGTTGAGACCTCCCACCAATTTGCGCACGCGTCAGCAGGTCTGCTCTGATTTTATCGAAATAGGGAGGGAAACCTGGAAGTAAAAGGTGCAAAATAACATATTCAGCAGTTCATCCGAAGTAGCATCGAAAAGAACAGAGATAGGAAATGCGACCGGAAAGCGCCTATCCTCAACCTATCGCTCCTTTTTAAAACGGAGTCTATCCGGAGTGTTAGTCTTAGCTTTCGGGAATGGACAACAATATAGGTTGTTTGTTAGTGTTTTGAAATATTATTAGGATCAGTGAGAACGCCTCTTTCTACTCGGCGCTTTTTGACTGATTTCTACCTACAAATGATAAAAAATGTTCTTTTCGCTTTAAGTTCATCATCCATAACTCCGTGGTCAAGCTTTAGGAGCAAGAATTAGTAAGTGGAGGGAGTATATCCAAACATTGACTTGGCAAAAGACCCCAAGTCACGTGACTCAACAACGACGAATGGTTGAAACGTTTTGTGAAAGAAACCTGATTTATTCCAATGCTTAGCTTTAAAATCTATCACATGACTTGGGGTCTGTACTTCACGAATAAGGCCTTCACTCCCTCCATTTTATATCTTCTCAATGGTCAAGCTATACGACATAGCAACGTAAATATTCATTCACTAGTTTTAGAGGAATCAAACAAAACAGATCAATGAGAAACGCGGTTTTGTCTCTTGAACAATAACGGTTTCGTAGTTAGTTCATCTTGAAATTAAAGTGAAAAAAATTCTTGAAATGTACCTTTGATACTATTTAAACTTTATAAGTAGTATGATAATCAAATTGCTCGTCTATTCCAGAATTGATGTCGTGGGACGAAAATTGGCAGTTTGTCTTGAAAATGGAAGCAATAATTTGAGAACAAAATATAAACAAATAAATGATCATTGATGGGTACTCTATCAGACAGCATTATTCAGACAATAATACTAGAAACGATTTTAATAATCAACATTTATCACACTGGATACATTCAATGGTAAGTATTTTTTAAATTTTTCTACTCTTTAACACTGAAGTGAATTTGTTTTCGATACGATTCAGTGAAACCTGAGATTCCCTTGAGATTTAAGCAAAGATTATGTTCATCCACAAATTAAAACCAAAGCCATCAATCAGCTAAGCCAAGTCTGATTTTTAGCTTACTTTCTCAGTAAAAGTCAGAAAAAGAAGAAAAAAGCATGAAAGAAGGCTTAATGCGTCTTAAAAATATCGCGAAAAACAAAAAAAAAAAAAAAAAAAAAGTCAAAAATAAATAAAATAATTAAATAAATATCGAAAAATTGGAAAGTAGGGTATTGAGATGGGGGAAAATGTCTGTCGGTCAGTCTCCCCCCCCCCCCTAATAACTTTTGAATGAATAGTCCGATTCGAACAAACTTTTTTTTTGTTCGAAAGAACTCGGCGAGGACACCTCATTCCCATAGTTCACTTTTTGGTTAGAACTATTTTTGTTCGATTTTGATCAGTTCAAGAAAACTTAACATTAGCGCTTACGGGAAAATTCAAAGCAATTCCAAACTCTGTGGTGAATTTGCTTCAAACAAACTTTGTAGGAAAAAGGTTTGATGAAACACTTGAATAAAAAATATTTTTTGATTTAAAAATTTTTCCGTTCAATTTTGAACAGTTCAAATTCCTTAACATTAGCGCCTAGGTGGAGACTGAAAGTCAATGTAGATTCCGTACTTGAAGGCGAATTTACTTCAAACAAATTTTGTTGGAAATAGCTCTTGACGACAAACTCCAGGCTCTGACTCCGAGAATTTAGGGGCACCTGACTCCGACTCCTGTGTCCGACAATTAGTCGGACCCTGACTCCCCGACTTCGACTCTGACTTCGTAGCTTTGACAAAAATTTATACACGGAGGAAAAATGACTGATTCCGATTCTTGGATATTCGACTCCGATTCCGGCTCTTTTATCCCAAAATGAGATTGACTCCGACTCCGCAGCCATGGTTTTAACTGCGAAAAAATTATTGTTAATATGACTTATTTTTATTTTCACTCTAAAGTTTTAATTTAAGTATTCAGTTTTCGGCGGAGAAACTTGAAATTAGAAGAATGTTTCTACATAAAAATATGCGCAGACGATTTTTTTTTTTTTTTTTTTGACAATGAAAATTATTTTTTTAAGTTGACATTATATTTTTTTTTATATTTATTTTGGTAAGTGCATTAATTCATTTAAAAAATTATTTTTGGTAACAGGGGCAAAAGAGATGATTTTTTTTTTTTTTTGATATGATGTATTTATTTTAATAAGTGTATTAATTTTAATTATTATTTTTTCGTTTTGAAAGCGGTTAAAGATTTTTTTAATGGAAAAAAGTGTATTAGCTGCTTTATTTAAAAGGTGCTGCTATTTTATTTGTTCGTTTATTTATTTATTAATTTTTTTTATACGCATCTAATTTTTTTTAGATGAGTGAGGCATATTTTATTTCTAGAATTCAGCTTAAAATATTAAAAAACTATGTTTGAAACAATTTGCGATTTTAGCTACTTTTGAGAATATTGATCAGGTACTAGAAAGTAGTATGGATGTACGGGAAAGTAGACTCGTTTAGTTCTAGACTGAACTCCTTGTTAGTTCATTGCGCTCTTCCAGCTACCACACTACTCTTTGACTTTTTCTTTCTTTTTTTTTTTTAAATGTAGAGTTTGCGTGTGGTTGATAACATTTTTCTGTTGAATGGGAACTATAGAAAAAGTTAGAAATCTATAGAAAATTGAAAGTATAAGTTTTAGTTTTCGCTTCTTTCTTTGCGTAAATCTGTTAGTTCCAAGTCCCCATTCTTAAGAACTTTGAAGACTCGTTTCACATTGTCGATTATGAAATTGGTCTTCAAATAAAAAAGTTCAGTTTTAATATCAATCTTGCAAAGTAGCAGAAGACGACAGAAGGAGTAACTCTTGTACACTTTCCCTTTTCGCCCCAGGGTCCCCCGTAACTATCACTGTTTGTGGTTTAACCAGTCTAATGACACCCTGAAGACGGCTCTGATTTTTTGATCCAGACCAGAAACCTAGCAATCCCTGGTCCAGCATCCCCTGAGGTATCGTTTCGCTTGGAGAACTTTGTGACCATGAGCATATTTAACGTCCCCCAGTCACCATTAATGAAGACGGTGGAGCTTCGATCGGCTAAGTAACTCTTGCACAGAAGCATAGGCGCCATATGTGTGATGTATAATTTTAGAGGAGAGCTAAAGCATTTTATTGGATTTTAAAACTTGAATTTACATGATTTTTTTTTCACTTTCTACCTGTTTTCTACTAACTTCTAACTTTTTTCCTAACAGATTCCAATGAGAATTTTTCCGATATGTTGTCCTCATTTTAATGGGTATTTTTTGGGAAATATTGTCCTTATTTAATCGGGGGTTTTAAAACCATTGTTATCCTTGTTACAGTGTGAAAGGAGAGAATTTGTGGATCAAAGTTAGCCTACATGACTTTAACGCTAACAGATGCTGATGTTTCTGCAGGATTTAAAAAAAAGAATAACAGAAAGTTTTGCGTGGGATCGAAACTTTGCAGCTGCGCTAAAAAAATCTTGCTAAACCCCATCACTTACCTCCCCCCCCCGTCCCCCATCACATCTCACTGTATTTAAGAAATTGATCTAATTGTTAAAGGCAGAGGTAAAAATCCTAACTTTTTAAAAATTGTCCTGAAATTCCTACAATTTTGAACTTTGTCCCAAGTATCCTCAACATTTTTAAAGAAAAGGAGAAACTTGCATTGAATTCGATTCAAACATTTTTTAACATGTGCATTTGTGGGTGAATCATTCATCTTTCAAGAATTGTGCATAAGGGTTTTCCCAAAAGAAAATGAAAGTCGATTTCTCAAGTCACACCCCCTCTTATATTTTTTCTTTTATGTCAAAACAATTGCAAAACAAGTTTGATATAATTTGAGCAACGGCAATCTGTGCTGACTTTCATCTGAGAGTGTAAGCCAGCAATTGTATACTTGGCCGAATCGAAAAAAAAAGTGTCTAGCGGGAGGCCTAAAATTTATAATTTTCTTCAAAACATTGACTTTTTTTATCTTTTAAAAAATTACATATAAATTCAAATAAAATTCAAAAACCATTAGCGAATTCATTTTCAAATCAACATTTGCAAATGAATAATAAAAAAATATTATATTTAAAATGAATGATTTAACTTAAACTTGAAAAAAATTCATATCGTTAAGTACTAGGGAGGGAGACTCAAATATTGCAGAAGAGCAAAAATTTCTATTTGGCGCGAATTACCTACTTTGCTGTTTCTATTTTTCAGCTTGGAAATTTCTTAAAATTTACTTTACATTAAAATATATATAAAGGGTGTCCCAAAATTAACGCAAGATTTGAATTTGCCGCCATTTTTGCAATAAATGGTTGGCAACCCTGAAAAAAGAACAATTTGACATCTGAGAGTTTAGGGTAATCAAAAATGGAGCGCTATACGATACAATAACGCGCTTTCATTATTGAACAATTGTTTCAAAAATAATGAAAGTTGAGGCTGGTCAAGCAGTTACTGTTATTGGCGCTCGGTAATGCACGGGTGGTTGTGGGCTTGTTGCCATAGGCCTTTGAATTCAAATAACCCCATAAGAAGAAATTTAAAAATGTTAAATCACACGATCTAGGGTGCCAATTCTGATGACCGAAATGAGAGAGTACGCGACCAGGAAATGCCTTATGCAGTAATTGAAATGTTTCACTCTCTCTAGCTGTATGGTACAATAACACACCATTTTTACTAACCCTAAACTCTCAACTGTCAAATTGTTCTTTTTTCATGGCTGCCAACAATTTATGGAAAAAATGGTGGCAAATTCAAATCTTGCGTTAATTTTGGGACACCCTTTATATATATATATATATATATATATATATATATATATATGTGTGTGTGTGTGTGTGTGTGTGTGTGTAAAAAAAAATTTTTTTGAAGAAAATTATAAATGTTAAGCCTCTTGCTAAACACTTAAATGTTTTTGTGGTACATGTGGGGCTATAGGGGCAATGTTTTATTATCATGAAAAGTTTTTTTTTTCGATTCGACCGTGTACACTGTGCTGGTTCACATTTTCAGATGCAAATCGGCACGGGTTGCCGTTCAAATTGTGAGAAACTTTTTTTTACAATTATTTTGACATAAGAGGAAAAATACGTATAAGAAGCGACTTGCAAAATAGACTTAAATCTTTTTGGGACACCCTACTGTGCGTGTTATGATGTCACTCCAGTCGATTTTACGATCGTTACGATCTAAGCATACGAAAACGTTCATGAAAGGAAAAAGCTGTACATGTGAATTGTAATTGTAATTATAAATAATCAGTGAAAAAAAGGTGAGAATAAAAACCATTTTTGTCTACTCAGAGTATTTCTTCAAAAGTTAATTTGATGCAACAAATACATTTCCCCATTTTATAACTGTCAGCTTGAAAAGTTTTTAGTTTTTGAAGTTCTATTGAATTACACTTAAACCTGTTTTTATGCTGTAAATATAATAGAGACCGCATAAAAAACGCCCAAAACTTCACGAGTAGGTTTAAAAAATAGTTTTCGGAACACAATTTAAAAAAGTGTTTTTTTTTTAAATTTAATTTTATTTTATTTTATTTACTTATTTTTTTTTATGCGGGGGATAGGGATTAATTACGTCGAAAATGTCTCACGTAGAAAATAACGCAAAACCTTATGATATAACTAGGAATTGTTTCTTTAAACGCATTCAAGACATGGTAGTTTGAATGCTCTTCAAACAATTCATAATCTGATTTTCAGAAATGCACATGCAAACACTTATTATTATTATTATTATTATTATTACGTATGTTCTTATTTTACATATACACAAGACTATTCAAAACGCATAACCATTACGCTTACATAGTCTGATAACACGTGAACTTGCTTGTTGTAAGCCGGTTTAAAATCACTTCCGTCAATCTTCACTTGAAGATACTACCTCGCACTCGTTTTATAAAAAACTTCGTCAATTGTGTCCCAATTTGATTAAAATTTTCATATACCGCATTTAATAACGAGTTTGAGAGTAAAACTTGTTTTATTTCTTTCTTTTCTTTTTTTTTTTTTGGGTGGGGGGTTGGGGGGTTGGGGGGTGTTTTACAAGGTATTAAGCCAACATTTTTTGTTAAATGGAAGATGGACAAATAAAAGGGAGCAAGTTCCAGATTTTAAATTGATTTTTATTCTCAAATGTTTTGTTTAATTGCAAAAGGGGAAGAGGAGATAGCATGGCAGTTATCGAGTTCTAAACTAGTACATGGATGGTTGTCTTTACTCCCAAACGTTTCCGTTTAGCAACGGAAATCCTTTCATCTTCATATGTGACTGGATTCTTTTGATCTTATGAAAAGATGGAAAAAGGAAACTTCGCAATTAAGATAAATTTTATGATACAAGTAACTAAAATGAAAAATTAAAAAAAAAAAAAAAAAAAAAACCCGACTGGGTGGCAAATGTTGAATCAAGAGGGAAAATTGAAAATCCTTTTAAAAGCTTTGTACAATTAAAAATCAATTACAAGTATTTTATTTGTTAACAAATTGAAACTGGCAACAGATAAAAATTTTAAATCATTGCTTTTAATTTCCTTGTCGGCCAACAGTGAATTCGGTTACCGATCGCTGAATAAAGGTTTAGCTTATTTAAAATCTGCTTTAAAAAGCGTTATAATTCGGATTCTATATAACATGGAAGTTCCAAACACATTTTAATCAGACGCAGAAACACTCTTTATTTGGTACTAAATTTTAAAATTTTTGAATATATTTTCACTGCAAAAATCGTGAAAAACCTTTTAGAGGTTTTTAATTAATATTTTCTTTAATTAGGTTCATCCGAAGACGCAACCTAGCTAAAAACACTCTCGATCAACTCTCCTTTCGAACAAAAAAAAAAAAAAAAGAAAAAAGGGGGGGTTTTCCAAATTGGTCTATCCGTTTAGGCTCTAGATAGCCAAAGACAGATACACACACACAGACACGTCAAACTTATAACTCCCTTCCTTTGTGTGTCTGGGGTTAAAAACAAACTAGGGAACCTCTTCTTAATATTCTTTAGAGGGAAAAAACTTTTTTTCATTTACTGGAGCTGGGGAGGTGTGGAGGGGGTGTAGTCAGTAACTTAGGTAACAAAATAAAACGATTAAAGTAACACGTGTTTGTTTGCTTTTCTTTCATTGTCCTAGAAATGTTACAAAATTTAATCAAAGTTGTATCTTAATTTTGTGTGAGTCTCCACTCCAACCCCTGTAAGGACTATGTGATGATTTTCTTGTTATAGTTAATAGTTAAACCACGGAAAGATGGTAGACGAACTGAAAGCGGAAACAGAGAGCACTTCATTCTTTAACGGGTAGGATTAGCAAAAACGCGCAAACGGCAAAATTTTTACTACCCGCTCGTTCTCGCTAATCCAACCTACAAAATTGAAGTGTTTCTGCTTCCGCTTCCAATTCACCTGAAATCTTTCCGTGGCACTATCATGCGCATAGTTCATCTAATCCTGAGTCCGATTCCGATTCCGAGTCACAACTGACTACAACTGTATTTATGTCGAGGACTGCATACTAAGTGCCTTGCCTCCATTATTTTTTATACCGATAGATGGCAGCACCATCACCGGATCGAACAGTTAATGAGAATTTAGAACTAGACCAGGAGCTAATAGCTACCTGGTGCTAGCACCCCCAGAGGTATCGTTTCACTTGGAGGACATTGAGACCACGAGCATATTTAACGTCGCCCAGTCCCCTTTAGTGACGACGGTTTCTAATCCTGATTTTTTATTTTCACAGGAACGGACTTGAGGGGTGATGCTCCTCTGGCACCCAACCATTTCCCTGAAATTTATACATTTTCTCCGGCGTATTTGGAATGGTATTTCTGGTAAGTAGTTTTGAGCAATTCGTTTTAAAAAGGAGAAATGAACACCTCTATTACTACGTGATTGCATTACTCTGATTACTTGCCCATTAAAAATATATAAATAAATGAAAAAAAAAATGTGTGTTTTAAATACAGGCAATTTAAAAAAAAAAGTTATTTGGCCTTGACACCCCGATTCTCGTTACACAGAATATATATCCTGTAGCTCGTGGGATGTATCCTTCCGCTCAGTCACCACATTCGGTAAAACCCCCAAGTAAATACAGTGGTGAATGATGAGATTTGTATAAGTAAAATAAATAATTGAGATTATTTGCTTATTATTTTAGGGTGACCGTCACAGGAATCATCTGCACTGCAGCAACACTTTTTCTTTCCTGCTTAGTGTGCTGCCGGAAGCCTTATAAGACTGCTGTTGTTCGACTGACAGAACCTCTACCTGAGCATTTTCCGGGGACAAGTAAGTGCAATATCAGCGTCTATATCGTATGATTATGCGGCATGTTAAAGATTTTGGGTATTCGTTTGACGCTCGGCAGACAGTCGAATGCGCTCGGCAAAACTAAATCCCTAGTGCGGTTACGCTTCGAAGAGAGTGCAGGTGCCTCCATCTGGTGGGAAACTGGGCGTCAAAATTATCTCTGCCAATGACCAGGACCGTATTCAAGGGATGGGTTTTTAAGGTTTAGACCCCTTCTAAAATGTTTCGAAAAAAAAAATGCTTTTTATTTATTACATACTTTAAAAACATTATTATTATTACTCCTTTATTTATTTATTTTTCAATTTCATTTGAAAAATAAAATGATTATTATTAATGAATTGCACAAACTTTGCTATGTCTGCAGTATTTATATATATATATATATTGAAAGGATTGTGAATATCATTTATTTCAAAACGATATAGCGCTGTCTTCAGATTTTGAATACCAGACGCTAACAAGAACAGGAAAGTTCCTCAAATTTGAAATATTTATAAATGTCAGAAAATATGAATTTTCGAACTATTAATTCGAATGCATTTATATGAGTACATGCAAATATTCTTTTGAGTTATTGAAAAGACATCGACTATTTTACTGGGTGAAGTTATTTAGCGTTAGGTTTTTTCTTCATTTAATAGGTACGATGTCTTTTACATTTGCTCATGTTAATGCCCTTAAAGTAGCCTTCCCATATTTATAAATATCATGTCGTACCAAAAATCAGTAGAATATACGAATAAAATCAAACTTTATTAATCATACAGTTTACGAGAATTTGGTAAAAACTTCCCCCGGAAACAAAAGTCTGCTTATGTTTCTGACATTGACATTCGCGCTTTGATAGTGGCACGTGAAAGACCAGATTCCGTATCGAAGGCTCGCACTAGGTCTACAAAAAGCTAAATAGCCTAACTCAACCCCATTAGAAAGAAAAAAAGAGCAATATCTTTACAACTTCTTCCAATGAGAAGTTTTCTGCGAAGTTATTTGTATTTACTTCACGATTCGTTTTTGGAAGTCCTTCAACTCATTTTATACGCGATTATTAATACGGGGGGGGGGGAGGAAAAAAAAGCAAAACGTTTTAACTATTGAGGGTGGAGTCAAAGGTTATGTTCTAACGACGTGACACTAATGCGTCAATGCTGCTGATAAGTAACAGTTCAGTGTTCATATTTTTATGTGTGCTATTCAGTGACTATATTTAATCAACGCAAAGCCAAGTAGTTTCTTACAGGTGTATAAGTTGTAGGTAGTTTCGAAAGAGACTTGTTTCTAAAGCCTGTATTAAATATTAAACATTATGTTTGGGAGGACTACAATATGTTACTATGTTGATGGAAAATGCGCATACTGTCTGACTACGGATTGTATGGAAAGACAAACATCCATTTTACAGCCGGAAATGGACGAATCTATTATTTTTTACCGATGTCAGCTTTTGCAGAAGCAGAGTCTCATTCAAATGAGCGGAATACGCGCTTCAAATTTTAACTTCTCCCCCTTATTCACATAGATTCGTCTTATCTGGACGTTTGAAAATTCCTTGCAATCCGTGGTTGGACAGTAAGTATGCAAAATTAATAGTTGGTCCATAGAAAGTTAATAGTCTACACTTGTGCTTGCAGTACTGGATCAAGAAGGCACTATCGGTATTTCATGAAAAGTTTTTCGAAAGTATGGCAACACCAGCACCTACCAAAGCTACTAGTACCGCTCCTCGCCCCAAAACGGATGATAGTTTATTGCATCATTTTTGCTAGTTAGCACCAAATTTTAATTTTGTCACTTGCGCCTCTTTGCTTCCAGATCCGATTGGTTATTACGTAAGGTTTAAGTTTACCAAGTACAATTGTAGTCCTGCTTAAATATTCAACTTTTATTTTTCTTGATATTTATTGTTAAGTTGATGCAATAATTTTAATTCTTTTAGTTTCATTAAAGAAATCCGTTTAATTTATAATACGTTTCAGTTTTAGCTCAGGAAGGTATTATCCAACCTGATGTCAACTTCTACACTCAAGTCCAACCGTGTCCTCAGCCCGAAGCGGAACAAATGCCCCTAACCGAAATCAGACCAGATTCGGGAAGGCTGCCTACGCCATGCAAACCACTGCAGCCAGCCTACCAGCCGACTCAGTTGTTGACTATAACGACCGTCAGGTTACCTTATCTAACTTCCGATCTAGCTCTTCCGCCGGGATATGTTTCCTTCAGCGATGTTAAGTGACTCTTATATGTGTGATATAAACTTATCATTTCTAAGCATGAACCAATGTCTTGCACTTGCTTTTAGGGAATGAATCATATTTCTTTAAAATTATCCTTTGAAAGTACTTCGTACCAGCCAGGATGATATCACTAGGATGGTGACTGGACAATGTTCACCTAATTGATGTTCAAGCTTTATAGCTCATCGTTCGTTGGATGATATCACCAGAATAATGACTGGAATGCTTGCCTTAGTGACAACTTGCCTTAGTCAAACGTCATAGTTCATCATTAACTGGATGACGTCACCAGTATATAATAGCTGGAATGTTCGCCTTAAGTGATGAATCAAGCTTTATAGTTCTTTGTTCACTGGATGATATCACCAGGATAATGACTGCAATGCTCACCTTAGTGATGAATAAAGCTTTATAATTCATCTTTCGTTGGATGATATCACCAGGATGATGACAGCAATGCTCATCTTAAAAATTAATTAAACTTCATAGTTCATCGTTTACTGGATGATATCGCCCGATTGATGACTGGAATCCTCACCTTAGTGATGAATCAAGCACCATAGTTCATCGTTTCCTGGACAATATCACCGGGATGATGACCGGAATGCTCACCTTAGGAATGGAATCAAGCTTCATACTTCATCGTTCACTGAATGATATCGCCAAGATGATGACTGGAATGCTCACTTTAGTAATGAATCAGGCTTCACTGTTCATCATTCATTTGAGTTGACTTAGAGTGCTCTAATGCCCAAATATATACATTCAAAAAATAAGGAATAACTATGTAATAACCTGTCCGTTTTAGATAGAAGTAACTTTTATTTATTTCTTTCAGAAACATTTGAAGGCAGTCTGCAGGGTAAAAAAATCGAGGGCACAAAACATTTTCTAACATCAAAAGCTACATTACTTTTTACCCCTCTAACCTCTAGCTCAGAACATAAGCAACAAACAGAAAAATGGTTATAAAATAGAAACAAATGATTGGAAATCAGTAAAATTTTCATAGGTTGTTGAACAGAAGATGAGACAGTGTCCCGCAAAAGAACGGAGGAAAACAACAATGTTTTCATGTAAGCAGTTTCATCAATAATATCCCTATAAATATAGTATGGTCTGATATATCTAGGCATACCCTTGACAATGTTTTCTACTTTTTGGGTGGTTTAGTGAAAAAAGGGACCCGTTACTAGCGTGAATTTGAGTTGAAATACTTTCGGTGAACTATTACGAAAGTATCCCAACTCACCTTATCGCCAACCACCCTTCCTTATTATCCTAAAAGAAGTAAACATTCTTAAGGTTCATGCCTAAATTCATCAATGCCACATTGTAAATCGTATTAAAAAAGTGCAATTGGAAAGATTTACCAGTAAAATGTGTGACCACCTTTTCTGGTGACAGACATTCTTTTTCAGAAATTTGAAACAAAGAGATTGTTGCTGCAATCTTTGTTCTTCTACCGTTATACCAATATTACTGTTTGTTGCTTGTTTTTTTGGTAGAATATATTTCCTTAGCTTTGCCATTATCTTAGAAGCTTCTTCTGTTTCTACATTTTTCCGATAGTTAGAATCCATTGTTGTGTTTTAAAATCAGGACTTATCCCTGAAAATTTGTATTTACTGTCATGTGAGCCACCTCTGTGCCTCTTTTTAATGATTTTTAAGCATATCTTCCACATTATTTGAGAAAACGGGATGAAAATTCTATCCATAATAAGTACACATGTCAGAAATGTAATACCGTAGCTGAAAAAAGGATCCAGAGAGCTAGTGTATGCGGATGGAGATTTTTTTTTTTTTTTTTTGCGACACAATGTTGTGTTTATGAGCAAGTCAATTTTGGGACACCACAACCAGTTAACCACGTAACCTCTACATATGTTCGCGTACCCATAAGGGTACACGCACCACTGCTCTAACCAGAAAACCATTCGATAATGTGATAATGAAAAACAAAATAGTAGCATCTGAAGGAGCATAAAACATGTTTCTGGATGCATAAGTTATTTGCCCTCGTGTCCCCTTTTTTCGAAAAATGAGGCTTTGAAATTTGTCGAAACTTTAAGAAAAATCGCCAAATTTAGCGATTTTTGGTGAGTAATCGGAATGGGAGACATCTTTCACACGCTTTGCAGATTGCGAAATTCGTCGGCGAGAAATTGATATCTTCAAATTCTCGCCAAGTTTTTAAATTTGGCGCTTTTCTTTAAAATTTCGGCAGACTTTAAGACCTTATGCCTCGATAAAGGGGGCACGAGGGCAAGTACTTTTTGTGTGGAAAAAAAGTGTCATGCTGTTTCTATTGCTACCTGTTTCAACTTGTTTCATTGTTACGCTATTCGTGTGGTTCCTTGGTCAGTAGTACATGATGTATAAACTATAGCAGAACTAAATTAAATTTGTCAATTTATTAAGGTATTTACCGTGGCAACTATTCCATTGTCACCTTTATAAGGACTTCCAGGTAATTTGTTTCATCGTCTGAGGACTTCCAAATAATGACTGAAGCGCAGAGGTGCAAACCAAAAATTCAGGCAAGAAACATAGAATTACTGTTAAAAATGTACCATCGTAATATCTGTCATCTGGTTCAGTTATTAATCTTCACTAAGAACCAAATACTACGCCATACTTTCTATTCTACTATTCCTCTAGGACAGTGGTTCCCAACTTTTTTTTTTAACCCTGGCCGAACCTCATATTAATATGACTCTCGAGGACCAGAACACACATAAAAATTAAAAAAAATATTTTTTTCTTCTAGATTTCAAAAATAAATAAAATAAAACTTCGTAAAGGGTTTAAAATAACTGGCGTCACCTACTTTTCATCGACACGATATTTCCTTCCTTGTTATTCGCGTTCAATCTTACCTATTGAGATATTTAGGGATTTCATGTCGGCCAAATGGCGGGAATAGGGGAAAATGGAGAAACGAAATTTTGCTTCGAAAAAAACAGCCAAAAATATTTTATGTCATGTTCGTCTTTCCCTTTAATTTTTTTTTCTGTTTTTTAACGGTAAAAATATTTTCAGACCATTTTTAAATGCCTTTTTTGAGTATTATGGGGGCGTTGATAAGAAATTAGTGCCAATGCTGTCAGATTTTGAAACAGAAAAATACTAATTTTCCTCTGAAAAAATGATACAAAAGACTACACTTACGAAATTCCGCTCGTCTAGTAGACCCAAATAGAACTATAGATATCAGTACTCTGATAAGTTATTAACGATTTGTTTACGTATTTACATTACATACCACTGTAAAATCTTTAAATATTTGTGTAAATATTTCAGTGATGTACCTAGCATGGGTAACATCTGGGGCGGTAATTTGTGGTGACCCCCCCCCCCCGGGAAATTTTTCAAATTTGTAGTCTTAAAAATGCATTTTAGCTTTATATTTTTGAAACACTCCCAATTTCTTTTTGGATGTCACACCCCAGAAGGGTGACACCCGCATTCGTAACGACGTCACTGAATATTTTTCAATAGATACGTTTAATAATTCATTTCATTTTCTGAAAAATAGTGTCGGCGAACCGGAGGAGTAACCCATCAGTATTCCCTATTTCGATGACTTTCTCAATGAGAGGGGGAAGGAAGTTTTAGTGTCGGCGAAACGGGGAGTAAACCAAATTAACTGTGAATTTTTTATTTCATTACTTGGTACGGAAAGGGGGGGGGGGGATGTTGTTGAGGCGTGTTTGAATTCGCTTTCCAGGAACTAATTTCTCAACGTTTGACTCCAAATTTGTAACATCCTGACTAACCGTGGTTTTCGTTTTGTAACCTTAAAGAAAACACCAGGCCACATTGGTTAGGCACACTGCTCTAGCGTGACTGTTTCGAAAATTGAAAACATTTGTGTATATGTTACAAATAAATCCAGAGAATTCATCATCTAGGTTGAAGTCAATTCCTGAAACAGAAAATTGCAAGAGTGTTTCTGTTTTGCATCTGTTTTTATATTTTCTGTATTTTTAATTTATAATGACAGTGAAAATTTTCTGTAAATTCTTTTAGGGCTTGTGAAAGTAATTTTTGATGTTCAAAACCACATTTTGATTAACATTTCGTAAAAATAGATATACTATTCTTAATACATTCTATCGAATCGATAATTTTTTACTATTTAAGATTTTTTTTTTTCGTTTTAAAATACCGCGTATATGAGAGATGTAATCCTAAATATCTTGGTCTAGGTATTCAATTAATTGGATACATTTCTGGTAATGGAATAAATTTGGAAAAAATTGAAACAAATGGAATTTCATTTCGAAGATGCAGTAGACCATTTTTTAATTTTTTATTAATTGCACAAAATACCTGTTTAAAAACACAAATTATTTTTTGTTTGTGTCGTGGATACTGCATTCATATCTAATAAAAACCTTTGCACTCTCTTTCTAATAACTTATTTCTAAACATCATGCACTAATTTGTGTTTTAAAGCGTTAAAAATGACCTTATTTGATACTTTTTTATTTGATGCTCAGTAGCCATCACCGGTGATTTTTTGGTCTTAATTTTTATTTTATTAATTATTTGCACATTTTTAACGATTGGGAAAGGCATAGAAAAAAAATATTACGAATTTTTGTTTCAATAAATATTTTATGAAAACTTGTCTCTTGACATCGTACTATGAGTTATGTATATTTCTGAAACATATGAAGTCACAACCTTATTATTATTTTTTTTTTTTTGGTTCGCGGTTTTAATTACTAGACACTTTCTGGTCCCTTACATTTATAATTTACAGTGAAACCCCGATTTTCAATCTCTCGACGGACTGGGTTAAAAACACGTAAAATACAGGAAAACGTAAAATGCGGGAAATATACAGGAAGCAAAAATCAAACAGAAAAAACTCAAGGTAGTAAAAATGACACTTATAAAAAAGATATATCTATATTTTACGAAAACAACATTATACGTACCGCTTTAGATCATTTTAACACATTTAGTTGCGAATCCGGGCGTTTAGATTGAAAATAGTCCGTAATAGTGGATTGTTTTTTAGTCATCGATTTCAAAGTAAATGCAGCATCTTCCAGGATTGAAATATTTTGCAACTTTTTTTCCTGGTTTCTAGGAGAAAGAAAATAGTCCTTCACTATTTGCAAGCTCTTTAATGCAATTTTGAAAGAAGGGATGGACTATGCTTACGGTTTTTCTTGTTCATCTTCATTAGGCTGACAAAAAAAGTCCGTAAGGTCGGCTTCGTATGGAGCAGTAACATTACTGTTTGCATAGATTTACTTTCAACAGCGTGGATTAGCTTTTTTTTTTTTTTTTTAAAAAAAGGAAACATACTGCATATTTTAGAAGATTTTCTTCTTCCTTTTTTTTTTTTTTTACTTCCATTGAAAACGTAAAATGCAGGAAATTCATAAGTTACAAATTTTCCAACCTGGGTTAAACTAACATTATTAGTATAGAAAAAATCAGGGACGTAATGGAAAAACCTAGATTCGGGAGACGGAAAATCGGGGTTTAGCTATATTTATTTTGATGTTCTTAGTGATTTACAAATTTTAAACCACGGAAAAGAGATCTAAAAAAAGATTATCATAAACTAATTTTTCAATAAATATTTATTTTATTCACAACTTAACACAGAATATATACACAACAAAAGAACAACGTTACAAACAAGAATAAAACAAGGCTCTCATGTTAATTAATGTACAATCACAATTTTGTATGTAAATACACTCTTCAGAAATCAAAAGAAAAATTATAGTGAATAAGAAACTTCATGGTTATTTACAAGCGATGCTTCTTGTAAAAAGAATCAACTATTAGTGTAACTAAATAAGTTCAGTATAATCTTTCAATGCATTGGATTGGCAAAGAATTTGGTATGAAAATACTAAGTATGCGATTTTCTATTTATAGCGCAAGGTATCTTAAGCGTCTATCTTAAAATCGGTTGGGCTTTACTCGTATTAAAAAGCTCTCGATTAGTAGAAAAGCTTCAAAGATTTATTTTAAAATATGTTGATAGAAAAGCTTAAAATTTATAATGTACAAATTCTATGTCTTGGAATTATAAAATAAGAATTCTTAACTATACGAGCTACTTAGAGTATTCAAGCAATACTTGCATCATTTTAATCTAAAAGCAATTATTTCATACCATCTATGGTACCATGAAAATTTTATAAAAGAAAAGACGCGAGATTTAATCAATAGAAAGTTAATTAGGATGGTAAAATCATAGATGTAGTATTAACTAGATACAGAACTAGAAACCGGTTCCATGGGCAACAAGCTCATCTAAGACGGGCAAATGTCCTAAAAGCGCATGCGCGCGGCTTGGCGTATGTACGCAACAGGTTTTGGAGTAACCTGATGGGATGCAATCAGCGTTGCATTCACATAAGGGAGCATTCATTAATTACGTAAGGATGATTTTAACAATTTTCGTTCCCCCTACCCACATGGAAGGGTACGTAAGATTTTTCAACCCCCCCTATCTTACGTAAGATTTCATTTCGTTTTTCAAAATAATAAAATAACGAATCACTAGAATTGTTATTAAATGTACTATTATTAAATTATTTTTGAAAAACTTTTTTGTGTAAAGAAATATTCACTAAAAATTTCGAACCTAGACTGAAGTTTTTTTTTTTGACATTTTTTTTGTATATGATGCAATACTAATTAAAAATGAAACATGTCATACGTAGTGCCATTCTTTCATAAAATTTTACACTATTCATTCTTTGAAAAACAAGCAAAAAACAGCTCATCCTAATACGTTTTTTACCTTCCTGGCGCAAATGAAAAAAATCACTGCCAAACCTCTTAACCATGCGATTTTTTATATAAAATATCGACTCGAAAAGTATTACGTAAGAATGGGTTTGACCCCCCTCCCCCCCCCAAGTAAGGGAATGTAGAGATACCCTTCCCCTCTGAGCACTTACGTAATTAATGAATGCCCCCTAAGCTGCGATTTTGCCCATCTATTTCAAGTTTCGCGCGTTCAACGGCAACCATTGGCTTTCGCTACGGAGTTGTGCATCTAGTTATACTACATCTTTCGGGAAAATTTGACCTTTTCAGAACGATAGTTATTTTAGTTTTGAAACACCATGCAATTTCAATTACAATTCCTTCCATAGTGATGTTAGAGGAAAATGGCGGAAAAATATGGATACGTCGAATACCACGTTGTCAAATGAAGCATATGACGCAGCGAGAATTCAATGGAGGAGTTTGTCGTGTTGTGGGACAGACCGTAAGTACAAATCATTATGTTTGAAATTCAAGAAAACGTTTTAGAAAGTTTACTTCATGTTATGATCAAAAATGGCTCTTTATGTTCTAATATATCAAAATTAAAAGCAAAATTCTAAAACTCTGGGAATAAAATGACTCATTTGTGCAAATGGATGGAACAAAGTAACATTTTTTCCCCTTCAAATGCGTGGAAATTTAATTCTAAAGCACGAGCAAAAAAATATTATTCAAATTGAAACATTATTAATGCATATTCTTTATGAAGAAATTAGTTTTGAAGCGTTTTTTAGTGAATGACTAAAGTGAAAATCGGAAAATGATCGAAAACGGATTAGAAACTGCGGAGAAACCGTAGTAGGTGGCGTCTCTGCCACAAAAGTTTGGCAGACAGTCGCACAGTTACGTCCAAAGTTCAATTCTTCTTCATAATTCTGTTTTCTCTTCAATGCTTCGTATCTTTTGAAATTCAAATTATATTTTTCGTCACTGGTTGTTAAATATTGTTGAGACTTACAGCTGTTGAATTTAGGGTAAGGCAGATGTTCAGTTTGGAATCTCTTTTTCTCAATATCATCTATAAGTTTTATATTAAGTATATTATGAATATCTGATATACTTTAAACCAGGGGTCTCTAACTTGCGGCTCACGGAAAGCTTACATACTGAAAATTATTTTTAAAAAAAATTTGATAGTATATCTTCTTTTAAGCATTTTAAAAGAAAACTAAGCTGAAAAAATCCCCAAAACCACCACTGAGTACTTAATTTAAAAAAAAAAGTAAATAAGTAAATAAATTGATGCTGGGGTGGGGGTTTGGCAAGAACTAATGAGACTATATGCACTGAAATATTATTGGAGTGTTTGGCCGCCTTGCCTGCAAAATTTTACAATGTGAGCTATGAGTAAAAAAGGTTGCAGAGCCCTACTTTAAATTCTACGATGAATGAAGTTTGAAAAAAAAGGGGGGGGGGGCGATTTGTATTACAGCGTAAAAAGCCCCAAAAATGGATAAAACTGAAATTTTGAGGTGACTTGACTAGTGAGCTGTTCACGCGATTAGTTGCTAAATTCAAATTTATTTTTTAGTGTGTAAATTGACAAGTTTTCTTCTGTTAAATATTTTGACGATTACGATACAAGAATTAGTGGATTGTGATGTCGACTGTTTAATTCAACATTTTGTTAGCTATAATTTTACTTTTGTCGAAAATTCTCTGCTTTGTTAAAGTTGATTGGGACTCCTCAAATAAGGTTCCTAAGCTATCTTTGATCAATTTTATGCAACTTACTCAGTTATCCATGAAGTAATTTTTCCCCAAAATCTATTTTCAAACTGTTTAAACGGTTTTTACAAAAGAATCGTCGTAAAAGAAAATTAAACTTGCTGTTTTAACAAAGCACTTTTAACAAAGAAAAGTTCTTTTATTAATAAAAAATGTACAAAAATGAGTGAATTAAGATTTATAATTTGTTACTTGATTTAGTGAATTTGAATTTTTTTAGTTTTCCTATAGATTTTGCATTTTATCACCAGAAATTTTAGCACTGAAATCTATTTTTTTCGGTTGGCTCAAGTATTTATAACAGAATTGATAAATATTAAACTTTTCTACTGTTGTTTATTCTTTGAAAACGTAATAGTGAAAATGAATGGTTTCTTAAAGTTTAATAAAATAGTAGTTGGTTTCAGAAAGAAAAAAAATCTTTGCAGGAACAGATAATTTGAGGCTGATAAAATAATTTTCAGTTCAATATTAAAACAAAATTAACTTAGCAAGAACAGAAAGTTTAAGGCTGGACGAAGGATTTTCGGTTTAAAAATTAAATACAGTGGAACCTCAAAATTCCGAGATTCGAATTCCGGATAATTCGTAGTTTGTGAATTGAAGATCTAAAATTAGATTAAAAAAAAATAAAAGAAAACAACAATAAGTTCGACTCAAAAGCTAAATTAGTTTTTAAATGGCAGCTACTTTTAGCGAACATTTAAGTACAATGTATTGTACAGCCGTGGGCATGTAAAGGGCTGTACAGGAAGGATTCGGTAATCTCGAAAGTAACGAACTAAATCGACTTTATGGTACACGATGCTGCATCAGACTCGCTTCATACTGCACATACTTATAACAATATTTCTGCGACTATACTGCCATGGGTAGGTAAACGGCAGTAGCTGCAGAAATGAGTTTTTGAGACATTTGAAAAAACGCGTTTCGGATTCAATACTAACAAGAGGGAAATGGTGGGATTAGACATTTTTTCGCATTTTTGTTTCAGCGGAAACCAAATAAGCAAGCTTGAACAATACAGTTCAAGTACAATAGATGATTAAAAAAAAAAAAAAAAAAAAAAGAGAAAAATTTGCAGTTACTGCCATTTACCTGCCTACGGCAGTATGACGTTGATGATGTCGTGTTTTGCACTCATACTCCATCAGGGGTAAAATCGCCTTATTATTTACTAAAAACAAAGAGTTTTGAATCACTATTGAACTAATAACCAGAATTAAACTTTAATAATATAGAACTAAAAACCGAATTTTCCGGAATCCGGCTCAGCCCCAATCAGTTCAGCCTTCAGAGGTCCCACTGTAAAATTAAATCAAACAAACAAAAAACTAGCTTGAGATCATTAGCATCACAAATCGAACACAAAGTATTTATCTTTCGACCCATCCGTGCAGTCGGTGTCATTGGACAACGCTATGGACACGTTTTTGTACAAACTGCTAGGCTGGCCAATGCTGCCCATAGACGTGTAGCTTCTGTTCAAGTGGGTGTCAGCACTGTGGTTGCCCAGGACGGCGCTGCTGATTGACTTTGGAAGCATCAGCAAACTGTGGCTGATGTGTTTCTCTCCCGTGTATACCACGTGAGTGTTCATTCGATTTCTTCGCCGGAGTTCTGTCCATTCTTTGTACCTTTTGTGGTCTGCCTTCAGCATGCGAGCAGCCATTATGATCAACATGATCAGTATACAACCACCTGCTATAGGAACAGCGATGACAGCAGCTTTGAACCATACTTGCTGCTGCTTTGATGAATTATTGTTGTTGTTGCCACTATGCCTGTAGAAGTAGTCCTCGTTGGAAAGGTAACCTGAAGGGGAAAAATTGAATAGCAGTTTGAGTACTTTTAAAACGAACTTAGTTATTGAAATTCAAGTGTTAAATGGTGTATACTAATTAAGAATGCTAATTAAAATGTGCGTCTGTCAAAAGTGCTGAAAAACGTTTCAATCATTCAGCCTTTTCTAAAATTAAATACATATTACAAAAACCTGTTTTTTTTTAAATATTTTTTTTAAAGAAAGAAATAAATAAGAGAAAATATCAGTACATAATCCGTTTAAAATTCGATTAAATACTTTCGGGATGTCGCTCATGACCGAATAGATCTCTAAAAGACCAACTCCCTAAAATGAACGGTGCAGTAAAATTCTTATAAAATGAAGGGTTCCCGTTCTTTTGAACGATAATATTTATTTTATAGTTCTCTCTGTTAGTCGCTTATAAAAAAATCCTAATTCATTTTTTTGTATGTCTTTTGAAAAAGTCTCATTTTATACATATTCAAATTATTATTATTATTTTTTTCATTTGTAACCATACTAGGATGGGACTATTTCTTTTTGGAAATAATGGACTATTTCACCGTAAAAGTTCATAATATTGCTTTTTTTTTAATTTTTCTTTAACATTGAAAATGTTTTATGGGACGGTATTCGGTGACCTTTTAAAAAGAAATTCAATTAGCGTCACGTCAAATTGAATAATTTTATTTACCAAACAAAATTTATTTATCCGCTTTTATAGCATGTTGGAACCAAACCTGCAATTTTTGCAACAGAAAACAGGTGTCATGTTTTACCTCCCCGCCACAGGTCACCGAAAAAGAAAATCAGAAACAACTTGATACATCTAAATAAAAGTTTTTTGATTAAGTTCTTATTGGCATATTTTTTTACTGTCAGGTACTTATATTCGCTTTTCCGTAAAAAAAATATTACTCATGTAATGAAACTTATCATTGGACGTAACTGCAACGGACACCTGCAACTTTTTTTAAATGAACAACGTCATCCAAATGAGTGAGTTCAATGTACGAATTAAAAAATTAAGGGGATCATATAAAAATAACGATATTACCCATCTCTTAAATACTTTAAACATATCAAAATGCTGACTTCTTTAAAACAATAATAAAAATATATTTTTTCAGAAAAATAAATAAATATAATAATAATAAAAACCAGTACGATTACAAAAAAGCGCAAGGAGATTATAGTCGCTTTCACTTGTAATTTGTTTTTGTCAATCACAACAAAAATATGCTGTTAGGGCGTTGGACGAGGCAGAATTGAACGCATCTATTCGTTTACAGGGGTGGTAGTTTGTTCGTTACATATATGCGCTTTTGCTTCATAATTTTTTGGACGCAGTTTTGTAAAAATCAGAATTTGTTCACGACGATATTTTTTAAAATCAAAACTACATTCGATCTATATTATCACTACAAAAATTAATTGATTTATAATTTAACAACATAACTCTGATCTTACCATTTTGCTTTTACATTTCCGGACAAAATGAAAGCATTTTATTTCCTTTTTGTTGTTTCCATGGAAACTTTTTTTGTATCCCTCATTTTATTTCAGAGAATGCCATAAATCGTAAGGCTCATTCAAATGAAACCCGGTCAGTGCGTCTAACTTCACATTAGACGTTAGAGGGTGTCTCGCAACTGCGTGTATGGAGGCACCATCTATTGGTAGAGAGACTGATGTATTCGCAACGTTTGGTGTTGCACACAGGGACAGCATGGTTTCACACCGAAGTGAAGATGGTCACACAAGCTATCGTCCACAACGGTTTTTGACCTCAATGGCCCACTCCTTGTTGAGTTACTGGAATGGGGATTGGGGAATCACCATCAATGACTAGTGTTATCAAGCCCTTTTACAGAATCTCACACGGGCCATTAAGTCGAAACGGCCTGTCATGTTGTCCAAAGGTGCCCACACACGGCCAATGCGGTAAAGACGACATTGCAGTAGTTTCGGTGGGAAACGCTGGAACTTCCACAATGCAGTCCAGACCTTTAACCGTATGACTTTCATGGGTCAGATGTTTCAGAAGTCAGATGTTTTTGGACCTCTGAAACAAGCTATTCTGAAAAGTGATCGCAGACATCGATTCACAACGAACGACGAAGTGTGTGACTGGGTCCAGGTCTAGATCCAACAGCAGCCTATTAGCTTCTCCAAAGATGGAATCGACCGACTAATGTCGCAAAGAGAAAAATGTGCCAACAGTTTTGTAAACTGTTTTCGAGTTAATAAAATCGTTACCGTTGCTTTCCACTAGTGACCGGGTTTCATTTGAATGCCCCTCATAATTAGGCACTGGTAACATTATAAAAAGCATGCATCAAAATCCCATCGCCATTTTGCTTTCTCACATGCTAGACTCATTCAGATGGAATCGTCTTAACTTGGACGATTGCCGAATTACATATAATTCGTGGTCAAACTGTACACAAGAAATCGTACTGATACTACATGGTCCTGGTTGAGAAAAGCTGAAAAACCTTCCGAAAACAGCGATGTAAATTAACAGGAATTCGAATAGCTTCGTGGGCAAACGTATTTATGCGTGCCAGTGTTGGATATGAAAAGCAGAGCTGCAAGGTTGGCGTCAGGAGTAGAAGAGTTTATAATTCCAAGACTCGGAGTCTGTCATTTTTCCTCCGAATCCGTCGCAACTCTGCCACGGCTGCGGGGACAGAGTCGGAGTCAGACTGATTTTAGGATAAAGGAGTCGGAGTTGACCATGTTCCCTTCGATTACACGGCCTTTAAGAAAGGTCAGCATAAGAAAAGTCTAGTCCAGCAGATACTATCAACAGCAAATTAACTGACAAGTTTGCATTACACGCTGATTGCAAATAGAATGTTTTGAATCTCTAAAAGTAAGTTAATGTTTTGAAAAGTGCCCACACAAAAAATTAAGCAAAGGAAAATTAAACAAGAGGAAAAAGAAAACTGGCCTTCAAGATTTCGGTATCTCGGTATTTACTCCGGTATCACGGTTAAAAAAAAAAAAAAAAAAAAAAAAAAAAAAAAACCCGGAAGTGTATTTTTTGTCCGGTATTTCCATCATAAATTGTCAAAAATGCAAAATTCACTTAAAATGAAAAGAGAACCAGGGACATGCCTCACATTTAAAAGGATTGTAGGAATATGGCTCAAATACAGGTTTGTCAGACGTCCCGGTTTGACCGGAAAAGTCCTGATTTTCAGACAAAATCCCCCGGTTCAGACAAAATGTCCCGGCCGGTTTACTTTGTGTCCCGGTAAAAAATAAATTTTATTATAGATGACCGAAAAATTCTTACAATAATTAACTGTGAAAGAATATTTATGATAATTACTTTCGCATTTGAACATTGATGTGTAAAATTATTATCGGACTTGCTTGTAAGGATTTTTAGAACAAGATTAAAACTATAAAAGATATAAGAATAAAAAGTGTGTGTAAATATTGTTCGACTTTTTAAGTGTATCTTCTTACTGATATAACTTGCAAATATTAACATGTAAAACATTTATCTGCTTTTATCATTTCTAAGTACCAATGTTTTAGGTTCATAATTAGTAACCATTTATTCATAGCATGAAGAATGAACTGCCCTATAAAACGTCCTAAAAAACAGCCATGTACCCTTCTGAATACTCCCGAGGCTGTGGGAGGTCTGGTGTGTACCGGCTGAACATTTCAGAAATCTGGCAAGCCTTCTCAAATACCACCCTGACTTTGAAAAATAAATATTTTAACATATTAGTGGGCGTGTTTTTTTTTTTTTTTTCCTTTTCCGAAAAAAATTGCTTTGAGTATATACCCTTCCCTTCAGGAAAAATTCGGAAAGACAGGCTGCCCAAGGGCGGATCCGGTTTCTAATTTTGAAAGGCGTCATTATTGAAGTAAGAGAGCACAAATAGGAAGAGGGTGGATAGTGTAATCTTCGGACAGAAATACTCGGTTTCGGGTTCTCTCTCGTCGATTCATTAAAATTTAAGTCAGCAAAACGTATGTGTACAGCACGAGACAAGCATGAAATGTGTACAGTAAAACTCCTCAACTGCGGACACTAACGGGACACATTTTTTTTTGTCCGCAATAGAGGGGTGTCCGTTAGGAGGGGTTTTACTATTATTTCTAGTTTTATAATATTTTTTTCAATTCAGAAATTCACTGAAAACACATTACCTGTCATATAACTATGGTTTAGCCGATAAACTGGATCTTGGGGATCTAAATTATTTCTGAAATAGTTGCACATATCTTCCCGGCAGCAGAGACGAGTGGGGTAAGTCTGAATCTCCACCCCTTGCAGAGTGTTAGGACATTTTAGTGGCTCCACCTGTTGGCTCGCGTCGGAGATGAGCTCGATGCAGGCGTGGCGCGACTGCCAGAGGTCGTCACTGAAGCCGAAGTGGTCGGATATGCAGACTCCGAGCGGGGACTTGCACATGTAACCAGACGTCACACACACTGGGAGATTGCAATAGCAGCGAACGTCAGCTGTAGAAGGAAGATAGTATTTTAAAAATTCAAGCAAAGAAAGGAATTTTAGAAATCAGACTAAAGACATTCACAAAAATAGATGGCTTTTTTGACTGGATTTAATTTATTTTTCTAAAGTTCTTCAAGTAAATACTCATTTATTCCCTTTTGCTTTTTCCCCCCTTTTAATATTTTGTTTTTTATTCGCAATATAAGCTGTATGAGACCCCCCCCCCCCACCCCTTCGAACAATATACCTTGCTTCGCGTTCAATCTTCGAGCTGAACCGAACCATTGCTTCGGTCACTCGTCTGGTCTGCTAATTCTATATTAGCTACCAGTTTGTTTCGCACTCTTGGCTTCCATAAGAGGTTTTCCATCTCCAGCTCAGTCACTTTCCTATGCCGGGCTGATGAGTGCTAATAAGCACGAAACTGCAGTCCTCGGCCGGAAATGACTGAACTGGCGGTGTATTTCAAATATACAAACATGTCCAGGCCCGTCATTTCAAATTTTTTTCACGGGGACGGCAAAGGGCTAAGGTCACATACTGAATGCATATTATACCAAGAAACAACAGAACCAAGCCCACTCATATGTATTTCTTAAGGCTGGGGGGGGGGAATGGGTCAATTTCCCCCTTTTGATCCTCCTAAATGAGGGGTCTGGACATATCAGGCGGAGTTTAAGAAGTTTTCTTCGTATTGAGGTATGTGACAAATATGTGGGTTTCAAAAATAAAAACAGACACAAAAAGACTATGTTAAATATCACACAGTCTATATACACATATCATACAGTCAATCTTTGAAAAAGGATTCGGAGCATTAACTTGCTCTGCCCTGGTATCAGTTTGAGCACAAACTTCTTAATCGTTATCGAGAACAATAATAATAGTAATTATCAAGTTATTTTCTTAATAATTATTTTAAGCATAGTAAAATCGGTTCCCGTTTTTCTCACTTTAAATTTAATAATGCGTGTGAAAAAAAATCAATCAAGTTCTTTTTCCTCCGGATGGCAACAATATAGGCTTAATACCAAGGGCTTTTGAAGCTTTGAAAGCAATCCAGATAGCTTTCAAAAGATTTCAGTACCTGATATTTTTTTTATTACTTCAGTAAACTTGCAATAGCTCATATGTTAATAAAAAAGTACTCAATTTTAAAAGGCAATAAACAAAATGTTTTGCTAAAAAATCACGGACGTTTTCAATTTCTTAAGTAACAAAACTTCAAGTAACAACTTATTCAAATTATTATTATTATTATTATTATTATTATTATTATTATTAAAGAAAATAGATGAGCTGTCACGTGCGGGACAAAAGATTAATTTATCCGTACAATGCCTAATTTCGGTGAAGTAAATTAATAATTTTGCTAATTCGTTCGCAACGCGATTAAGAGATGGCAGCACTACATACTCCAGGTTGTTTTTCTCTTTCGATCCGAGAGCGGCAGCTCGTCTCGGCTTCTCCCAAGTCAGTCAGGCAGGCGTCCTCCGCATCAGCCGGCGCCGCATCCCATCCCGTCATCCGGCTCTATTTATACGCGCAGAGGGATAGAGAGAGCGTTGGCATCCAGCCATAGGGTTTAACGCCGGATAATAATAACAGACGGCGACAGGACGGACGGGCACTTAAAAAAAAAAAAAAGAAGATCCCGCAATGTCCAATTGCGCTGCCATTGTTGTAGAGGAATGCCGCCCTCCCTCCCTCGTTCTTTCTTTCATCCACAGCTTCTCTTCTTTATCTCCGGAGGCAGCGCTGTTGACGCATCACGCGGAACATGCTTTTGCGACTGTCTGGCATCCAGAGAGAGTCGCCAACATTCGCACATTAAAACTCATATTAAGATTGCTGGCAAAAATACCCTTTCAGGAAATTACTAAGAGAAAATTCTTCTCTCCTTGGAAGTAGGCGCGAATTGGTTAAACACCTTCGGTACTGGAGATTGCGTGGTGGTGATGGATCGCCCCAAACTTAAAATTTTTCGGCGGGCGGAAATTCTCTGTTTGCTGAATGGAACTCTAAAAATTAATAAGGACATTTTTGGGAGGTCAGAGTGACCTCCCATAAGGGCGCCCCTGGCAACGGATAAGTGACAGATAGCTTACTAGACGACAATTTTTTGCATATATATACAGTAAAACCTTGTTTATCCGGCCCTCGTTTATTTAGATCTCCATGCTTTATTCGACCGCGTTTGAACCACTGAGAATAAATAAAATAGAGGGAGTGAAGACTTTCGTTCGTGAAGCAAAGATGCCATGTCACGTGATAAGATTTTAAAGCAAAGCATTGGAAGAAATCAGGTTCCTTTCGCTAGTTTCACGGAAAAAGTGTCAACCATTTATCGTTGTTGAGTCACGTGACTTAGGATCTGTGCCTCAGCTTTTGCTAAGCAAAGGTTTGGACTTGTTCCCTCCATTTATATTCCTGCTCTAAGGATTGAACCAGAACACATTAAACCAATTCTGTGTTGAGAAATGCTGCAAAAAATTGTTTTATTTTTTTAATGCATTGTAGACAATTCTACCTAATTTGACCTGCGAGCATATGTAACAAAATATTTTTTTTTTTTTGGCGCAATGTGGCGATATGTCTATTTTTTTAAGGACTTGTTTTGCTTATTATCCGTTCTTTCCGGATTATACGGATTTCCATTTATCCGGTTTGCCTTTTTTCCCAGTTAGCCCAGATGAACGAGGTCGTACTATGTAATGAAATAAAAGAATATTGTTACTATTATATACGTAGTAGGATCCATAAATATGATGCATAAAAATATAATGAATAAAGCAGAATTCACAGAAATACAACTTCGTTCATGGTTCACAAGAAAATCGATTTAATAATGGACTGTAAGAATTGAATTCATAAGAATTCGCGCAAAAACTCAACACACAAACTCAAGAACACACTTGGAATGATGAAAATAACACGACACAACAAAAACAAATTAGAGTGCGAATCAAAGTCAAAGTATTTTTTAACTGTTGCCATTACTATTTACAGAAATTTGCAGATTAAATTAATAATGAAAACACGGAGGAAGAAAATTTAGTTTTATATAAAGAAAAGTTTCACGGATTTTACAGTAGTTACATTCACATAAAAATTAATAATAAAGCATGAAATGGAACAGAGTCATTTTTTTCTCCTTCTCTTTTTGCATCTTCTTGCTGTATCAAAGGTCAGAGACTATGGTCATAAATGACGGTCAGAGTAATTTTATCAATCATTATTTAAAATGCTTTTCATTTCAACGTTTGAAAAGATTTTCCTCTCAAGCTACATCACAAAAATCAATTCAATTTTTAAAAACAGAGACATACTCACACTTTAAGGAAGGATGTTGGATTTATAAGTTTTTGCCTCAAAGTATATGCGTTGCAAAGCTTACAAACATTGCTCCCATAATTGCACTCGACTATTCCTTTCCAACCAATAAAACAGACGTAACACAAACACCATTTCACCTCCCACATATGCTGAAAATATTTAAAACGAGTATATCTGGCTAAGCATTAGCAAAGCTGCGAATTATTAAACAATTTGTTTAAAGTTATGTTTCGAAAGAACATAATGTTTTGGTTATGGTTGGGAACATGCATCATCTCAAGTAAATAATACGGCAAAGTAGAGGGTACCGCTAAGTTCCGAGTTAAATGCTTAAAGTTCTAAACATTTACAAAAGAAGGAAACATTTCCTCAAAAAGTGTTAAGATTAAATTTGCGTTATTCTTTGCACATTTACCGACTTCAAAAAACATTAACTAAATACATTCAAAACTCATCTTAGCAGGATAAAAAAAAAAGCCTGAAACTTTCTTTTCAAAATAACACTTTAACTTGCTGCTATTATTCTGGTCACGAAAAGTTTTAACGGTAGGTTGATGACAGAACTGCTCATACTTAAAACTGTCTACATGCTAAAGTCCGCATAAAAAAAAAAATTATTTTAAGAGCCAATTTTGCTCTGTTCGGATTTCCTAAATAAAATACAATAAATTACTCATTTTACAGTGCGTATGATAATGGTGGTTAATTGCAGATAAAGATTAGGACGAATTTTGAGAGCCAGTTTTGCTCTGTTCGGGTTGTCTAAATAGAATAAGATGAATTGCTCATTTTGCAGTTCGTATGATAATGGTGATTAATTGCAGATAAAGATTAGATCGAAAAGCGAAGAGTTACGGTTCAAAACTTTTTTTCACTTCAGAAATGAAAAACCGGTAAGAGACACTTCATTTTCAGGAATTTTTTTGAAAATAATGTAAATCTGATAGAGATAAATGCCTATTTTATTAAATTTAATTCTCATCACTTAAACTTTGTTATGCATTATAAGTTTATCCGAATTCATGGAAGAATATACATTTCTCCTTAGTCTAGGGATAGGTCTTCAGAAAAACAAAATCCTTCGTACCTATTTTTTACACTTTGAACTAGGTTAACCATTGCCTTTTTCTAAAGTTTCAGCGTAAACCTTTAATTTATTCACAATATAACTTCTAGTTCTTATGTCATTACAGCACTGATGTTATGTCAAATAAAAAATCTTTAAGCAGCAACAAGAAAATATTAGCAATAAAATTAGTAGTAAAGTGCAAAATTAATTTGGTTTGATACTGCAATGGAGTCGTTTCGAAAATTTTAAAAGTATTTTTTTCTGAAAGGGCATGCTTAAAAACATAGAACCTGACCATTTTTTAAATAATTTGACTAAGTTTACTATTTTTAAGAATTTGCTTTAATCGGCGCGCTTTCATTGTTTATGCTTCTGCCGATGACATCACAAATGATGAAATGCCATTCAGTGTTGCTTTTCTCAGAACGTAATATTTAATTCACTTATTTACTCACGTGTACTGGCAACGATATGGTTGATAGCAAGCGTAGAGCGCAATATTTCATTCGCTTCTTGATTATCATAACGTGGAATCGCGGCTGAAAGATACGCCAAAACGCATTATTTGTGACGTCATAAAGACAAGTCTTGTTTGAAAAATCGGACATTTTAAAAAATTAATTAAAAAATAACTGTTGGAAAAATGAAAGTATTTTCTGGGTCCGTGTTTTTTTTTTTTTTTTTTGCTATTCTATCAATTTCAGTGACTAAAAGTAGTACTTTTGACTGAAGGAAACAACCTCATTGTATTCTGGACTTTAACTCCGATTCAAGCACCAGAAATAGCAATTAACAACATAACTACTAATGACATAACAGCAATTACTTATGTCAAAAAAAATTTCAGGAACCACACAAGAAATTATTAGCAACAAAATTAGTAACAAGGTGAAAAATTAATTTGATTTGATACCGCAATTGTATTTTGAACTTCTAACTCCAATTCAAGTACCAGAAATAGCAATTAACGTTTGATTTCAGAGCCATCCTATGTACGAGCCAGAAATAAATCGTTTGCCTTTCTCATCCAATCAGAACAGCGTTCTTTCATTCATCTTCTGTCCGCGAATCTTGATGGCTGTTCCCTCAATTCAGCATTGTTAACTCCTCACTGTAACATGCGATTTACGACTTGAGAAACAAATGACTTGATTTATTTGGAATGATGTCAATTTTTTTTTTTTCGTGTTTCCGCAAGGTAAATGAATTACTTGTTTGAACAATAACAAACGAACTTGGAAAACAATATGCTTTCAAGTTTGAGATTTTGTAAAGAAAAAAGTTAAGTGTTTGGATGAAAATACTTTCCAGTGAAGTGACTACAAAGACACCTTTCAGCTTTTAAAATAAAGCTTCCGTTTTGTTTTGAATTCCTATTCTTCAAAATTGAGCTTCGAAATTTAAATACATAAACATCGAGTTGAAAAATGAAGTCCTGTTAATTTTATTGGTTCTATTCATTTTTGTGAAAGAAAAAAACTTTTTTTTTAAAACTTCTGTATCTGTTTTTCAAGTTATGTTTTTACTGAGTTGTTACTAAAATAACAAATATTGTGTTATGAGTAGTGCTGTCAACAAGCACCGATTTTTTTTGAGGAAACATTTTGCTCTCACAGTTTGAGACAGTATTTGTAATTAAGGAATTGAACTCAAACTTAATCAACTCAAAGAGTCGTGAGAACTAGGAAACAATTTCGTGGAACAGCGTCCCACCATACGTAGTGTAAGTTGGGTGCTATGGGGTCTCCTGGACAAAGGCCCGCTACAGACATAATTTCAATTTCTTAAGCATTCCTTTTTTTTAATATAAGAGAAAATAATCACATTGACTTGATGATGTAATTTGCTGATGAAAAATTGACAATTTGATTAAGAATTTACACGTAAAGTAAATACACAATAACTTTTTGTTGTCACCCTGTTTCTAGTTTTATTAACTTTAAAAAGGTAGCTTGATTCACATTCAATATCAAAAACACAATCCTTTCCTTACAAAAATTACTATAGCGGTTGTCGTAATGAACGATTTTGATTAAAAAAAATAATAATAATTACCCTAATCGGCTTGATAATAAAGATTAAAATTAGCAATCGCCGCTTGCCGGTATGCGTGAAAAAAAAAAAAAAAAAAAAGGAGCTTCAACAAATATTAGTGTGCTTCATTACCCGGTCGCTAGATTCCTCAACCTCACTTTTATCGATCATTATTAATGCCATTAATTATTTATATTAATCTTTATATAACACTGACATTTTTTTTATATTTTAGTAGAAATTTAATATCTAATTTCCTGTTTATAGTTACTTTTTTATTTAAAAAAAAAAAAAGAATACGCTAATAAATTTGCTAATACTCGCCTCCTGCGAAAGGAAAAGCTTCCCAATCTTAATCATTACTTGGTGATGAAAGTTGATGAAAACAATGAATTTTCATTAAAAAAAATTCGTTATAATTCACATTCACAATATTGTTTACGTGATAATTTGATAAAGAATTTCGTAATGATGAAAATTATCTTCCCCATGTAATTTAAATGGAGATAACGTCATAGTTTGCCCGCATGCCACGAGGAACACAAATTCTACAACTTTATGAAAATTCCGGCGTAATTCATGAAAACGATGAGTGGGAGGAATCTAATTAACGAATTCACTAAATAACTGAACTCGTGAACAAAGAGCTCCTTCAATTCCACCTCCATTTTTCTCCAAAACTTCGACTCGGGGGAAAAATTGTAATTTTTGTGTCATTACTTTACTTCTAATTTCACTTCCTGAATAATTGAAAAGGGGGAAAAAAATGTATTTTTATATGCACTTGAGTTTTCCTCAATTTTCAAGAAACGTCTTGTCGGATTAAAAAGTTTTGCTTGTTGAGTCATTTCTACTATTTTTTAAGTGAGTTCAAAAAGGAGGAAATTAAAAATTCGTTGCGTAGATTTTTTGTCCATTTGTAATTGTTTTATTTATTATTTTTTTTTTTTAGCGCAGCTTAAAAGTGCGTTTATGGTAGCTCGGAAGTTTTTTAGTTAATTGTTTTTTGAGCAATCACATTGCTTATTGTTCTCATTTGACTGTTTTGTGTGATGTTCCTATGATTTTATTCCTCCCCCCCCCCTCGCCTCCCTCTGCAGCACCACCGCCGACCGGCCTCACGATGCTGCTCCTATAGTGAAAACCGTCCCCAGGTTGCGTCCATATCCTACACACACACGCATACATACACACCTGCACACACACTCGTGCCTGCACACAGATAAGCGCACACACATACACACACTCATGCCTGCATACAGACACAAACACATACACACACATACCTGTATATACACACACACACTACCCTCACACTCATGCCACGACATAAACACACACGCCTACATGCACACACACACTCGTGATTGCAAAAAACAAATTGAATTCAAAATGCCATAATTCAAATTAATTTATCTTTTTTTTTGTTTTGTTTTTAGTTTTCAAAAATTGTTCTCTTCTAATACAGGATGAACCAAAAGTCACGCAACCCGCTTTAAAATACAGTACAATATGACTCCGATTTACACATTTCACTGGTCTGGATTTGACTGCATTGAATGTCTACATTCCTCAATTTAACGATATCCTTGGTTTAACGATAACTTTTTCCAATCCCTTGACAATCGTGAAATCAGGGTTATACTGTATTTTATGTAAAAAAAAAAAAAAAACAGTTATGTTCAAATGCGAATTAACAAGCCTCCAGGCAACACTATGTTTTTTCAGAATGACAAGCCATCTTTAATTATTCAAAAGCTTATAATTTGCAGTGTGGCCGCGATATTTTTCTCTCAGGCTCAACTCTTCTATTAGTGCTCAAAAATGTTCAACTCATTCATTTGAAGTCATTTCTGAGACTTTCAACAGTACATTTCCGAAAATTTACCTTCTTTGTCTTTTTCCCCAACAGGAAGAAAATCGTCCCATTAATATCTTGTTTTCGAGAAACTAGAAATGTTGGAGTCTGGAAAAGTTAACGCAAACATATACTGGGCCAGCACGAAATGGACCAGGTGAAAAGAAAAATGTTGAACTAAAATTCAAACAGCATAAAAAAACTGGCATCACAGATGGATTTATCATATGAAATTGCTCAGTCCCAAAAATGCACTGCGAAGGGCCCCCAAACTTGTAAATCCGCCATTGCACATAGCTTTGGTGAAATTTTAGTTTCAATCTTATCGTGTTCGTATCATTCAAGAATAGTGTGTTTTCGTCAGTCAAAAGTACTACTTTTAATCACTAAAATTGATAGAATGAGCAAAAAAATAATAAATAAATAAAATAATAATAACATGTAATAATAAATAAATAAATAACATGGAGTCGGGAAATACTTTTATTTTCCCTAATATTTGAAGGGCTACGGGGAAGAATGATCAAAGTCCATTTTTCTAAAAACCTCTGGTTAACCAATGGGAACACGTAGATTATTACAGACAGTATTGTAACGGATTCGGTGCGGCTTCCAACTTTCTCGAAAGGATGACACAGTTCTTGATTAAAAATACAGGAAATTTATTTACACTATGTACAGGAAAGAGCGTCAACAACTGCTAAATTAATCATCAGCAATTAAACCAGTATCACTCAACACCGTAAACTCAACGTTTACACACGTATTTACTTCCAAATACGAAAACAACACAGCGAAATGCCTCGCTATAAACAGAGCAAATACACACTCTCAGTTCGAAATCCTCAATCGAAACTCAACTGTTTATCACGCAGGACGCTTTTATAAACATCGAAGAATTTTCCACAACATTCTTTCTGCTTCCAGAAATGCGTAGACCGTTATCCAATTTTATCAATGAAAAGAAAAGGAAATAGGGGTCGTATACTTTAGCGGAATGAAAAGGGGTTGTATATTCATTACGGGAAACTATTTACAGGTTACGTAACTACAATAATTACTATTTACAGAATTTGTAACTAAATTTGTAATTGTATTTAAGAGAAATATTATTCAGGCAAGAATCATCATAGTGAGCGAGTTTTAACTGGGAAGAACGAGGCTAACTCGGAAAAGATTCGAGGTTTCAGGCTTAAAAACGCACTGAGGAAAAATTGTGTACGGTGGACTACGATCATTCTTTCCCGTGACCCTCCATTTTATTTTTAATCACTTTTTCAAAATGTCAGATTTCTGAAACAAGAAGTTTCAACGTGTCACATCACAAGTGAAGACAGCCATCTTGGATCGGACTGCGTGGTTGTCTTTTCTGGCAAGAAATCGTCTTTTGGTGATTTTTCTCCGTGTGCAATTATTCGTTGATCGAATATTGTTAGTTTAATAAAATAATTTGGTGAAGTTAGGTATGGGCCTGAAACTTTGTTCTGGTTACCCCTGCTACTTGTTCACTAGTTGCGTCGGCAACGAAAATGAAAACAGCTACTGAATGTATTTTAAGATTATTTTTTAAGAGGGAAAATGAGTCAAAATAAAGAAAAAAAATGAAATTCACCATATGTTTTCCACCGTACTCGTTCAGAAAAAAATATTTTTAAAAATGGGAAACAACTCAATCGAAACAATAAATAATGGCAGTTAAAAGTTTTGAACCATTCCTACGCAAGTTTCTACTTTAAAACTTCTTTTTCTTGAGCAATTTGAACCTATTTTGGTCGGCACAGCGAAATCACCCAATGGTCTGGTTAAAACCATTAATTTAATGGGATTATTTTAGAGAGAAAGATAAGGATTTGGTTGGGTGGTTACAATGAAAGAGTTTGAAGTCACGATGTTTAAAAAAAAAAAAAAAAAAAAAAAAAAACTTCTAACGCTAAAAAGGCAGCAAGGTAAATTACAGGAGGCATTTTTTAAACACAAACAAGTAGTCCATAAGAGTTCATTCTTGGGTTTTATTCTGTGAAGCTACTGAAGAACAGGAAATGATTATTTTTAGAAAGAAACATTTAAATACTTAAGTATTTTAATTCCAATTGTTCAAGATGAAGCATTGAGGTTAAAATTGCGTCACATCAATTTTTTTTATTATATTTGACTTTAAAAAAATAAAACAAAAACTTGAAGACCCAGAATCGCACTCACCTTTCAAGGTTATGAAACAAGAGTTTTCTACTACAAAATAATAATAATAATAATAAAAACTGGCAATGCACACAGCGCATAGCATCATACAAATAATTCCAAAATTGCTATCGGAAGCAGTTTGGAAAGAACTGTTCCTACATGGCAATATCTTGCTTAATCTTATATTTGATAGAAATCGCGTGATTTTGTGAAGCACAAAGGGAAAGTCTTTAAACATTTGGAAATTTTATTTTGCCGGATCAAAGTTGCACTACAAAGTGGTTCCCACCCACCTCCTCCTTTATTTTCAACATTATATTAGTTATGATTGAACTTTGTTATACACAGTTATTTTGTAGGCGTATGAGTCATAAACATAGACAGAACACCCTCCATGTTGTTATAAAACTGAATTCTGCGCCATGGTCTCGTAGATGCTTTGTGGAGTTCAGTGGCGCAGCCAGGGGGGAGGTTTTGCGGTTGAAACCCCCCTCTCTGAACTCTTGGTTTTAACGCATATTGCCAATCCTTATAAGGTAGTTTAAATGCATATAAAGGTGGTTATGACCAAAAACCGACATTCAGAAGATGATTTCTGGCTGCTCTACTGGCGGGGTTTGGACATGTTTTACCGGAAAAACATCTGGAAGAACAAGGCGCATAATTCAGCTGTTTTACGTTATAGATGGTATTCTGTCGATGTTTATGGCTCGTAACACTTCAAAGTAACTGTATATCAAGCATTCAACCGTACCTAACATAATTCGGAAAATAAAGGAGGAGGAGGGGGGGGGGTACAGTCCACTTTCGGATCGCTATGTACTTTTATTGAAATAATTTATTTTACACCCCATTTCTGAAGTGGCTCATAGTTACTCTAAATGGTAAGGCTTAACAAAAAGTATATCTTCATAAAGGGAAAGCCAAATGTAATTATTTCCACAAAAAAGATTCGCTGCAGGGCTCACAAAAGTAAAAGTAAGTACTATTCGATCGCATATAAAGCTGAGATAGCAATGAATTTAAATAATTTATACAAAACCAGTTTTCTTTTAATTTCCTTTTTTTTTTTTACTGAACGAAGCAAAAGTTGAGTTTTAAACATTTAACTTATTATTTTTTAGCTGTTTAGGTTTTCTTTGGATAATTTTATAAATAGTAAAGTTAAGCAACTTATACATAAAACGTTAAATGACAAAAATGCTGCGCAGTAATTGATTCAGGCGTGAATGTATTTGCAGCGGATAAAATTCTCCGAAACGTTAATTCGAGAACTTGGCATACAAAAAAGATTTTAAGCAAAATAAGAATTTTTTTCCCTCATTATACATGGGGAAAATTTTTACCACTCCTATTGATACGTTTTCTAGAATTTTCATTTTTCGAAAAGAATATTGAAACAAAAGATCGGCGCATGCATTTGATACGATTAATAATACAAAAAATCTCTGAAAAGAAACAAAACAGTAATCCGAAGCAACCAAACTTTCCCTACAGATAAGATTAAAATCAAAGAAACAAATTTTTGCGATGTTGATGAAAAGGGGCCCAATAAACAAGGAGAACTCATACAATTACAACTCAACTCAACAGTCCCCAGGGTCCAGCTTTAGCCTGAAGCACACTAACAATAATAATGCGAATAATGATCGGAATACGAAAATGGCGCTGGCCATATGAGTTTATATAGATTTATGAAAGCATGAATACATGAATTCGGGTTCTATTGTTAAAGGAATACATTGTTATAGTAAATTCCCAAGGGCACTTGAGTGCTTCCTGTGATTGGTTTATCGGATTCCAATAAAACAAAGTTTTAGATTTCTTTTTAAAGAAAGGAATTTTGTTTGGTGTCGAATCTCTGGAACTTTTCTTTTCGTGGAAGAAAATATTTGCTTCGAAATCTGATTTGTCGAAGAAAGTATTAAAAGGAATACTTATATACTCCGTGTGCATCTAAGTCTATATATGAGGTAGGTTTTCTTTTATTTATTTTTTTTTAAAGCACTTAAGCATATATTTTTCGAACGTATAATTGAACTGATTCATCAGTCCATCAAAGAATTCGCTGTCATAATCTGTTGATTTATTTTTGTATCAGTGGTAATGATTACAATTTCTTTTTTGATTTTTTTTTTTTCATTTATTTCTTTTTTTTTTTTTTTTTTTTTTTTTTTGCGCACTTACGAGTTGTTTATTATCCTCCTCGACCAAAGCTGACGTCGTTGCTCTGAGTTTTCAGATTACCATAGCGGCGGTTGTTTTAATATTTGTTTAGAGAACGAAGTTTCGGTCGTCATAGTTACAAATCGTCTGAGATTTGATTTTATTCATATTTTTCTCGGGGATTAATTTAAGCAGACTTTACGTTAAAAAAATGTTTCTTTTTTGTGCAAAACTACCGTTTTTTCGGGAAAAAACAGCTATACTTAGATAAACTGAAACAGCATAACTTCAGCTAAGTACAAAATTTCCAGATTACTAATTCATATCATTTAAGATTGATAAGAAAAAAACAATACATAACTTTATACCACGCTATTGTAGGAAAATGGTAAACTTCCTCTATAATATCTTTTCAACATAAAAACCATCCAAGACTATATAACTCCTAAAAAAAAAAAAAATGCAAAGTTTCGATTTTTTGACATTAAGTTTTATACATAGTAGTTGTTTATTTATTTATTTTCTTCTGTTTAATAGTTATTCCCACAAAAATTTTAGGCCATGAGATATATTTTAATCATTATTTTAATCAGCAGATATTATCGATATATAGTCATAAAATTCAAAGAAATACTCAAATGCAGGGGGGGGGGGAATCTATTTAATTTAGTAAAAGAAAAGTATCCATGCAACTAAATTTTATTCAATTAATTACTTTATTTTACAGAAATGGGTATTGCTGTAAAAAATACATATTAAAAAAATTAAAAAAGAAGCAGGACAATTCCAACAAATGTAACATAGATTTTTTTTTTAATTTAAAAATATCAGTGATTTCTCAAACTGCGCCTAAATTTTGTTTATTTATTTATTTACTATTGCAATGTTTCTTGCTTTTTGAAATAGGTTTTATGTACACCATCAAATGACTAAAAAATTACACTTAATTCAACAAACTTATAACTCACCGAAAGTTTTTTTTCCAACAGGTCAACGATATCAGCTTTTTCCCCCTTCAATTCTGCATATCTAACTCAAATTGTATGTAATATGTATTTTCTGCATTTCCTTTATACCAAAACAACGCACAAGTTTATTAAGCATTTCTCTGGGACATTCTTCAGGAACTTGCACTCAAAAATATACCAGTATAACAAACCTTCGATGGATTTCCGAAAATTAATATTAATTGGTGCTAATTTACGCATCAATATTTCAAAATGAACGAATTGAACCGAGCTGCGTAATTTAAAATCAAATAACGCTAAGTCAGTCTTGAGAATTAACGTTCATAATAAATTGTCAAACGAAGCCGAAATTCTATGATCCTAAATCACGTATCCAGCCAGTATCATCCTGCAAAATATTTCTCAAATAGTGTAATTCAGCCATAGATTAAAATTTTGACATTTAACGAACAGTGCTATTAATCAATAGTTCGCTGCGTGGGCATTAATTTTTGCGAATTCTCGTTTCTGAAGATCTTAGGAGGCATAATAGCAGCAATTACATCTTGCTGTGGCCATAATTTACTAGTTAACTTATAAGGCTTTCTTTAAATTCGTTTAAAACTAAAAGAATGGGAAATTATTTGAAAATATGTAAATTTTATGAGGAAAACTACAGTATGAATTGTACATCAATTTTTATTACCATCAAGTATATTGTCTAAAGTGATTGATGGACAATTTAAAGCTTTCTTTCCATCAAAGGCGGATACAGACTACCATTTCAGTGGGGGGATGAGGGGGTCAAGATGAAGAATGTCCCCACCCCCCTTGCATGAATGATCCCACGGTTTCGGGTACGAAAAAGTTCTGGCATTGATTCAATGAAAAGTACCAAATCAGCCAGGAATAAGGCACTTAGTAGAGCATAAATGCAGCTAATTAATTTCATAAGCAATGAAAAAGAAATAATATTTTAAATATTTACTTTTAAAAATAATAAATTGAAAAGATTTCTGAAACCGTTTAGATTTCATTCATAAAGTGTAGCCGGATAACAATGTCGAAGGTTTAAAGGGGAGGGGAGGGGGCAAGGGCGCCCATATGCAAAATTTTAACGGGGGTGGGTGGGGAGGGCTCAGATATTTTCTTCATAGAAACTGATTTTAGTACAGATTGGAGTTAGTAAAATCTGATTTTTTAAAATAACTTTGTCATTAAGGGCTGTAGAAAAAATGTTTACATTTTTGCAAAGAAAAAGTACTAAAAGCAATAAAGTTCTAATTTCTAAGGGGGAGGGGCTTGAGCCCCCCTTTGCCCCTCTATATGAGCAGCCTTGGGGGGAGGAGTCATGACCAGGAAAGTGCACAGAAATTTTGAGGCCCGTCACCGGGCTCCCTCCTTATTGTTTATTCCTATATTTCACGCCTAGTTAAAAAAATATTGAGCCTCCTTCAGGCTCGGGCCCGGGCCAATAGGTGTCCCATCTGCCCCCCCCCCTCCCGAGCATGCCCATGGTCATGACCCCCGTCCCCTTGTATCCACATCCATGCTTTCCATTGAAGCGCGAGTCATCACATTGAAAAGAAAAACAACAAAAAAAAAAAAAAAAAAAAACTGCAGGTTTCATTAAAATGTCATCTAACCCGCCAACTAAATTAAGCGACATTTAAAGTTTCATTAAAATGGAATATAATCCGGCAAATAAATATAGGCATTCATAATTATTAAGATTGTAAAATGAAAGTATTGTAACGGATCCGGTGCGACTTCCAATTTTCTTGAAAGGACGACACAGTTCTTGATAAAAACACAGGAGCTTTATTTACACTATGTACAGGAGATATCGTTAACAACTGCTAAATTAATCATCAGCAATTAAGCAAATATCATTTAACACCGTAAACTCAACGGTTACACACGTATTTACTTCCAAATACGAAAACGACACAGCGAAATGCCTCGCAATAAACAGAGCTAATACACTCTCAGTACAAATTCTCAATCGAAACTAAACTTTTTATCACGCGGGACGCTTTTATAAACATCGAAAGAAATCTCTCAAATATTCCACAAGATTCCAAACGCTTCTCGAAAATAGTAGACCGTTATCAAATTTTATCAATGAACAAAAAAGAAATAGGGGAGTCTTATACTTTAGCCGAATGTATAGGGGTTGTATATTCATTACGGGAAACTATTTACAGGTTACGTTACTACAATAATTACTATTTATAGAATTTGTAACAGTATGTAAAATAAACATGGCGATAAAGTAATTCAATATGGTAACAGAAAAATGTCAATAACTCAATCATAAAATTCTCAGCAAAAAAAGGCGAAAATTTTCAAATTAGATAAAGATTTTTCAGAATAATATATCAAGATTTAACTTATTTTCTTTTCGGTTATTATTTTTAAAAAAAGCTTAGTCCTATTAAATCATTTCATTGAACCCTAAAGAATTTCAAACGATTTAAATTTTTGGTAAGAAGGAGAGAAACTTGGCACTAATGTATTGTTCAAACATCCATAACTATTGACACGAATAGCGTATTTGAAAATTGGAATTTTCGTCTATTCGATGGCAGAATTTCGTAGTTTTCGGAATATTTTGGACAGTACAAACAATCGGTAGGTGGATTGGCGGTGGACTGTTTGTCAAACTGATTTGTGTGAGAAAAGCCGAGTCAGCATATTGTGAGTAATCTTTCCGTTTCAGCGAGAGATTAGTGGAAAGGGAATCTAATGCGAGCAAATCACTTTAACAAATAAGGAATAATCCAATGTTTAGATTTCTTTGGCTTTTTGTGCTTTGAAAGGTATGGCAGTGCATTTTCAACAACCTGTAAGTGTTAGAAAGGCAACTTGTATACCATGAACAAATAGGAACTACATTTGGTTAGTAGTAATCGCAAAAAATTCATTGAATTTTTAAGGATTTTTTTTTTTTGTGTTTTACAAACTTTTAAGCAGTAGAGTTTCAATCACTAATAAACTGCAAATTGTCATTAAACACTATGCAGTAGAAATTCACTAACTATATGCATATCAACAGAATTCACAACTATTGGGGGGAAAGAAAGAAAAAGAGATATGATTGATTGTCCAAACTTTATGCTACAGCACTAATAGAATTTAAACGTAACAAAATTTCCTGGCTATAAAGCAGAACAATTTGAAATAAATGAAATACTTCCAACAAGGGTGCAGCGAAAGAGGAGGGAGAGATTAACTTCCCAGAACCCCTGGTTTTAACACTATTGCCAATCCTAATAAGGAAATTTTTATACATGTAAATATTATTATGACCCCTCCTCCTCTCCCAGAAGGTAAGTTCTGCCTGCGCTATTAGCTGCCTAAATTCAAAAACCAATGGGCATTAGAAGTACCACTATACATCAGACGTTTAATGACAACCAAACAGACGATTTCCAATAATAACTTAGCAAATTTTAAACAATTGCTTGTGTAAAACAAAAAAAAAGCCGATTTTTGGAAGACCTAAAATATTAAATTGAATATATATATATAACAGCAGCTTTTGATAATAGTTAATTATTTTGCTACAAATGTTAACTTTCAAAAGATATTGCCTCATGGAACGAGATCTTTCCAAGCTACATGAAAAAAAAAAAAAAAAAATCTGTTACTTTGTATTTAGATCTCAGTTTTAGACATTATAAAAAATTATGTTTCGAATGCATTTTCCACACATCTGTAATAAACCTTATTTGCTGCAAATGCGGTATTTACTCTTGAAGTGAATAAGTCAGTCTAAGTGATGACAAGAGTTAAAATAAAATAATTCGTGACTACACTGGGGGGGGGGGGGGGGGGGGGGGGGGGGGGCTGGGGAAACTTTCCACAAACCTCCTGTAGATTTAAAGTTTACATCTATGGATTCACGACGAAAAACGTATTTTTTTTCCCTTCTTCCTGCTGTTAGAGGTTAACGTTAGGGCATAAATATCATTAATCAAGCCTTAGCAAAGCCATCCGTTTAACAAGAAAATCAGGGAAAAGATTTCCCCATTTTTTAAGAGCGAATGAAATGCTATACCTTTCTTGGGCATACAGATTTGGCGATGGATCGCTCTTTTAGTGATATTTGAGAACTCAAAAATTTTTATATACACCCAAGCACCGCTTGTACGTTTTTGAAGAAACTGAAAGAAAAAAAAGAACGAAATGTAAAAATGTGTAATACGAATACGTTAATATGTATTGAACTTTGCAGGGACCAATTTAAAAAACGTGTAAAATGACCAAAAGAAAAAAAAAACGAATAAAAGAGAAAAGCATAAACGGTGCTTCACTGTACTATATATATATATATATATATATATATATATATATATATATATATATATATATTACTTTGTTTATTAATTTCAATTTTTACATGATTAAAAACTTGAAGGAGAAGACAGATGCCCGCAAGTATGTGAAATCTAGGCTTAAAGTAAGTTAAGGCATCCAACACAAAGCATGATGGAGGCGTGGCTTTCTAAATGTAGCCATTCAGCAAAGATATGGAAAGAAAGCAAGAAATCTACCGTTATAGGAGCTTTGTGGTTCACTGTTAAGTTGTGGCAATTTTAAACTAAATAATATATGTACATTTTAGCATGAAATTAGTTAAAAACAATTATAATTCACGTTCTAATTACCTTGGAATGTTGGAAAATTTTTATCTGATGCAGAAAAATCAGGAGTTTTAATGGATATTTAATTTTATTTTGTGCGAGCATTTTTTCGGCCTCATATTAGAGGATTTATGCAAAAATGTAGATTAAAATTGGAATAAACTAATAAGTAATGGTTAATTAATTAATTTGATTATAAAATATTGCATTGTCATTGGGTCTGAGGTTACTTACAAAATTTTAAAAGAATTCGATCGCAGGAAGTGAGTGAAAATAGCGTTGCAAAGTTCCACCCGAACAGACAAGAATGTAATGAAATTGGAACAAAATAATTAATGATCAATTAATTTGATTATAGAATATTGCATTGTCATCGGGTCTGAGGTTACATACAAAATTTCATAAGAATTCGATCACAGGAAGTGCGTGAAAATTGAGTTGCAAGATTCCATCCGAACAGGCAAGAACCAAACCTAGTCAATAAAAACATGGTGGTAACATGATAATAATTAAATAGCATTTTACAAGCATTATATGCCTTTAATGAACGAGATTATTTTATCGTCGATTTACTAAGACAAGAATTAGCCATTTTTAAAAGAGGACCCTCCTTTGAAATTATTGCGCCGAATTTTTTACCAGTTCAAAATGCTGCGAAATTTCCTAATGTCAAAAACAGTTAGCGAATAAAATTTTTAAACAGTCTTTAACTGATAACTGCGCAAGTTGTCAAGTTTTAGAATTTTAGGAAATACCAAATCTTTTCTTCGACGGCATATTCAACTGGGCAAGAAATAAATTTCTCCCTGAACAGAGACACTTTTTCGCAGATCTAGATCAAGTCCTTGTCTTCGTCAAGCGTTTCTATGGAAACTTCTGATCCAGTAAACCGATTTTAGTGTCAATGGATTTGGCACCGCGGGGAATTCTTCTTTCAAAAGTCCAAGGAGAAATATAAAGCTCTGAAAGAAGGAGGGCTTGAAGATCCGTATACGCGCAAACTATGAATTACATGCGTTTTATTCATTGACACTTAAATATGTCTCAAAAACTCATAACTGATAAACGTTTCGATGATAACAACATATTCTGAAGTTTCTATAGTAGAAGTAAATATATTGTTCACTAAATTAAAATAAAAATTGCCTCTTTTGAGTGACAAGAGTAAAAAGGTTTAAGAATTTTCACCAAAAGCAGCCTATTGAACCAAAGCTACATTATTCATTTTTATTGAAATAGTTTCCTCCCCTCCCCCGTTTTGTTTTTGCATATTCGATAGTTATAAATATTAAGTTGTAGGAAAAAATAAGAAATAAAAATAAATAAAAGAAAAAAAAGAAAAGAAAAGAGAGAGAAAAAAAATTTATATCCTACATAATTTTTGTAATCAAGAATAGCAGTCAGGTTTGAAAAGTTTATTATTACTATTATTATTATTAACATTCTTCTTTCTTTTCTTTTGAAACGTCTATGTTCTATTACTGTGTTTCTTAATGCTACATTTTGCTTAAATTTTACCTAACCAAATTGAAACCAGAACTGAGTAAGCATAACAAGGTGAAAAAGAAAAGCTTTTAAAATTGTTTTTAACTGATGACATCAATCAAAGAGTGCTTCAAAACCCCTATTCGCAACTCCAACGCTCGAATACGCTACCTTGTGGTGATTTAAAAAATTAAAGGAAAAGGTAGAGCATTGCGTTCCACGTGTGACTGTTGGTAAACATAGACAATTTATTATGAGTATTTATTAACGCATTCGATGTATCTTAGATTGCTTTCAGCAACAGAAATTGTTTCGTCCCTCAATGGTGTTCTCAAGCTTCTCAAAATAATGTTAGTTTTCATTATTTCCCTCTAAAAAGTTAGTTGATTGTCGTAAATGGCGAAAGCGTAAACACAAGAAAATTCTGGATTAACAAACATTGCACTTGCATGAAATTATCAACGAATATGCTGAAATTACCAACAAATATGCTCGTCTGCTCGATGCGGTTTTTTTTTTTTTTTTTGAAAGAGGATAACGTTATACCAGGGGTTTTTTTTTTTATGTTTTGTGTGAATTTGTAAGAATATGATTTTTTTTTTCTAAATCTTAAGCTCTAAAGAAGGATTTGATAACATTAGCAGAAGAATTAGGGCTTTCATCTCCGCCTAGTTTAAAAATAATTCATTTAACGAACCTTATTTTACTGCAGCATTTAGTTGGAATGGACAGTATGCAAAATATTTTCTTGAATATACTATCGTAGAACGAAATGAAAAATGTTAAACGCTGAGAACTTTCATCGCCAAAATAGTGTGTCAATTTTACTTTACTACTTACATTATCAGCTGGAGAGTTTCACAAAAAAATTGTTTAGGGTTACAGTTTTAGTATTGTGCGAGCTGAGAACCCTTAGCGAGATTTCGCATATCAGTTATAAACCATTTTTATCTTTTATCATGTGTGGATTAAAATGGTAAAAAGATTACAGAATTCGATAAGTTTAAAGAAACAATGAAAGATCAATTAAAAAGAAAACTACCACCATGTATCTGTGAGAATTTTATTGATGACGCATGACAGAATTAAATCATAATTCAGAAATTAGAAACATACGAAACAGAAAAAATTAAAATTAACCGATTCGGCAATTTGAGAAATAACTCAGCTACAAATGTAAAACAATTAGCGCTAGTCAAAAAAGACAAATAAGTATCATCTCCTTCTTTTGATAACACTGGTAAACAAAGGTTTGTTACATGAAATATTTATAGTTTTCTTATGGCTACAATGAAAATGTAGTTCCACCAAGAATTGATAAATATCGAATTCAACATTGTGGAAATGGCTGCTTACCAACTACGAACTATGAAATTGGCATTAATTTCTAACGTTTAGTAATGCTTCTTGAGTTCTCATTTCTTTCTACGCGGGCCAGAACATCCACAAGACTTTAAAAATTAATTTAAAAAGAATAAAACAAAAAAGTCATGCATACAAACAAAAATTACTGGGCTTATTAGCTTTTTCTACGTTACGGCATGCGTTTGTTTTACCTTTTTCATCCGCCATTAGACGGTAGCTGCAGTGTCCCCTATAGTTTATTGGAGTTGCGAATTATTTGAAAAGTTTCAAAAGCCTAAATTCTGTGTGTGCTTAAGTTCAGCCTTCAAATTAATTTGTTAACTTTATAAAGATGATTTTAATAATTACTACTTTTCATTTTTTGGTTTTTGACAACAATTAAAAAGCCGATCCTACCAACTGAAGACAGATCAAACATAATAAAAGCTTTTAAAAATCAGATTTTTTTTAAACATTTTATTTTACAACTTCAGTGATTCGGTCCAACTACACCAATCGTCGAAAGCAAAGAAAACAAATAAAACGACGAAAAACCATTTAGAAACCACTCTTTGATCTGTTGGAAAAGAATGACTGAAAACTGCAGAGAGTTTTGTTACAAGGGAGAACGTAGCTGGGGAAAAGCTGACCAATTATTGGAGCAGAAGTAACAAGAGAATCGGAAAAAAGATAGGTAATTCCAGTTGATTTAACACGCGACTTGAGTTCAAGTGTTAGCTTGAAATTCAGTTGGTAGTTCCCGTTGAAGCAAATTGAGTAGTTTTAGGGAAGAATTTAGGAATTTAAGTTATCCTATTCCCTGGTTTCGTTTTACTTCCCAGCTTAATGATTCTTCCACGTTAGTAAGTTTAAAACAGGCTGTATTGTTTGTTCGTACCATGAAGTAAACTAATATTACCGATTATATGACTCTGATAAGTTGATTTCTGATCAGAGTTTTAAAAAACTCAAGATTTTTCAAAAAAAAAAAAAAAAAAAAAAATCGGTGGGTTTTTGAAATTTATGTTTTTTAAAAGAGAACAGTTTTAGCCAACACGAACTATTAGTACAAAATAATAATAGTACAGTGACTGCCGTTAAAAAGGATCAAGTTTGTTTCAAACAGTTTTGATTCAATAAAGCGACTTATTCAATAAAGCAACAGTTAGTTAACACATTGAAATCCCGTTAGAACAAATACTAATACAACGAAATTTCCGTTTCAACAAAATATTTTTTTAGTCCCAATGTGATTGCTGTTACTTGGCTTGAAATCCATTGCAACGAATTCCCGTTGCAGCGAACAAAATTTGTTGTCTTTTGAAGTTAGTTGTAATGGAATTTCACTGTATTTTTCTTTAATGTGGCAACATGCAATTTAAGATATTTCAATTTTAGTAAACAAGGAAAAAGTATCGTTTGAAAGATCCGTTTGTTCAAAATATTCACATTTCCTCTCGTTTTGATTTATGAAACGTAACTCTCATGTTCTTATCTAGAGCTGCGCCACTACTCTCAATAAAACAGATGGATAATTCATTATCGGTGGTGTACAGAAATATTTTCAAGGCCTCTACAAATGTATTTCACGCACTGAAAATCAGAAACACGCCCCAAAAATTTACTCGACATTATTTTTACGTTTTGATTTTTAAATAAAACTTTTTATTATGGTAGAAAAAAACCCGGATATTTTAAAACATGTGCATTACATTTCATCAAACCTCGAAAAGGGGAAGACCCAAGGATCCGGTTTATCGACTGTCTTAAAACAGACCTGCAGATTTAAAATTAAAAACTGGAAGAGTCCATCCAAGAAGAGGGCAACCTGGAAGTCGATGACGTGGAAGACAATGGTCCATTCTATGGGCTGACATGTCATTGAAGAAAAAGAAGCATTACATTTGAATCTCTCTCTCTTTGTTTTTAAATTAAAAATGGTCAATCTTAATTCTGTGGCATCGCTATGGGGAGGGGGGAGGGAGGGCAGTCCGCCCCGGGTGTCACCCGCCTGGGGGGTGACACTCACAGTGGAATAGCAAGTTTTTGCAAAACATGAAGCTAAAATGCATTTTTAAGACTACAAATTTGAAAATTTTCTGGGAGGGAAAACCATCAGATCATCACTTTAATTTGTCTTTTGTACACTATTCCACTTAAAATTTCATTAAAACACAAATGTAGTTGTTTCTGAAAATTGCATGAATTTTATGTTTCCGTGTTTACATAAAACTTTTTTTTCCCTTTTGCGTTCGTAAATGGGGGGGGGGGGGAGGTGACACCCCAAATTACCGCCCCGAGAGACACCTATGCTACGTCCGCCACTGCTTAATGGTAATAAAAAGTTAAAAAAAAAAAGAACTCATCTGTTCTTTCTCCTCCATCTTTCATCTCATCCTTAGAAAGTTTCGTTTTTCTGGAATTAACCAGTATTATGGCTTTGACTGCTTTCGTGCAATTTCCGCTTCCAAAAGCATATTCACATCTTGAAAAAAAAAAAAAAAAAAAAAAAAAAAAAAACGTATCCATATCTCTGGTGGTTTATCTTCATACCATTCAAAAGCACTGTTACGCTGGAAGTAATTGCCTTACGGAAACTTTCTCGTCGTTTAAGCCTCTGAAATTAATAGCTTACACCAGAAGTCCTCATCAAAAAGATCTTAAGCGAGAAAAACCTTATAAGAAGCTAATAATGTCAGCATTATTTATTTTTACTTTTTCCACAAGACATCCGTATGATGTTCATGCTGAGAAAACTTGTTTGCAGTTTACTTGATCTGTCGGATCAAGAAAATAACAAGCAAATAAAATGCAAGAGTACTATTTATTGATGAAGGTATTCGATTAGGGCTGTAGATGTTGAATGAACTCATAAACACATTAGAAATAAGAGCTAATTAAAGAAGATTATGTAGTATTAATTATGTTTTTTTTCCTTCTTCAGTTTTCGTTTGTAGGAATAAATCGCTTGTGTGTAGAAATGTGGAAATTCTTTGAAATTTTATTACTGCTTGATGAAGTGATTCTTTACATTGTTAATAATCAGCGCGCAATTCGCACTGGAGCTCTCAGCACCAGAGCTCCTGTACTTCTTTCAATGTTATGTGAATTTTCACATTTTAAACAAAATCCAGGTCTAAATATGCATTGCAAAAAGTTCTGAAGACTATAGGGCTTCCGCACTTCCTTTGTTAGAAATTAAGCACTGCTAATAATACACATTACCAATAGCACACATGATATGAGGCTAAGTACGAAGTCAGAGGTCTCAATAGAATCCGTACTATTAGTCCGAAGGAGATAAAATTTCGCCAACATACAGTCAACACGTGACAACTCGAAGGCTTCCAACTCGGATGTTCCCTTATCATGATATTTTCATTTGGGTCGTTTCACATCCGGGCCGAATGTGGACTGTGGTCCGCAGTCCACATTCGGCCACATTCAGTCCTTACTTTTGCATCAAGTGCAAAAGTAAGGACTGAAGTAATTTAAAAAATAAATAACTCAGTTTTAGGTTTTGAGAAAAATCGCATTGGCAGAACTGCGCATGCGCATATCAGGTTTAGGTTGTATGTATGCGTGTACACGCATATTATTAGGACGCCACAATTTTTATAAAACTACATAAATGCGTAAATATATTCAAACTACAACCATTTAGCCATTCAAGTTTTAAACAAAAACTTTAGTTTAACGATACTCCGTCATGTACTCGTTAATTTATTTCCTTTATTCAAGAATTCGCAGCTTTTCAGTTAAAATACTTTTTACCAGAACCATAACTTTGAATAAATAACCAATATTGCGACATCGCATGTTCAGTGTAATAACTTTTACTGACAAAACTGATCAGCGTCGAGATCGAACCAATTTTACAAATTTCAGGTGACTGCATTTCATTAAGATTAGCATAACAAGCCCCGTGCAACCCATGGTTACTGGATAAGAGAGAAGAGTTCACATATTAGATAAAATAAAAATCTCCGAAATACAAACAAAGTATTTAGAAGAATATTGAATAGCTACTTAATATTCAGCCACATCATCAGGTCCCGGGCGTAAATTTTCAAACTAATCTTTAGAAGCCGAAGAAGAATTTCAATGATTATCCAGCTCTTCTTCAAGGTTTGTTTACATAGAATCGTAGGGTTGTATAAGGTCTCTGTATTATTTTAGAAAAAGTTTTTCTTAGGGAGGGGGCGGAGAGGGCATCTTACACTTTTTTTTTTAACTATTAAGTGAGGAATAGAAAATTTAATTAAAGCTGTAATATTAAGTTCCATAGAATGGGAAATTGAAGGTACTATGATCAAAAATATCATTATACTTGTAGTTAAATATGGCCATTCTAAGGAAAAGGAGGGCATTTTGTCGTGCACATGACAGCTCTAATTATTTATAAGCTTTATTTCAAAACAAGAAAAAAAAAACTAAACCATTTTACCAAAAAAAAACTTTAATTTATTGCTTAAAAGATGATTTTGAAGTAAAATATAGTTTTTTACATTTTTTTTTATTTTCTGCCCATTACTTTTTTTTAGAAATTAAAAATAAAAAAATATTAGTAGGGGAGCAAAGTATTTATTTAAAGCATTTTTGCAGAAACAGATCTGAAGGATATTTTGCTATAGTTGAAAAGTTTAAATTGGATGTAAAAAACCATGTCCTACATTTGATAGGCAAACTTTGTAGGCGATTTACCCAAAACTTAAAAGAGTCTACTTACATCCCTTTGCTCTTCACTGCCTCAATTCCAGACTATGAATGAGTTGTGAATATCGTAATCATTAAAAATTTAACTGAGCCGCTGATAAAGAAATTTTTTTACAAATATTTCGCACAGTAAATTCAATTTAGAAAAAAAAAATGCTTTGCTCTTTATTATCAGATGAGGAAAAGGGATGAGAAAAAAATGTTAAAAGAATAAACAAAACTATTTCCTTCTATGTTTTAAAGTCTTCCCCCTCTTTCAAACTCTTCAAGATTGCTTTCCAAACAGAAAAAAAAAACAAGTAAAAATCAACATAATTCGGATATTAATTTTTTATCTAATGAAAAAAAAGGTCATTTTGAAGACCGCGCAATTAATTCTAAGTTCTACACTACAATTTCGCTGCGAATTACCAAATCATCAACAATTTGAGCCGCGTTTGAAGAAAATGTTCACTAATTTTTTGCACTGCAAATTGTGTTTGCAAGAAAAATAAAAAGGAAGCTATTTACTGCACTTTCAGATGACGAAAAAGGGGGAGAAAATAAAACGAAGGGAAGAAACAAAACCATTTTCTAATAAGCTTTAGAAAGTCTTCCCCTCTTTTTGCCAAGCTCTTCAAGATGGCTTTAATAATAGAAAAAAATCAAGTGAAAAACAGCATAAATCTGATATTAATTTTTCATTTAACGGTTAAAGAAAGTCAATTTTGAAAGCCGGGAAGTTAGTTCTCAGTTTAACACTAAAATTGCTCTGCAAACTACGAAATCATCAAAAACTTGAGCAGCATTTTAAGAAAATTTTCACTGCAAATTTTAGCCGCATTGAAAGAAAATTTTCACTGCAAGATTTTTTTTACACTGCAAATTTTTTTCAGAAAAACGAAAGGAAGCTTTACACCGCGTTTTCAGATGAGGAAAAAAGGGGGAGAAAAAAAGCTAGGGGAAGAAAAACAAAACTATTTTCTTCTAAGCTCTAGAAAGTACAACTCCTCAAGATAGTCTTGACCCCAACTCAGGGGTCCCGCAGTCTTTTGGCAGGCGGAATAAATAACTCCAGTGCCATTCCAACAGTGAGGAAAAAATCCGGCGGTTACCCACCAGTGTAAAGTTTTCTTTCATAGACTATCGTTCAGCTTCTGACGCGCAGCATTTTGCAGAGGATGAGAAATTCAATCTTCCAAGAGAAATTTAAGAACGTCGTCTGCTCGATGGTTATCGCCAGGGGGTCACATGTGTGGGCTGACAGAAACGATGGGACACTTATTTCCATTCATGACATGGTCGCCAAATTCGCCAAAAGGAAGATGAAACTTGACGATCATTTTGGAAAGAAATTTAACGAAGCTTTTCTTACATGCGGTCGCGTCTTTAGATAAACATAAACCATATTTTCAAACAGCTTTGTTCCGAAGCAAGTGAAAATTTTGATTAAGGAGGAATTTCTGATTCCATTTCATTCAATTTTTATTTATTTAGTTATTTATTTTTCAATACATTAAATTTCTACGATGTAAAAAAATAAAAACCTACACACACATGTTAGTCGCTACCATTTTTAATTTCACTCAGAATTTAAACATAGTTGCGAGTTGAATTTTCTGAATACGACCATGTTTAATACGAAATCACAGTTAAAACGAGCATTTTGTTCGTTAAGGTTACAGTGCTGGCCAAATTATTAGACTAAAGAATTTTTTTTTTGTACACTATTTGTTCTAAAATATTTATTTATTTTTCTATTAAAGTACAGTACATACTGCACACTGATTATTACGTTATTTTAGCATAATTTAATGTTTGCAGGCGGCATCACTGTCTGCTTTGTTTATGTTCTTTGTTTATCCACTTACCAGGAACATAACCTCAATCAGCTTAAACAGTTCACTAGTTCTTTTTATTAGTGTGTTCTGTTATATTTAAAGTTAGTTTTAGGTAATTAGTGAGTATGTGTATTGTGAGTATATATAATAGTGAGTATAAACAATTTTTTACCTCCTTTTTTAAAAAGTCAAGAAATGGTGTAAATCTTGTGAAAAGTATGCCAAAAAGACTTAAAATGCTCACCAAGAACAAGGGAATGCATACTAAACATTAGATAATTAGTTCACTGTTCGTTAATGTGCCTATAGTTATGTAATCAATAAAGAATTTGCTTTTAAAACAGTCTTAGTCTAATAATTTGGCCAGCACTGTAGTTTGCTGTTTAATCTCATTAAAAAATTCACGCATAATACGCACAAGTAAAGTGAAAATTCTCGGCTAACATGAATAAAAATTTCTCAACTCTTCAATGAATTGTTCGTGATTGAATACTGTAATTTTATCTGTGTAATTATTTTGTGAGGTTACAGAAGGTATGTTGTCTATCAATAAGTAAATGTTAAATTTTAGCATAGAGAATAAAGACCATACACTTGTATCCACCATCACAACACTCACAAAAATATTTACTGCAGTGTTTAAAAAAGAATTCTGCAGACTTGAAATCTTCATAACTTTTATCTTACCACTTAATAGCACAAACGAATTAAATATTTGGTTAGAGGTAGTACAAAATGTAGTACCAATACTTTAAATTAAATTTATCTAATAAAATATCGGCCCCTTGAACCATTGGTAAAGCATAAAAATTGAGCATAATGAGTAATAGAAAGAATAATCACAAGTGTGATACTCATTGGAATAATTTTATCTAAGGTAATTGTAGAAGGAATATTTCTTAATTCTTTACCTCTGAAATGTTGACTAATTTCCGAACATGGACCATAAAAAAATCAAATTATTCGCTTCTTGATACAAGATTTGTTAAGAACAACGATTAAACTACGGTTGTCAGCTTTGAAAGTTTTTTCTTGAAAAGTCAATATTGAAACATAAACTATTGACACATTGGCTGACTGAATTAGTGAAACTTGTTTTAGAAATTCCTGAATTAAAATCAACGTTTTAGAAAGAATGAATATTCAAACTCATTCCTTTCAATAAAAAAGTTCAGGTAAAAAATTTAAACTTTTCTTTGAAAGAAATAAAAGTTGGAAACGAAATTTGTACTGAACACAGTCAAATTGTCATTTCATCTCAATACTGTTCGATATAAAATTACTTATTATTTGACGAGCATTAGAAAAGTCTTTTTTTTAGAACGTGGCTAACCACGAGACTACGGGGTAGTCAACCAAATACTCGATACAGTAACAGAACAGAATTAAAAATCACTTACACTCGCTAAATTTCACGACTTTTCTTAAAAATTTGACAAATTTTAAGACATATTTTTGGTATCGGGGACACGAGGGCAAATAATTTATGCGTCTAGAAACATGCTTTACAATGCTCTTTCGATTGCTAATTATGTGCATATTTTTTCATTATTACACTATCATGTGGTGACCTGGCAATAAGGAGAACTGGAATCATTTTTTGGGTGAACAAAATCTTACATAAAATTTTCATTTAATTATTTTAGAAATGGAAAACTAAACAGATACTCTAAAATAACTTATGCATAATTTACAAAACGTCAGAATAATTCAACTTTAAAATGTTACATATTTCTCCATTCTCTAACGACGAAGAAATAAGTTCTGCCTTATGTTTAGTACAAACTCGAGTGTTATGCTCTTATGGGCTTAACTCCATAAAGAGAGCTTGAAATGCTAGACAAGAAATACAGAGCACTTCAAACTCCTGTACTTCACAAAAAGGTACACAGACATCTTCATTTTTAGTCCATGAATTCATTGTATCCCTCCACAAACCCTGCAGAGCTTGTAAGTATTTGTCAACTAGGCATCCCCTCCACCAATAGGTACAGCTGCAGGGCCTTTGTGCTGGGGTCAGCCGGTGTTTAGGAGGTCAGGTAGGGACTCTGATGGATGGACAATAGGGTCTAGGGGCGAGTCCCCTACAGGAAGAAATCCTTTAACAAGGGCAGGCAAGCCCATAATAACAAACTATGAAGTAAACGAGTTTGCACGCTGATTCGACACAGATAAATTGTTTCAGATAACCTTTCACTTCTTTATATGCTTTTTTTATGACAATATCATCATTGATTTTTTTTATGTTACTTCCACTACTCCTTTTAACTTTCTTCTATAACTAACATGTAGTAGAAAGTTATGTTGGGTTAAACCGTAATGAAGAGTTAATGTTTTATTTTTAAACATAGGAGTAGCGTAAATTCGATCTAAACCATACCTCGCTTTAAATTTGTGAAAAAGTTTAAAGTTTTTTTGAAATTTTCTAATATTTATTTAATTACCACTTCGTAAGGGTTAGAGCAAATTTAAAGGAGGAAATCTGCCTTGCAGCAGTTTCAAATTGATGAGTAAAAAAATTGTTTTTGAAAAATTAAGGATACATGCACAAACACAGTATAAACAAAATTGCAGGGGAAAATCAAACTACCACTTATAAAACTAAATTGCACTTCTCAGAGTTGTTTAAAACCACTGTTTTAACCAAGTGAATTAAAAAAAAAAAAAAACATGTGGTTTTCTTGAAAAAGTTTTTTTTTTGAAAAACAGAATCGTTTCCCCCTGAACGTTTCCGTGAATTTTATAATTTTTTTCTGAAATTTTATATTTAATTAATGCAAAGTAACCAGCAAAGGTTTAGAGATAAATTACCAATTAAGAAATTTGCAATTTTTTCTTTTTCAATGTAATTTAAGTTTACTTAGAAAGAAAATCTATTATTTTTTTTTCAATCATATTAGATACATTAGTATACAGTATACAGACTAATTAAACTTATTAAAAATTACATAGAAAAAAATTTAGGTACTTTATTATTGCGATATTTATTTATTTATTTTTCTTTCATTTCTTTTTGGCAGTTCAAAATTGCCCAAAAAGCAGATATCAGCCAAAACTTCATTTTGCTACCTAATTTTCTAGATAAATTAAAATTTATAGAGATAACTCATGTATCATCGAAACAATCCGTAATGTAAGTAGACTATTTAAAAGCCAAAAAAAGTTTAAACAGTGGAAGAGCACTTAGAGTAGGCATAAAATGACTAATTCTTGCCCATTTTTTGGCATCCTTGATAGACTATGCAGTAAGAGCAAGAAAAAAAATCATGAAATTTTGACAACTGAAAATATCCGTGTAACTTTGAGCTCTTATAATAAATCTTAATGCCAAGTTTCAGCTTTCAAAGAACCTTTTTGATTCCAATATAATAAATAAAAGTCCCCAGTCCTAATTGTAGAAGTATCAATAAACATTAGTTTTTATGACAAAGCTTTTATTTATTGAAATGTGTTACAAGAATATTTTCAATATTTCGATTTCTACTGTCAAACATAAGAAATACATTACGATTAGAAAAAGCCTTCAAAACTTGTCTTTTTATTAGAAGCTTTTAACTAAATTTCTCTTAAATAATTAAATTGTATACCTAAATACCTTAAACCAGGAGAAATGTCTACAGTAAAAAACAATTTTCTTAAAGCATATTTGCGCTATTTGTATAACTCACTGATAGATTAGGTGAAATTAATACATAAACTATAATTTTTTTTTCATGTTAAAACAAATTATATGTTGATCTTTTGATCTTAAAATTTGTGTAATATACATCAGACTTGTGATTCATTTGTAGATACTGCAAACTACTTTCTATGCTTAAAAATGCATTATTTTGATTTTACTTTTATTTATCGTACACAGCTATAAATATGAGGAAATTAATTTACAAGATTTGATTCTAGGTTATTTATAATTAATCATGTTTAATCTCACAGAAACTTGCTTCTTTGATTTTTTATTTACTCCTAGGTCATTTACGCGTGGTATTTTTTTCAGATACAGGTTATAGATTTCAAATGCTATTTCCCCTATAGAAAGCTCTACTTATGAGGAAATGAAATTACAGGATTTTATTCTTCGTTATTTAATGAATCATTAATTTCATAAAATCTTCATGACTCACCAAAAAAAAAATACTTTTCTTTAAACTTAAAAAACGATTTTTACGAAAAAATAAAAATAACTAGTTGATCCGTGTGAAGTATACGCGCTTGATAATGGTAATTTAAAAATCAGATTTTTTTTTTAACCGTAATTTTTCGAAAAACAGTAACAATGTGAATTGTTTGTTTATTTTTTGCAGATGGCGATGAAAAATAAAATAAAATGATGCGTTACTTTTGTAGATTTATAAAGTATTAAGAAAGGGTTCCAAAAAAAAAAAAAAAGACATTTTTAATCTATTTTAAATAAAATCTTAATATATAAAAATCAATGTCCTGAGATAACATATATATATACATATATATATATATCAACGCACAGCCGAAACCACTGAAGCTTCAGACTTGAAATTTGGAAGGCATGTCCGCATGATTACAAAAGTAACCACTAAGAAAGGATTTTTCGAAATCTCAATTACTTCGGGAGAAATTAATTAAAACCCCTTAATTTCTGCGAAATTAAAAACCTGTCATTGAAATTCAAATCCCTTATTTTCGAAGGCTTTCCTACATTCAAATCATTATTCAGTACTTCATCTCAACTTTTGGTCGATAGCGAACTATAAATTTGATATTGTTTTTGTTTCTCACGTGATTCTTCGAGGCTTTTCTCAAGTCAAATCTTAATGTTTCTGTCTTTTGCTTTTATTTTTTCAAAACTAGAAACGAAGTTTTTAAGAACATCATCACAGGCGGACTATCCTTTTGAATTTAGAAGAGTGCAGTTTCCTGTTAAAGTTTGCTTTGCAATAACCATTAATAAGTCACAAGGACAGACATTAAAAGTAGCAGGGATCGATTTAAGAGAAGACTTTTTTTCACACGACCAATGTTATGTAGCTTGCTCCAAAGCCAGTTCATCAAGCAGTTTAATAATTTTAGCAACAGAAAAAAAACTAAAAATGTTGTATACAAAGAAGTTCTAGCTTAAACATAGTTATAACAATAAAATGTGGATGACCTGGGTTTGCAAATATAATCAATACTTTAAAAGGATCGTTAATAACAGTTAAAGATCGGTTAAGGACAAGGGCATATATATATAAGGAGTCTAGGGTCCCCGGGATCCTCCCCAAATTAGAAAAAGTTATAGGTAATAAGTAATTATTATAGAAGATTTTCGAAACTAGGTGCACCAAGCACTGTTAACCCCTGCTAATTCCATTACGCGAGCAATGCCGGGTACGGGAATGCTAGTTTTAAATAAAATTGTTACGCTACTAATAATTTTATGAATACAAAACAACGAAGGAAAGTGATATTATTTACAATATATTAAAATGCTATGCAGTTACAGTACATTACATTTGGTTATTTTTCACAATAAACGAGCATTATTAATATGATTAATAAGTTTGCTTTTTATATTGCAAATGTCGTTCTTTTTAAATAACAATCGAAAATATCAATATCATGATGTTTCCAAATAAATATCAGACATATGTCGTGATATGTATCACATGATATGTATCGGCGAACCTTGTACAATGGTGAAAATAAAATTCGACATTTTATCTATTATCATTTCGTCACAGTGGGTTTTGTCCCTTTGTGTAGCAAATACGTATTATGTTTAGGAATGTATTATATTTGTAAACATATTTATATTTCACTGTGTAAAAGACAAGAAACTTAAAGATTAATGTATTCAATTTTCTTTTGTTTTTCACATTGAAATTTGAATTATATAACGTTGTAAACATCAAACACGTTTACTAGCAAACTTGGGATTATGCTTCAGTGGGTATTACCATCGAAATCATTATAACATATCCATTAAGCTCAACCCCATTTTGACATTCATCTATTAGACCTCCTTTCAGTTCATGCATTTCCATTAGTTTGCTTTCCTTCAACATTACAGCGGAATGCAATTGGCTAACTCTCATCAACCAACGGCGTAGTCATATTTAAAATCTACGAGTATTAAAGCAATTCTCAAACTTTTTTAAACAGCTAAGTAAATGTTTCTATTTGTAATCAACCTATGTCAAACACACCCTGTGTTCTGGTTAAGTCTAATGAAGTTGTTTCAAATCGTTCCTTGCAAAGGGTTTTACGAGAATTCTCGGCAGCAGAGTGGAGTTAGGTCTAACTAATCTTTAAGTAAATAACTTTAAGTTAGCGTAGAGTTGAAGCGAGATGATTCCAGCGTCATTGACGGAATGCAGATTTCTTAATGAAGAAGTGTATTACGTAAGCAAACTTGCTAATTATGTTCTAAAATTTAAACATAAGTTATTGCAAGTTATAAAGTGAATTTATGTATGTTCAACTAAAATTCATCTCTTTGAATTTGCATTTCGTACCTGAAGATGTGTTCAGTGAAATTTTAATGTGTGGTTCATGAGGTTTTGCAACAGTAGAGGCAATTTTGATGGTGCAACCACAGATAAAGAAAACCTTCTTTGTAAGGTAAAGCTTTAAAATATTTTTTTGGTGAAAATAATTCACTAAAATTAAAACTTCTTGTCAATTCAGTTGATCATTTTTTTTTCAAAAAAAAAAAAAAGTTATTTATGCATTGTTTTTATTCATTCTTTCATATATGTTACAATACAGATACAGGCGTTATTGCGAGTTTTTTGAACTACAACTTGGATTCTTTCAAAAGCATATGCGCGAATTTGTAGAATGTATACATGATTAAAATATTTTGTTACGTTGCTCTTTGCTTACGTTCGACGATCACGACCGGTTAGTTAATCTCGTGACAGCTAATGATCATGTGCTCCAATCAACCAATCAACAGCTTGGAATGGTAACCGGTGCGGTAACCGGTTGATCATAGAACGCTGCGGTTAGTAACCGGTTATTTACTGGTTGACCGGTGAGGTTCGTCGAACGCAAGGCTTATAATGCGTAATTTTCTTGGCAATGCAATAAACGACGAATAAGTGACGGGATTTCGTTTATTGCATTGCCAAGAAAATTACGCATTATAAGCCTTGCGTTCGACGAACCTCACTGCCAAGAAAATTACGCATTATAAGCCTTGCGTTCGACGAACCTCACCGGTCGACCAGTAAGTAACCGGTTACTAACCGCAGCGTTCTATGATCAACCGGTTACCACACCGGTATATATATATATATATATATATATATATATATATATATATATATATATATATATATATATATATATATATATATATAAAGAAAAGAAAAAAGAAAGAGAATAAGGAAGCAGTTGACCAAGCAAAAAATAGCTTAGCAATGTAAATTTGATGGGAAACCTTACAGTCGAATTTAATCCTCTTAAATGTGGGAACGTTGACCCACATACTGTATTTTTGATTATTTTTTAAGTTTACTTTATGAATCCGTTTTAGCACTTTTATATGTGAACGCTCGCTGTAAAATTTCTTTTATGCTGATGCTAAAAGAGGAGGGGAAAGAAAACCAGGAATAAATGATACGATCAGTCGACACAGAATTTCCGCCATTTACTTTTTTAGTAGGATAGATTTTGTTTATTCATTTTTTTTCTTAAATTTGATTTTAGGATATTTATTTTGTTATTTATTTTCATGCCAAGCGAGATTTATTTTATAAAAATTTATGAATTAATATTTTAATAAATTAGTTCAGAAGTCTCCAAAAACATTTGCTTCAATCTACTTTCATATGCTATCCCCCAAAAATATTTTTCACAGCCCTTTGAAAGGGGAGTGCGCACGAACACACCTGCTGTTGAGCTTTCGGAATAGGGGGCGAGGAGGCAGATTGGCAGGTAGGGAGGCAGGGCAGATACTTCATGAATAGCAAAAAAAAAAAAAAAAGAGACGCAATTAGGAACCAAATTTGACAGCCCAAGATACATTTTGTATTAAGAAATGTTTCGATGTTATGAAAGTCATCATAAACTTATTGGAAATAATTTTTAAGTTACAATACCGTCAAGTTACAATAACTGCATAAAAATTACAAAACTATTTATACCAGAGGTGGATAAATACTACCATGTTAGGGGGACAGGTGTCATGCTGATGACTGACCCGCCCACCATAAACAAGCCTACGATTTTGGACACGAAAAATTTCTGAAACTTCCTGGCGCGTCAAAAAAAATCACTAAATCGGCCAAGAATAAGGTCTAATATAGCATAAACGTTGCTAATTTTTTTCACGAGCTTTGAAAGGTACTATTTCAAGTATCTAATTTAAAAAAACAAGCTGATGTGTGCATCCTTTTACACCAATTTAATGTTATTTCCCTATTATTGCAATTTTAATGTGATTCTCTCTCTAACTCTTTAAATATCACCAACAATGGCCACATTGAAACCAGATTTTAAAAAAATCGCCAAATTTGTCGTCAAGTTGGCGACCAAAAGACTGGCAATATATCGCCAAGTGTCCACCAAATTATAACACCACTTGAGTTTGCATCGAAATTAACAATGAATTCCCCCAAAAAGGTGCAAAAGACTCCTTTAGAAACATCCGAATGCAACCAAAAAAGGAGGTGCATAACTAGACTTTTTAAGAGTCTAAGTACCAAATTTCAACTTTCTAGGGCATACCGTTCTTGAGTTATACGACATACATACACACATACACACGTACATACAGAAGTCACGAGAAAACTCGTAATTAACTCGGGAAACTTCAAAATGGATATTTTGGGCGTCTATACGTTCTTAGGTTCATATGTACGTGTGGTCGGGTCGAAAAAAGAAAAATCTCAACATTCATTTGGGGGGTGAGCAAAATGGAAATTAAGGCCGATTTTTGGGTGAAAATTTTTTTTGCGAATACAATACTTCCTTTTTAGTAAAAGGAAGTAAAAATGAGTTGAAAAGGCACTTGAAACCGCTTACATTTTGTTCATAAAGTGTTTAAACACTATGGCAAAGGATAACATTGTCCACGGTTTAGGGAGGCCATAACCCCAATCACCCTCAATTGTATCCGCTCCTGATTTATACATTATCTGTATGTGCTCCACTCAAATGAAAAATAAGTTTATGTGAGCTAGAAAAAGCACTTTAGTCAAACTTTATCATGAAATGTTTTTAGAAAACTTATGATGTCTTAATTTGAATGCGACCCATGGTTTGAAATTAGGATAAGAAAGTTATGTGCTCTTTACATGTTTGTGTCATAAAAAGTGATTTTCTAGCATTACTATTATACGTTCAGGTTCATTCAATGACGAGTTGACGCTTTTGAGAATATGCAAACATCTACAAAACGCTGATCCCAGCACTGAATTGTATTAGATCGCATAACAGAATGCTTTTAGCATCATTATCACCACACTTCTCATCTTGTTTAACAAGTTTACTTTGATGGCGGACAAATTGTCACCCAGTTGTTCGTCCAGAGAGTATCGCCGTCCACATCCAAAACGCTTGAATCCCCCGCAATAATAACACTTAGACAGGGTTACTGGCATTCTAGTACCTGAAGCGTGTCCTGGAATAGATGACAGCCGCGTACATTCGCGACTAATCACCATATTGATTCCAGGTAGCCGGCTAGCAGGACGTCGTGACTTAAACGGATTGCGTAGGATGTGCAGTGAAATTGCGTGGATTAGCTCAATCGGGAATACGACTTGATTGATTGAATAAGCTAACAATAATGGACTAATAATTCTAGAATGCACCTAGAGTTCTCGAAATGGAGAAGATATGAAAGAAGATTTCTATTACTTTTCCATATGAGTCAAAGAAATCGGTAAAATCAAATTGAACCAGTCTCAATAAAAGCAGTTGCCAATACAAAAATATAATTTTAACTTGATTTTCTTTGAATGCACAAGCTATTTGCAAGTAGCATTAAATGTAATATGCTGCCTACCTGTAAAACCGTTTTTTTTCCTCAAATAAATTGATGCAACTTTTTTGTTTTCACATTCAACTAACGAATTTTTTACAAGAACTAAATATTTGTACAACACATAACTTTTACTCATCTTTTCAATCTAGTTTGATGAACAGTAAGTAATTTGCTCGGGGAATGATAGTGTTAAATATTTTGGTTACATGTGAATGTCTTTTTAATAGATCATAATTTTAGCACTGTTAGTAGAAAATGTTCATCTAAATAATTTAGCCACATCCATCTAAACATTTAGCTAACTATACAGATACATATAATATTTTGAAAAGATAACTCAAAATTCCCCACAATTTGAACTATAAAAATCTTCCTGCTTGAAACACAAACTTCTTTCGAATAGGACTAGAGTGCAGCATTTTTTTTTTCCACTACAATGAATGCATCTGCCTAAAAAGGGTTTTTCTTTTTTTTTTTAACATGCAGAGAGTTTTACATGCTCAATATTTCTCCCACAAAACTGTTGATATACCCAATCAAGTATGTGAAGATGAAAAAAAAAAAAAAAACGTATGATAATGATTATCCGGGACATTGTACTTCGGGAATATTTCAGTACACATTTTTTCTTAGAAAATACTCAAAGGAGATCTGCAACAAATCTTGCGATGCAAAATTAACCTCAGTCTCATTTGGGTCCATTTTCTTTTTGTTTGGTAATTTCTTTTTTTTTTTTAAATTTTACACACATTGAAACAAAAGATCACTTGCATAAAAATTCTTAGAAAGACCTTTTAAAATTCAGGTTCAAGCATCCTTTATCTCCCTCCCCCTCTATACAATGACGCACAGAAATTTTCTACATTATGTATGGTTGCATTACAATTCCACAGTTATGCTGACGAATGAGACTTATCATCCAGGCGTCCCGAACGTCAATTTTTGGGAGCGTGGAAATTCTCAATTTGCCGAATGGAACTCCAAATTTCGCCAAAGGATAATTTTGCCGAACAGAACTCCAACTTTTGAAGATGATGATATTTTTGCCGAATCCTCAGATAAAATTTACCGAATAAGGAAATTTTCGTGAGATCACAGTAACCTCCCATCGGGGTGCCCCTGTCTCAAGATGCAAGTTTAAATATTCAAGCGGTTTCTTTTTGATAACAGAAAGTCGCGAAACTAGTGTATTTCCTTTAGTAATGACCCGCTTTCCAGTAAAAAACGAGCTGATGTGTGCATCACATGACTTCCTTTTACTCCAATTCAATGTCATTTCCCCATAATTGGCAATTTTAATGTGATTCAATAGTTTACTCTCTAAATATCACCAACAATGGCCAAATTAAAGCCAGATTTTTAAAAAAAATCGCCAAAGTTGTCGCCAAGTTGGCGACAAAACTCGCCGACCAAAAGACTGGCGATATATCACCAAGTGTCCGCCAAATTATACCACCACTTGAGTTTACATCGAAATTAACTATGATTTCCCCCAAAAAAGGGGCAAAAGACCCCTTTAGAAACACCCGAATGCAACCAAAAGGAGAGGTGCACAACTAGACCCCACTAAGAGTCTACGTACCAAATTTCAATTTTCTAGGACATACCGTACTTGAGTTATGCGACATACATCCGCGCATACGCACATACGTACGTCACGAGAAAAGTTGTTGTACTTAACTCGGGTAATGTCAAAATGGATATTTCGGGTGTTTACGTTCTTAGGCACTTATCCGCGTGTTGTCGGGTTGAAAAGAAAAACAACATGGAATTTAAGGCCGAATTTTGAGTGAAAATTTTTTCGCGAATACAATACTTCCCTTTTTGGAAAAGTAAAAATTTAAAAGCTTTAAAAATTTATTTAGACCAAATTTTAATCGCTTTTTTAGTGAACTTTGCCCCCCCCCCTGAACATTTTGAGGGGAAGCTCAAGTTTTCCGAATTTTTTCAATAATCATGCCTTGGCTTGAGCATTAACTGCTGCTACTCAACAAATATGATAAAAATCCGCATTCTTTACTCAACAGATAATTTTCTCAAGAGTACCTCATTTCTACAACCCTTCTTCGCGAATATTCTCCCACAAAAATAAGCTCACTTCACTGATCAATAATATAAATAAAAAATGCATGAATATCTACATAATAACCGAAAAAATATAGAGATAGACCATGATTGTATTGCGGCGGAAAGATGCCACGAAAAACCATTTTCCTTAAACCCACAGGAAGCGTTTTTGGAACGACTATCTTCGAATCTTTCTAGCAAGAAACGCTGTTCGAAACGAGCCTTCTGCCGCATTCTCTTCCCCGCTTCGTTTGCTGCGGGGATCCCGTCTTTCTACATAATTCATCCCTTGTAAAATGCACCTTGATCCCTTGAGTCCCGCCCTCAGGGTTGGGGAAGGGGGTCGTGTCTTTGGAGATAGATTGAGGGAGCCTTCTTTTTGCTTATGGTAATTCCCTAGTTCAGCAAAGCGTGCACCGAAAGCTTGAATATTGCACCGCATGTTTGCGAGGGGAGGGGGGTAAAAAAGAAAAGTGAAGTTCTTGTATGGGTTTAACCCTGTGTGCTTTACGCTGTTTTCTTAAAGCATTGCTTAATAAAGAAGCTTTGTGTTTTTGGTTGCAGGATATTGGAAAATAATTCCTGTCTAAGACAACTGTCGTCAGGGGCGCACGAACTCAAAAATTTTTGAGAAGGCAGAAATTTCTAATTTGCCGAATTAACTCCAAATTTTGCAGAATGATGATAATTTTGCCAAATTGAACAAATTTTGCACAATGATGATAATTTAGCCCCATTGAGATCCAAATTTTGCACAATGATGATAATTTAGCCCCATTGAGATCCAAATTTTGCACAATGATAATTTTGCCGAAAGAAACTCCAAATTTCATCGAATAAAGATAATTTCGCCGAATGATGATATTTTTGCCGAGTCATCAGATAAAAGAAAATTGTTTGGAGGTCGCGGTGACCTCCCATCAGGGCGCCCCTGACTGTCGTAATTTACCCATTTGTAGAAAAACAAACTTGAAGTTTCAGTTTTATCATTATAGATTGCAATCCTAAAACCGTTTCATACGAAATTAATTTTTTAAACAGACATCCACTGTCTCGAAAATCATTTCTTGTTAGGAAATTTTATCTTGTCAAAAGTTCCGATAGATTACATGAACATGATGGTAAAAATTAAAAAAAAATTAATTAATAAATAAATAACAACAATAATAAAGCGCAGTCAACTCTCAATAACTCGAAGCCCCAAGGATACGGCTAAAATGCTTTTGTCAATTCGAGTTAGGAGGAGTTCTTACAGCCTTCTTAAGAAGTTGAGACTCAATAAAAATGTTGAGATAAAGCAACACTCGAGTTATAAGGCTTCGATATATCGAATGTTGACTGTATTAGTGTCTAATCTAAAAGAAAATGCGAAGAAAACAAAGCGATCAATTCAAAAGAAAAAAAGATGAGATTTATCTGCTGCGAAAAAGAAAAATAATAATTAATAAATCTTGAAGAGAACCAATAAAAATTTATGTATGCGAAAAAGGCAGACGATGAATTGAACTCCAGAGAATACATTTCATTCACCACTCTGCGCTACCAATCACGAAGGTTTTGAAAAACATCAGGCTTTAGCTAAAGTGATAACAATAAATTATCTTGATTGATCAAAAAAGGAAGAAGCAATATGAAAATTTTTATTATTCATAGTAGGAACTTTCTGCAAATCGTGTAATATTTCGGGTCAGAAATTTAGGCAAAATGTTGCTCAATTAAAACGTTTACCTTTGTGCAGAAAACAAAACACAGTTTAGAATAATAATGAAAGCGCAAATTTACATGCTTAGCGCGGAAAGCATAAATCTTTTTCTGCTTCGAAAAAGGGATTTACTGTAACTATGAAGGAGCGTGAACTTAATGTTTTTGCAAATCAGTACGTTTATAGCGTTGGTTTTACCATTTAAGACGTTGCTGGCTTTGATCCAACAGATTTTGTTAATAGCCGCCTTCCCAGAAATTTAAATTGGGAACGCTTCTGTAGGGTTGTGGACAGGACTACAGAGTCGGAAGGTAAATGATCGACTCCGACTCCGACTGTGACTCCGGAAATTTTAGAACCTTCCACTCCGACTTTTTTACCGCGAAATCAGTCCAATATCCAATTCAGCTTTTCAGAAAAGCATAACAAAAAATTCTGTATTTTCATGTGATAATTCCAAAATATTTCAATTATAAAGAAGCATTAATTTATTTATTTTTATTTATTATTTAAATACACAAATTATTGTCGAGAAATTAATTTAGAAAACGCGAAATGATATAAACTGTTAAGAAATTTAAATGTCTCGTTTTGCGGGAAAAAATAAGCAATCACTTTAGCTATGAGATAGAGAGTCCACCAGAGATAATCATCTCTGGTGGACTCTCAATTGGCCTGCTCCCCCCTCCCCTCCACACACACACAAAGGAAAAAACATTTTAGACAACAGTTAGAAATACAATTTTTATTTGGCTTTCAGAATTTTGTATCTAAAATTGAGAAAACGGGAAATTTCTGCGCAAAAAAATTTAAGGAAATGTTCGGACAGGCTACTTGAAAAGAAATTGTCCCGTTCTAAATGGGATGTATGGTATTTTAGGGGCTGTCCATAAATGGTGTCACACTTTTTTCCCCAACGTTTTTGACCCCCTCCTTTCCCTTTGGAAACCCTTTGTTTTCCTCCCCCTCTGTTCTGCATAAGCCAATTGAAGTAAAAAAAAGTGTGACATCACACTTCTTGTTACCCCTTCCGCCCCGTCATAAAAAGCGACATTTTCACAGACCCCCCACACCTCAAAAGCTTGACGTCATTTGCGGGCGACCTCTTAGTCCTGTAGCAAAGGCTCAGTTTTGAAAGACATTATGAATTTCCAAAAATGAAATTATGTCTAAATATTCATTTACTGTTCAGACCATTTGAAATAATTTTATATTGAGAAGAAAATTGATGATGGTAAAAAGGAAGATTGTTTAGTTCTGGAAGAATTTTCTTGGTTGAAATATGAATTTATTCCCACTCCACTGATGTACGTTTAAACAAATCGCAGTACGTGATTCAACATGGTAATTAGACGGAAATAGAACCGCACTGTCATAATCCACTGGACACGTTTCAGGAACCTGTAGGTATCAGTTACCAAGTTCAGGACGTTGATATGACATCTGTTACTAAACAGAGCGCAGATGGAGTTAATTTGCGACATTGTAAACCTCAGTTTAACGCACCCGTTAAAGGAAGTGATTTTGGACTTAACACATATGACATATTTAGATAGTTTTTTAAAAATCGATTGCCATGGGTAGACTGGCGTGGTCTGCGATCGCCGAAAGTCCGTGAGCTAGGGCGATTGCCGAGGCGATTAATTTTAACATTCAAGATCGATCAAAATACCGTTTATTTTCATTTTATCATATTCATAATAGGAAATATTTGTTCACAAAAATATTATGTAGATACGAACCAATAACAATATCAAACGGCCAAATCGTAAAAATTTGGAAAATTGTTGATGACAAAAATTTTCAAAATTCAATGTATTTTGTATCACCTAATCTCCTGGCTTATGTTATCTACACCTAACGATATTTCCAGATAAAGCTACTATACTGCCGTGGGCAGGTAAAGGGCAGTAACTGCAAATGAATCCCTTTTCTTTTCCTTTATGCATTTTAGTCGCCTATTGTACGTTAGCTTTACTGCACACAAGGCCCGACTAACTAAAAGTGAGGACCTAGGCCCATAATAATTTCGAGGCTCCTTGAAGACTGATTTTTTGGGGGCCCCTTTGTCAAGAATTATGAAAATCGTTTATTATGTGCATTCATGAATCCACTTCGGGGCATCTCATAATTTGTGATATGGTAAAGTCGCTACTGGTGGAATTAATAAAAATTATCCTTTAAGTAAATTCTTTTTCAACTAAAAGATCGTTTTTTTTTTAAAATTATTACTTTAAAAATGCATGTATTTTTCGTGTAGTTGTAATGCTATGAATAATTATTTAAGTAATTTGGGGTCCCTTAGGAAGATGGGGCCCCCGGCCCAGGCGGCCTGTGCGGTAATCAGGCTCTGACTGTACAAGCTTGCTTATTTGGCTTCCGCTGAAAAAAAAAAACACTAAAAAAAGTTCAATTCCAACATTCCCAGTTACTTTCCTAACAGCAGTTAATATTGAACCCGAAACGCATTTTTTCACATATCTCAAAACCCCATTTCTGCAGCATCATTAAATCAATCATGATATTTATCAACTCTTATAAGTTAACCACAAACAGGATTTTGATGGTTTTCTTCGAATATGGTTTTCAGGGTTTGCCAAAGTTCCAGAAAACTACATTTTTTTCTCAATTCTGTACCTCAATGCCAGAGCGACGAAAGTCCAAAAAATGCGATTTTCCGTTCAAGTGCATTCTATGTAGAAGTCTATCCGCATCGAGCCATATGCACGTAATTCTTTTCTAAAAAAAAATCCTTTTTTTTTAAAACCAGGGTTAAAAGAGCACGCGTCCCATCCTTTGCATGAGCCAGAAGTTTTCCCCCCTCTCCTGTAAAATTATCAAAATGTGACTTTTGGCTCAGAGGTATATAATTGTTTTAATAACTGTTTTAATGGGATCGTTTCCAAAATTTTAAAAGTATTTTTTTTCTGAAAGAGCATGCTTAAAAATATAGGATCTGACCATTTTTTAAGTAATTTGTACAAATTTAATATTTTTAAAAAATTACTTAAATCGGGGCGCTTTCATTGTTTACGTTTCTGTCGTGTGACATCATAAATGATGAAATGCTATTCAGTGTTGCCATTCACGGGAAAAAATATTTAATTCGCATCTTTACTCAAGTGTATTGGCAACGATATGGTTGATAGCAAGCGTAGAGAGCAATTTTAATTCGCTTCTTGATTATCATAACTTGGAAACGTGGTAGAAGATGCGCCAAATTGCAACATTTCTGAAGTCATAAAGACCACGCCTTATTTTCAAAATCGGAACATTTAAAAAAATTAATTAAAAAATAACTGTTGGGAAAATGAAAATATTTTCTGGGTCCATGTTATTTTTTTACTCATTCTACCAATTTCAGTGACTAAAAGTAATATTTTTGACTGAAGGAAACAACCCCATTGTTAAAAACTCCTCAACATGTCTCCGTCTGTCACTAAAAACCCCGACGGGCCACACTATGGCACTCACTCGCGCCGTGGGTTGGCCATTCTTGTTCTACTTTTTTTTGAAGTGAAATATACGAAAATAAATAATAAATAAATAAATACATGAAAATAAAACCATGTGGCTCAAAGCTATCTTAAACGACAGTACACTCTATGACTTTTATATGAAGTGCTCACTTCCAAAAGAAATCCATCTTCTGAACGAAATTTCCTGCAATAAAATTCTTTCCTTAGAACTTTTCTTGGTCTTGCTCACATTTGTACTTCCAGGGCGAATAGGAACACGAAATCTACTTCCACAATTGTCTTTAAATTACTAGAAGGGTCGTAAAACAAGAGCAATGCATTGCAACCGAAGTAAGCCAATTGAATCAACTTGATTAGGTTTTCAAAGAGAAGTTTTAACTTCAGTCTTTTCCGGGGATCGGAACATAATTTGGTACGTTCTTAGTTTGAGTAAAATAATCATTGATGGTTTATTTGATATGTAGTGTATTAAATAGCAAACTTGAACACATTTTTAATAAATCAACAATTTAATGTTCAGAACAATATTTCTCTTATGAAGCAGAGTTTCCTACCTAAAGGGGTGGGGAGGGGAATATGGCGCTGATTGTTCCGCTAAAATTTTTAGTTAGGGTTGTTTAGAGGGGCATTTTTTCCCTTTTTCTGGGGGGGGGGGGCGGTTGTGTTATTTAGGAGAGGGTGCCCTTACTCTTGGAGGATGGGCATCCCTGCTAAAGTACACATAAAGTAATATTAAAACCGACTCGAGAACTAACTACATTTTGTTAGGATGTTTTTAATTTCAAGTATTATTACACATTTAAAAGAAACAAATATTATACACGTTTTAATTGTTGCACAAACATCGAAAAAATTTCATTGTGCATGATTTTTTACAGGTTTAAAAAAAGGGAGGTAGGAAAAATTCCCTTCCATGTTTTAAAATGAGGCCTTTTATCGAAATTTTAAAAAAGAAAAAAAAAAGATCTTTAGAAAAATTCTTCGAATGAAGTTTGCCATTATACGAAAATACTTTAGCATCAAGTTTAGTAAAAATTAATCAGCACTTATAGAGAAATGTAGAGAGACGAACAGAACAGAAATGACTTCTTGACTTTTGTGGCAATAATTACGTAAAAATTGCAGACGTAAAAAAGTTGAGTAATTTGATGTAACGTTAAAAATATATGGAATGAAGTTTCAGCATAACTTAAGATCATGAAAGAAAAAAGTGGCCTATTCTGGAAGATAACGAAATCACATTCATTAAAGAAAAGAAATATTTATATCGAATTGATAAATTTCATACATTTTCGAAATAAAGGCTCCATTAAGCGGCGGTCGAACAAATGATATCACCCGTTGTAGGGTGAGGGTGGAAATAAGTAAATATCATGGAAATAAATAAATATCAGTTCAATGAACTCGAATAATATTGAAAGTTTTAAAAAAGAGAGAAGGAGAAATGACTCGTAGGACCAGCAAGCAACTGAACATGACAAATTGAGGATGACATAGAATGGAAGAAGAAATCAATTCGGAAATGAAAGGAGGGCGGCTGTCGGTGTCATCAGAATAGGTTTTGGTGATGAAAGACAGCGAAAGATTCATACTTAACGATTTGGAACGGGAATCTCTCTCTCTATCCTTCAATTTTTTCAAGCGCTGGGGGGAGGGGGACATTTTTTACCTATCATTTCAAATCATTCGAGAACGCAAATATCCTCAAATATGCAAGTGAATAGAATCATAGAATCAGACACTGAAGGGGAGAAAATAGTTTTTAAAGCGCAATGTTTTTCCTTTATCAGTGCATAATGTTCGATATTAGTGTTTCAATTGCTTCAAGCGCTGCAAAGTCTTTTTTTTTTTATTTGTCATCTAAAATCATTTCAAAATTCAAAGATCCTCTCAAATATGTAAGTAAATATAATTCAACCATCCAGAAAAAAAATCGTTTTCAACGTAACGATCTTTATCAGTGCAATTAGTTCTGTCTGTTCTTTATCAGCGTATAATGTTCTTTATCAGTTAGTTGCTTTCAGCTCGTTCCAGAGTTAGGAAGTCTTTTATTAACTTTTATTATAGTTGCTTTGTCGTATACGCTTTTTAATCGTTGCCAAAAACAAAAATGAATAATAGTAATTGTAAAATTAGTTGTTCATAAAGTTCATTTCAAGGCTGAGGATTTGCAGTTTTGAAGCTCTAAGTTTTTCGAAAAATGCAGATTTTTGAATATTCACTCTACTCTAAGTCATCAGCTTAAAAAGATTTCCAAGAGCTTTTTCCACCGCGTACTTGCTTATAAAACATTTCAAATCAGTTCAAGAATTCAAAAGATCTTCAAATATGCAAGTACAGTCGAACTCACTTACAACGAGCCCTAATTTAACGAGAACCCGGATTTAGCGAGGATATCGGAAATACTTGGCCGGTATAATGTTAAGTCTGTACGAGCATAACTTGATTTTAAAGAGCAAAAATCGAAAAAAAGCGAGCAATACTTTTGTGGTTCGGAAAATTTCTATTAACTGCCATTTCAGCTTATCCTTTTTTGGTAAATTTTCTTTAACATTCCAAAGTCAACAAAGTTTGATAAATTATGAATCTTGAGAACAAGCGATGACAGCACTTTTTTAAATTTGTGGTGTAAAGAAACATTTAAAAAGTATATATGCGTATAGATGTGTATTCCTCAAGAACAATGACACAAGAAACTCCCGTGTGAGCCGTTGCGAGGACACATTCAGTTTTAGACAGTTCAAAGTGAAATAATCAACTTATTTGGTACTGAACAGTGATTAAAAAGAAAAAATTAATTTGAATTTTGACACTTTGACAATCACGAGTGTGTGTATGTAGGCGTGTGTGTTTGTGTGTGGGGGTATGTGTTTGTGTGTACGGGTTATGTGTATGTGTGTGTAGGCATGTGTGTTTGTGTCTGGGGGGGGGGTATGTGCATGTGTGTAGGTATATGTGTTTGTGTCTGTGCGCAGGCATGAATGTGTGGGTAGTTGTGTATGTGTGGGTGTCTGTATGTATGCGTGTGTATAAGTGTTTGTATGTGTGTATGTGTTTGTGTATGTGTGTAGGTGTATGTGTGTGTATGTGTTTGTGTGTGTGTGTGTGTGTTTGTGTGTGTGTGCGTGTGTGTGTAGGTGTAATTATGTATGTATGCTCGTGTGTGTAGGACATGGAGACGGCTTTCGCTAGAGGTGCAGCATCGTGAGTAGCCCGTCGACGGTGATGGTGCGGAGGGTGGCGGTGTGAAAAATCAAAGGAACGTCAAAAATAGTCAAGTGAGAACAAAGAGCAATCGTGATTGCTCAAAAAAAAAAAAAAAAACAATTATGATGAATTTTTATCATCTTTCTCTGTCTGGATATCTCTCTGTCCGGATCTCTGTCTGCCTGTCTGTCAGGATCTCTGTGACGCGCATAGCGCTTAGACCGTTCGGCCGAATTTCAAGAAATTTGGCACGGAATTAGTTTGTAGCATGGGGGTGTGCACCTCGAAGCGATTTTTCGAAAATTCGATTTTGTTCTTTTTTTATTCCAATTTTAAGAACATTTTCCCGAGCAAAATTATCATAAAAAGGTCGAGTAAATTACTAAGTAATTATAACGTGGAACCGTAACATGGGTACAAGCCAATTGGCGAGAAATTCAGCATACGTTATTTGTAAATATACAGGCGAACCAAAAGACCTTTTAATTTTCTACTACGGGCAAAGCCGTGCGGGTGCCACTAGTTTTTTTTATAAACTCGCTTTTTACTTGCGTTATAACGAGATCGCAGTCCGTTTGCGCTCGTTATAAGCAAGTTCGACTGTACAGTGCAATCTTGTTTATCCGGACTAACTGAAATCAAAGGCAATCAGGATAAGAGAAGTAATAAGGGTAAATAAGTAAAACAAATTTTTGAATAAGCAGATTTATCTTCATTACAACAAAAAGTAATGCTTTGTAACAAAATTACATTGGATCGTTTTGCTTAAAAACACTTCATGTTTGTGAGATACAATTAATATTCTTTGTACGGTCGTTGCAGAAGTTGTACATTTTATCAAAATAAAAGAGACACCGCCAGCTCAGTCATTCCAACCGAGGACTGCAGTTTCGTGCTTATTAGCAGTCATCAGCTCGGCATAGGAAGTGACTGAACTGGAGGCGGAATACCTAGTTCCTCCCCCCCCCACCAGATAGTGTGGCTAAAGAGTAAGCTTGCCAGATTTCTGAAATGTTCAACCGGGACACCGGAATGCTCCCCCCTCCTCCCGTCCCGCATAGCTAGTATTCAAAAGGATACATGCCATGGTTGGTTTTAGAGGGGTGTAGAGGGAAGTTCATTCTTAATGCTATGAATAAATGGTTACTAATTATGAGCCTAAACCAGGTGTAGGAGTGGGAAATAAATAAAACATGACGCAAGCAGATTCATTTTATTTCCTCCTTGTTAATATTTTTAAGTTACTTTGTAAGAAGAAAAACTTTGATTGATTTTTAAAAATTTGAGCAATATTCACGTGCTCATTTCATTGGCTAAAACTTTTTTAGAAAGCCTTCTTTGTTTTTAATCTTGTAGTAAAAATCCTCATAAGCAAATCCGACATGAATTTCACGAGCCAATGTTACCTCCACATTGACTCGTGACTTACAATGTCCCTCAAAGCCAAATTAACGTGAGTCACATGTAATCGTTACTTTACAGGACATAGGAAAAACATTTGTCGGCTCATGCAAAGGATAAGACGCACGCTCTTCTAACACGGGTAAATAATTACAGAGGATTTTCTCTTTTTTTTTTATTTAGAAATACGTTTGCATGGCTCGATGTGGACTAGGATTCTACATACAATGCAGCAATAAACTCAAATTCGCAATTTTTGGACTAACGCTAGCCTGCCTCTGGAGGTACAGAAATGATAGTTATTATTTTAAATAATCCTTCACAGTTTTATTATTATTTTTATACTTTGTTATTCTTAGACTTTTTTGGTCACCTGTAATCAAATTTAACTTGAAGTAAACCGGTCGGGACACCGGGATTTTCTGACAAAATCCCGGTGATGACTGTCCAGTCAAAGCGGGGACGTCTAAAAAGCCTACGAAGGAGTAAACTTTGAAGACATGTTATTTTACTTTTGTAGTGTTCGAAGAAACTTGTTTCATTTCGTTCAGGTTTAAAACTTTGCTCTCTCTCTCAAAATTCTCTCTTGATTTTTAACATCAAAACAAAATAAAAAGCATCATATTTTGTTATAACTTTCAACATGGTCCATAATTTTTGGGACCCAGAGGCCCGGCCTCGTGACAAATTAATTCCTGATCAGTAATTAATATTTTCTCACCAAAATTCTTACCTTTTACGCTTGAAATTCCTGTATGGAATACGGACATCAACAGCAAAGCAGTCTGTAAACAAGCCGACAGGAACCTCGTGGTTTGAATTCCGTGCGGACTGGAAAACATCATCGATAACTCACGCCGAAAAAAACGACAAGAAGTATGAAAAACCTTCGCACCATCTGTAATTTCCTTCGAAGAGGAAAAAGATTCTTTAGCCTTCCATTCCGAAATTTAGCAAATCACATCGTCGTAGAAGTTCGACTCCGAGCCGGCGTCACATGTTTGGAACGTCACTGTCGTAAACGAACTGAAGATTCCGGATGAAGTTCGCGCGTTTGGGAAATGGCTGTTGGGTTACCGGATGAAGAATCTCGTAGTCGCCAAGTGATGGGAGATTTGGCGCGAGAAACTGGAGAAGATTCTTGAGGCGGAAGATGGAATGATGAAATGCCTTAGAATAAGAAATATTAGTTTTTTTTTTTTTTTTTGAATGTCCATTTCATTTTCTTTTTTGCTTATTTATGCAAGTTTCATTATTTTGCTTATGTTTAGTTAAGCATTTAGTTTTTTTTCTTGCTTATTTATGCTAGTTTCTTTTTGTGCTATGTTTAGCTAAGAACTTCTTTTCCTTTTTTGCTTATTATGGAAGTTTCTTATTACACCTGTTTTGTTAAGCTTTCTTTTTCTTTTTTGCTTATGTTCGCAAGTTTCTTTTGTGGTTATGTTTAGTTAAGCTTTTTTTTTTTTTTCATTTGTGCTTTTGTTTAGTTCAGCATTTATTTTTCTTTTTTGTTTATTTATAAAAGTTTCTTTTTGTGTTTATGTTTAGTTAAGCATTTCTTTTTTTCCTTTTTTATGCAAGTTTCTTTTTGTGTTAACGTTTAGTTTATTCGTCTTCTTTTTCGCTTACTTATGCGAGTTTCGTTTTGTGCTAATGTTTAGTTAAGAACTTCTTTTTCTTTTTTGTGTATTATGAAAGTTTCTTTTTGAGCCTGTTTAGTTAAGCTTTCTTTCTTTTTTTTGCTTATTTACGCAAGTTTCTTTTGTGCTTATGTTTAGTTAAGCATTAATTTTTCTATTTTACATACTTATGTAAGTTTCTTTTAGTTAAGCATTTCTTTTTCTTTCTGCTTATTTATGGAAGTTTCTTTGGTGCGCGTGTTTAGTTAAGAATTTATTTTTATTTTTCACTTATTTATGCAAGTTTCTTTTGTGCTTATGTTTAGTTAATCATTTCTCTTTTGCTCATTTATGTAAGTTTTTTTTTCATTTTTGCTTATTTATGCAAGTTTCTTTTTGTGCTGATGTTTAGTTCAGCATTAGTTTTTCCTTTTCGCTTATTCATGCAAGGTTCTTTTTGTGCTTATGATTAGTTGAGCAAACTTTTTTTTGTGTGTGTGTTAATTTTAAAAACATCTTTCTGTTAAATGTGAGACCACGTTCTCCAAAGTCTTAAAGACAGTGATCACAGTATTACAGTTGTGTCGTGAAGTAACATTTTAAAATTAAAAATAATTTAAACGACAATGACTATTGTTGTCTTATGTTTCGATGATACAATTTTTCTCTTTTTAAATCTCATAGTAGTTAATAAATATGTGATTGAAGGAAACGTTGCGCCACAATTTCTGTATTTAAACTAACCTGTCCATAATTTTATAGTTTTGTTGTTGCTGTATTATAATTTCTTGAGTGATAAATGCACAGTCAAGTGTCCATACTTGGAACATAACTTAACGTGGGACATTTTGTCGAATTTTGTTTTAGAGCTTGTACACCTGTCAGTGTTCTACAAGTAAGAAATAGTGCTACAGGATAAGGAAATACTCGTAGTTATCTTTTGAGGATATGTGAGTTAAACTTTAACGCTTGTCAGATTTATAGGTCAGTTAAATTATTTTGAACATTTCAAAATATAATATGGGGTCTGTCCACGGTGATTGACGTTACAATTTGACTCTATTTTTAACTTACAAATTCAGCGCTGTCTTGAAATTAAATTTTGTTTCTTCTGAAATTGATCGAAAATATCATGATACGGTACATCACTGCCCCCACACGTGTCTTCAGACTTGAGGAAATTTTTTTGTGTGAAATTGAAGGGAATAAAAAAACGTGACTGATGTTACGCAGGAGAGACATTCAGAAAATTGACTTGTATACAATTTGAAATTCTCTTCAAACTAATAACGGAAAATCTAAACAGATTTTTTCCCCTTAAAGTACAAATTTTAGACTTGATAAAAACACTTTGTTTTATTGCAAAAACTTAAAAACGGAGAGTAAAAAAATTATTTAACACCCGTGACTGATGATACAAAGATTTTGTGACTGCTGTTACATTTACAATAAATTGCTGCAATTATAAATTATTTCTCCTTAAAAATGAAATTAGCACATGTTTTGTTTAAAATTGTATTTAAATAACAAGAAAAGTGCTATTATAAGGTTTTAAAAGATATATTTTTGATATATTTCATAAAATAAAAAGTCCTCTTGAATTTATTACATCTAGTGTGCTAAATATTTCATTCCTTTCTCATGTGAATAATAGATTTCATTCACATTGACAAGCTATTTCCAATGTCTTTCTGCTTGAATCTTGACAGTCACTAAATACTCTTAGTTTTTAATATCAATGCATCTAACTTCTCGTGATACAATTGTTAGTGATATTCTCCAAGAACCCGTTCTCCAGTAGCAGTCAACAATTTTGGAACATGTTCTGCTGGAAGTGATTCCTTCCTTTACTGCAAAGAAAGTGTTGTTGCTAAGCACCTGTTGCAGCTTATAAATTAAAAAAAAAACATTACTCAAATATAACTCTTTATAACATGTCTGTAAGTCGGATGGTGATAGCTCTGAAATTTTTATGAAACTGTGACATTTAGAAATATTTCTGTATCTATGTCTCTATGATATAGCACTTTTTTCAAATGTATTACGTTCAGAATTAGTTGTATATGTTTGTCAAATTTCATGTCGGAAATTTTTTTACGGCTGCGGTTTTCTTTTGTGAAGATATAACAAAGAGCGCTTTTAATAACTAACATATTTTACCAAGGTTTCATTACTTTGAAGAGGGGTAATGCAGTTGATAATTAAAACCTGGGATTTCAATACTTTAAATTTGTTCTACTCTTGTTCTATTTCAACATCTAATTTCTCTTTTTAGTTCCATTCTGAACTAACTTTGGTAATTATGCTAAGTTTTTTAAAATTATTGTACTTGTTTTTATCGTCCGCTCTTTTTAGCATCTACTTTGTTTTACTTTTTGTAATTTTCATGTTTTTCTTTATTTCTTAATTATCTCGCCTCATTTTTTGCCTTTCTGCAGCAATCAATGACATTTGTGCAATTTGTTTGAGGTTTATTACCAAAAAGAGAAATGTGACTGATGTTACTGTGACTGATGTTACATATTTTAAATAAGTTTTAAATAATTAAATTCAAGTATTTCTAAGTATTTAAGGAATTAATATTGAAGATATCATCATAAAGGAAGAGAATATGACTTTTTATTAATTTGGGTTTGTTTTTGTTTAAGCAATGCAAACTTTTATACAATTTTGTGACTGATGTTACATTAGTATGAGGCCTAGTTTAAAAAAAAATGTTAAAACACAATTATAACATTCAGTAAGTTACCGCCCTAAGCCAGGGCTAAGGCAGAAATACGTGAAATACACCGCCAGCTCAGTCATTTCCAGCTGAGGACTGCAGTTTCGTGCTTATTAGCACTCATCAGCCCGGCATAGGAAAGTGACTGAGCTGGCGGTGTATTTCACAATTATAACAGTTTAAAGTTTCTTTGTTGTCTAATCTCTTCCTGTGTAAACTAAATTTCAATAAAAAATAAGATTGTAGACATAACAATTAATTTCCTAAGTAAAAAAAAGGATTAACTTTTAGAGCCTCTTATACAACGACACATGGGCACGAGTAGTGTTGTTCCAATTTGCCTATAAAACTTACAAAAAATGCGTTTATAACTTTTTTTGCATTGTGTTATAAAAATACAGTATTTTTCTCCTCATATGAAAGAAAAAAAATACTGATACAATAAAGTTTTTTTTTTACTGTGATGTCTCTAGTTTCATGGAATTGCCCTATGGTATTTTTAAGTGTCGAATTAACTTTGGTTAAGGTTGTTAGCTGAGAAGCATTATAGTTTGAATTTTCGTCATACCTCTTCTCGGCTATGTACTTGTGCTTTATTTTTTCAGTAATTTCCGCTGAACTAATTCAGTTTAACTAATTTATTCAAAAATTTTTGAAATTGCAAATACGCTCCAAACTTGAGAAACTATTCCAATTTTGAGTGCAAGGACAGAAAAACTGTGAACGAGGAGTTTTAAATAAATTTACTGTATAATTGTATTGAAAAAAATAAAAAGGTTTTTTTTTCTTTTTTTTAAATGATAACTATTTTAACTAGTTGCTGATCCAAAAATGTATTGTTGGTAAAAAACCGGAACCTGTCGAGGAACAAAAGACGTTCTGCCAGTTTTTCTTCTGTTAATGCTACAAATAAAAATAAATCTTAAAGCATAAATCAGACCGTTTTTCTTCTTCTTCTTTTTTTTTTTTTTGTGAATTTCACGTACAATGAAACAGTGAAAATGAATATGAAAAGATGTAAAATGAGGAGCATAGACAGTTAAGAATCAGTTGCATGAGGAAGTATTCGGGCTCACCAAATGCTTGAAAACTTTCCTAAGTCGGAAATGTAGCGAAATCACTGATAGAGTAACGTTGACACCATCAACAATGAAACTTGTAACACGGCATAATAATTTGATATTTTATTTTGTAATGTTTGACACGCAGGGAAATGCTTTGTTTTGACAGAACTGAATAGGGAAGTTTTCAATTTTTCAATTTTATTTTTACATGATAGAGTAACATGTATAAACATCATAGGTGAAAAAATTTTTGCGATACGATAAGTAGTTTTTTTTAAATTAATTTTTAAAGTTCAAGCGCCTGTGACGTCAGATGGCATAGGAAGTGACGACATGCGCTTTCCGGTAGGGGAGAAGTCGAAGGTCACGCATTCGACTTCGAAGACGAAACGTAAAAGGCTTATCTCCTCGCATTTAACTCCTCGCGTTTCTGGAACATTAAACCTCTCATCCTCTCGGAAATATTCGAATATCCTCATTGATGTTACATGAGGAAGATTATTTAGATTGTGCTTTAACGAATCCAGTCTCCCTAGTGTGTTCAAAAGGATTATTAAATTTCTAAAAAATAAAAATATCAGCACGCTCAAAATGTTCCTAGCGAAAACAAGGGATCTTCGGCGGAAGGCTGCCCATTCGCGCCCTGTGACGTAGGCTAGTGACGTTTCAGAAGCGCGCACTTTTGCGCGTGGATTTTTGAAAATTCATTAAAAATCAACCACGATGTTTTAAAATTCGGCGATGGTGAATTTTTTAGTTTTGAGGGTCAATTAACAATATCCAATAGCCAAATTATGAACATTTAATAGGTTGCAACTTCCCTCCGGTAACTTAACTGTTTTACTGGTAAGACTGTCATTTTAGGAGAATGCAAGAAACGAAAAATTGGGTCAACAATGAACGCTATCTACTGGAGTTTAGGGTTAAGCCACTGGAGTTAGGGTTACAATTTAAACTAAGAAAATATAACCAAACAGGCAATTGCTTAATTCAAATTTAGAAGCAATTTTCACCTATCATACCTTGACGGGCGATTTTCTAGTATTTGAAAGAATAAAGAAATCGGAGGAGAGAAAATCAATATTTGCAAGAGAAAGCATACATTCTGAAATCTGTGAAAGTGTACAAAAATGTATTATTTCCACCGAACGCTATTTTTTTTTTCTATTTAGATTAAATACTTGTTCAAAATAATAATAGGTTTCCCAAGTTATTATCTATTGCTGCATACGTAAGAGAAAAATCCAAATATTAAGTGTCTCGAGTTAGGGAGGAAGATCCCTAACTTGGGACAATGAATATTTGTTTGTTTTACTTTTGAAAGAACGTATCCTTACATCTAAAACTTATCCTGAGATAAAGTACTAAAGCTATTCCTTAAAATAGAAAACTTTGTTCAAAATGAAAAGTTATGATTAATATGCTTAAAGGAACTGTCCCAAATGTAGGCACTTGACTGTATTAGATTTTTTTTCATTCATAACTTTTTTTCTTTTTTGCTTTTTAACGCTTTTTTTCCCTTACTTAGATATGAATCTTTTTTACTTTTTTCTGTTCCCTTGAACTTTACAAACTCTAACCACCTATAAATGTGAACACAATATCACAGTCATGTATTATTTTTCTAATTAATTATTCAGTGGTTTCATTGATAACATGCGAAATTTATTTTAACGGTATTTTTTTGAGAAAATTTTTGCCTAACGATCTTTTTTTTAAAATTTTTTTAATGAAAATCATGTAATAAATTTCGACTCAAAGTTTCATTTTGTACTTTTTGTTTCGTTAATTTGCTGTTTTTTTTTCCGCTGTCTATTGTTCTATTTAGTTGCTGTTGTCGGACTTTACATTCACAAGCTCACTTTTCTGCATTGAAAAAGGAGTTTCCCGATTCCCAGAAATCCGTGTTTACGATTTCTTGTAAACCTGTGCGTTTATTACGTTATAAGCAGTCAGCTAATTTTCTGTTGTTTTTCCTTAGATAAATGTAAAGTTGTATTTTACAATGAATAACCCAAGCGCAATTTATTGCGATATTTCCTTTGTTTCGAAGACAGATTTTCTTTTTTTTTCCGCAACAGATAACAATACAATTGTTATATTTTCTCATGGGAACAATGCTTTTTAACATATTTCTTTTCACAAAGGACGTAATTTAATTATAATGTGCCGTAATGGAATTGGATTAAGTAATTAAAACTTGGTTAGAAAAAAAGAGACTAATTTCACAACTCAAATTTTTCGCTCTCCTAAAGTTATCGCCGCATGCAACTGCCAAGTGTGCCTGCGCGTAAATATGCACTCCCTATCCAAGCATTTCACTCAAAAAACACATTAAAAAAACAACTGTTTAATAAAGCATATGTATGAATGTTTGAAAGAATAAACCTCAATAGATAATCCTTCATTGATACCTGTTGCCAACTCAAGAAGACAAATAGTACTAACAAACTCGAGACGACGGGAAGAACGAAAGACATTAGGTCAGAATTTGATGAATATAGCAGACTAATGTCGTCGTGACGATCATTCGTCATGCCACTCACACCAAATGATGAATTGCTTAATTAGTTTCTTTTATTTTAAACAGAATCTTCCGCTTCAGAGGAGTTGTTCCAAGAATATGTCTCCGTGCACTTACAGCTGAGGTTAAGTGAATTATTAATGATGCTTTCTGGCTTTGCCAAAAGATGATTCTGGAAGTAAAAACTCAGGGATAAATTTACAGAGTGTCTACAAAGGAATTATGGGGCTTGGAAAAATCATATCAACTCGATGTATGAGTTAGGTCAGGCCTGTAAATTGTGAAGAAAAAGGCGGCTCATAAAATTTTGTCCACACCACTTTCAATTTGAATTTTCAGCAATAGGTACCTCCTCCCTAGGTCCCTATCTCCTGTATTGGATATTAGATTCGGCAACGAGTATATCAGCAGGTTAGGGCCGATTTCTTAATCTCCAATGAAACTCTTATTAAGCTCTATGGAATGTTTTTTCTGAGTAAACTTCTGGAATAATGTTTATAATTAGAAATTTCAGGATTTAAACCGTCTCACACAAAGAATAATCACTTGTGTGGCAAGCAACTTTCCAGCAGGGCTGGGGAATCGGAAGGAAAATGACCGACTCCAGCTCGGACTCCTTCTCCGGAAACTTTAGAGCCTTCGACACCGACTCCTTTACCTTAAAATCAGTCCGACTACAACTCTGTCTCCGCAAGCACTGGCAGAGTTACGGACTTTGAGGGAAAACAACTGACTCCGCCTCTTGGAATGTTAAACCTTCGACTCCCGACTCCGACTCCGCAGACCTGCTTTCGAGGTATGCTAGTCAGGTTATTACTTTCATGGGGATAGCTTGATTGCAGTTTTGGATGTGTACCGCGTCCCAAACTGGTCGCACTAATCTACTAGATCTTGATAAATTAACCTCTAAGCACATATTTTAACATCAACCTAATTTTATTATAGTATTAAAAATGTTTACTTAAAAACTCCATAGTTCTTCATAGACAACCCCCATGTAATTTAAAGGCTGTATCACCACAATATTTTAGCCCCAAGCTCTTTCGGCCCATTGACTTTCATGTTTTTCGGGAATAATGACTTCGGGAAGACGCTTTTCTCCGAAATTTTGAGCTTTCACAGACACCTTTGCGGGAAAAGATGTTATCTGATCATGTTAAATTTTAAATTTCTCTTATAGAAATCAATACTGATATTTCCTCACCCAGCTGTTTCGGCTTTTTAAGCGTATTGTTTCTCGCTCTGTCTTATTTACAGAAGGTTAAGTCCCCCATTACGCAACTTTGTATACCGTGCATGTATTTCTCTACAAGTCTAATACTTTCATTGGGCCTCAAGATGTCGCAGTATAAAAATGGTGCATAAATCTAAAAACCAGTTTGTTAGTCTGTTTTATCATTGTAGACTTTCTTTATGGGTTCGATCGAGACTCAAGACAAAATTCAGCTAAACATTAAAACCAATTTCTGACGAGACAAGGGCGGATTCAGGAAGTTTTCAAGGGTGATACATTTTTATTTTATTTATTTATTTATTTATTATTATTATTATTTTTTTTTTTTTTTTGCCTTTTACTACGTATCCTGGTTTACACATAAAGGTCACAAGTGTTTCGGACTTCAATCTTTAAATATTTCCGGAGCAGATCATCAAATATTGCCTGAAATTCTGTTTAGAGGAAGAGGTCTTCAGTTTGAAAAAAATAGGAAACTCGATGAAGTCCATCCCTTCACTTCACATTACCAAAGATAATCTGCTATCGCGTTTTTAAGATTTCAATTTTTAAACATATCCGTAGGAAAACCGCCGAACCTCTCCCACACTAAAATATCAAAACATAGTCTAAAATTGCGTTTTTGGAACTTAAATTTTAATTTTGAAAAAGTTCCGATTCCCATTTTGTCCCCTAATCTTATCAAACATTGTCTACTTTGTATTTTTACTTCCTTTTACAAAAAAAGAAGTATTGTATTCGCGAAAAAATTTTCACCCAAAAATCGGCCTTAATTTCCATTTTACTCACCCTCAAATGAATGTTGAGTTTTTTTTTTTCCAACCCGACCACACGTGGATATGTGCCAAGAAACGTACAGACACCCGAAACATCCATTTTGACGATCCTCGAGTTAATTACAACGAGTTTTCTCCTGACGTCTGTATGTACGTATGTGCGTATGTGTGTATGTATGTCGTATAACTCAAGAACGGAATGTCCTAGAAAGTTGAAATTTGGTACGTAGACTCCTAGTGGGGTCTAGTTGTGCTCCTTTTTTGGTTGCATTAGTATGCTCCAAAGGGGGTCTTTTGCTCCATTTTCGGGGGAAATCATTGTTAATTTTGATGTAAACTCAAGAGGTGTTATAATTTGGCGGACACTTGGCGATACATCGTAAGTCTTTTGGTCGCCAAGTTTTGTCGTCAACTTGGCGACAGATTTGGCGATTTTTATTATTATTATTATTTTTTTTAAAATCTGGTTCCAGTTTGTTTCTCTAAATATCACTGTTGGTGATATTTAGAGAGTAAATTATTGAATCATATTAAAACTGCCAATAATGAGAAAATGACATTAAATTGGAGTAAAAGGAAGTCATGTGATGCACACATAAGCTCGTTTAGTTTTCATCTTCGAAACATTTCCTGAGATAAGTTCCCCTTCCCCTTCTCTCAAGATCATCGAAGATAGATAAAATTGCGTTTTTTGAATTTCAATATCGAAAAATTGCCGCGAGGAGTCTGTCAAGGAAGAGACGATCACCCTTCTCTAGTACCAACGCTTGTGACGAAGATCCATTAAAAAGTTTTAGTTGATTATCCGTTTATTTTAAGTTAAAATCGAGTTTACAGTGTAAATTAATATACCTCCTCTAAACTTTTTTCGAATTTGCATAAGTTTAAAACTAAGAAAATAGGCAAAAACTGATCGAAATTCTTGAAATGAGATGAGCAGAACACATGTTATGGTCAGTAAATGTTTCATTCCAAAACAAGTCTGAAATATAGATCTTACATTCTTTTATCCTAAAACATGAACACTGAGCCAATGAACTAATGTAATTAGGAAGAGTAATGAAACCAAATAAGTCAAGCATCTAAAAAGAAGAGAGAAAAAAGCCCTACCACAGCAAGCTATCGAAGTTGAAAAAGAATCTTAACCATACCTAAAATCCCAGAATAATTCAGCCCGATCCTTTCAAGTATAGGATGTGTCCCCTTAATTGACTACGCCTTTCTGAGTTTCTCCCGCTTCCAGTTTGCACCACTTCACTTCACTTCGTCAATAGTCTTCGCGGAAATGAGTTTCTAAGTGCTAGCGATGTATTTGCCGTCGTCATTATGGCAGACGACCTTGTGTCCAAAGAGACAAAAATTGGAAAATAGGTGCCCCTGGTAAATCTGAAGTAATCCTCGGAGATATAAATTTTCTAGAAGATATTAATCTATATTTGCGAAAGCTGTTCAAATAGATCACAGGAAGAGATCTTTTCTTTTTTTTTTCAACCATAAATATTGGTAAAGAACGTGTTAAGAATAGGTTTGGTATCTACAAGTAATGTTTTGAAAAGAAAAAAGGTTTAAAACGCCATTAAAGTATTTCAGGAATAGTTTTGCATTCAAAATTTTCACTAAGGGGCTATCTATATAATTTACGTCGTACTTTTTTTTCAACAAATTTGACCCCTCCTGCCTTTGTTACGAAGTGTCACACTTCACCTTACCCCCTCCTCTCTCTTTGTCACTGTCACGCTGTTTTTGATAAGCATATTGTTTAAAAAAATATGATATCACACTCGTAACTAACTTTCATAATTTTACGAATGCCTTCCTCCTCTCAAAGTGTGACATCATTTGTTGACAGCCCCTAAGTGGTTCGCTCAGTTGTACTTCAATACACTCAAACCTGTCTTTATAAGTTTTTTTTTTTTTTGTGCAGTACATTAAAAATTTAATCGGACTGAGACTAAATTGACGAAATTATTTATAAAATAAGTGGGAGGTAATATCTTCAAGTGACGACAGGGGCCCCCGATGGGAAACGAGATAAGGTCATGTGCCCTTATCTTGTTCAGTATAGAAGCAACAGTACTCAGAGATATTGCTAGAGTTTTTTTTTCTAGGAGTGAAAATATTCCTTGACAATTTTTACAGACATATGAAACATAGGAAAACAGTAAATACCGTAACAGTGATAAATTCCATGAACAAAAGAATTTTCCGAGGATTAATGATATCAAAGATGATAGAGAAAGAAAAATTAGGTCTAATTTGATTTTTTTAACTTTAGAATGTTTGATTTTGAACTTGAAAAAAAAAGAAAAAAAGAAAAACATTCCAATTTAATATTTTAAAACTCCAATTGATTTTTTTCTTCATTTTCGACGTGCTGAGCTTTTATCTTTATCTTTACTCATAATAAAGCTGAAAGTCTCTCTGTCCGGATCTCTGTCTGTCAGGATCTCTGCGACGCGCATAGCGCCTAGACCGTTCGGCCGATTTTTATGAAATTTGGCACAAAGTTAGATTCTAAGCATGGGGGTGTGCACCTCGAAGCGATATTTCAAAAATTCAATGTGGTTCTTTTTCTATTCCAATTTTAAGAACAAAATTATCATAAGATGGACGAGTAAATTGCGAAATTATCATAACGTGGAACCGTAGCATGGGCACAAGCTAATTGGCGAGAAAATTCAAATTTTTTTCAAAAAATTACACACAAATATATAAGCTTTAATTTTTATTCGGCGATTTTAAAAATATTAATTCAATAAAAAATAGAAAATGCTTGAAGAAACATTTCGAAAAATTCAAAAATACTTTTAAAAAAAATCAAATTTTTTGCAGTAAACTTTTTTTTTTTAAATTTGCCGAATAAAAATTCGAGTAAACTGTTTGAAAAAGAATGCTCCAAAATTCCATTACTTTATTTTTATTAGTTCTTGACTTATAAGAGTTTAAAAGCCAAAAAATCGGGAAAAATTGCACCATGGAGACAAACGCTCTTAAAGTTTTAAAGTTAAATATAATATTAGTTAAATGAAAGCAACAAAAATAATTATATCTTTCGTTCTAATTAAGATAGAAAAAAGATTCAAACGACCTTTGAAGCAGAAAAAAAACCGCAGAAGTTTTTTAAATCATAAAAATAATTGCAAAATTTGACGATTTTTGTGTCCCAGACCCCCTTAATGAACACGTAATATATCAGCTGTCATTTGAAAATGCAGCCATGAATTACGGATTATATCAGCCCTCTGCGTAATAATCCAAAGCCTAACTGGTGGACAAAATGTTCCTATTGAAAATTTTTATGTAAAAGTAATACGTATGTGAATTATTTTTATAACAAAATGATGCAGCGACTGGAATTTATTTTTATATGCAAATATCTTGCCAAAGTCATAATTGGTTTCACTTAAGCTATTACTTCTTTTCCCTGACAGCATGCTCATAAAACATTAATTTTTCTATCAATAAAACATTAATTTTTCTCTCAGTACAAATTATGTTCTAAATTGTGGGATATAGTAGATTCAGCGTTCCGTGCTATTTTTTGCTCAATATCGTATATCATCAGTTGATTTTCTATCTTAGCATATATGAAAATTTATCATTGGTTGTATTTCGTTAAGTTTAAACTTGATTTGATGTTTTTATTTCGTAGCAGTTCGTCGAAAAGTCTTTATAATAATAAATACGTGTGCTTTGTTTCATTTAAAAATTTGAAGTTAGCTCATATTTAAGTAAATAAGTTACACTGAAACGTAGAGTAAAAAAAGAATAATGTCTTATTTTTTGACATTATTTTGATATTCCACTAAATATTATTAAATAAATAGTCATAGGTACTAAGAAGTCCACTTATAGTAGAATAATATAGAAAACAAAATGCCTGATAAATGAGTATAACGTCATTTACTTTAAAAGATTAGTAGGATAGTGTTGCCAACTTTTTTTTTCAAACTAAAGTCTAGTTTTTCCTAAAAGTCGAAAGCACTAACAGCTGTTAAATTGCGCGAAGTTTACCCCAAAGCTCAAAGTCAATCTGAATTACTGTAAGGTTAATGTAAAAGATAAAATACAAGGTTGAATTCTCCAATTTTCAATGAACTTCAATTCATTGCACTTAAATTGTAGAAAACCTCTAATTGTAGAACTTTATCCCAATCGAAATTTTACCGCAGCTCTTTGAATTATCAATTAAATTCAATTTTGTAATGCATAAATCAACTAAACTGTTCTCAGCACCTCCAATTAAATATAATTTTTTTTTAATGTGAAATAATGAAGCTAAGGAACTGGCATTATTTATCTTAATTTTATTTATAGTAGCACCATACAATTTGTATCACATAAAGTATTGATTTTAATCCAGTGGCGTTCACTTAAATTATATTGTTCAACTGGACCAACATAAAGTACCATTAGACTCAGGAGAGCCATTGTAGAAGATTCAGAGTGGTTGAGTGAACCCAAAATGTAGCCAAATACAAAAGGGATTTCGGGAACAAGATATCGGTGGACTGAATCTGGATTAGTTAATATTGTAAAGTCAATTCAAGTGTTGTGTTATTCATATTGGTGAATTAAAGGGATTCAAGAATAGTCGAAAATTTCGGTTAAATATTTAATGATAAGGCCATATATGTGTGCAGATTTCGTATACGAGTTGTATAATAAAGTGCGCGCAGTTAATGCCTGTATATGATACGTTTTGATGATTGTATATGGTTATTTGCTTCTTTCAGAGATAGATATATGTGCAAAAAGTAAGAGATATATAAAATAGTTATATTATTTTAGAAATAAAACTAGATACGTTTCCGTTGCAGTAACATCACGGTGCAGTTTTAATCCAAGCTATATTTTTTCTAATTTTATTTATTGTCAAAATGTTTGGTATAAGTTACATCGCCAAATACTTACTTATTTGATGATATCACGCACTTTTTTGTCTTTTTAATGCACAACCTTTTTAAAAAACAAGACTTTTTGGAGGAATAAAAAGGAACAATAAAAGGAAAAATTATCCGCTAAATAATTAAATTAAGCCATTAAATATAAAATAATTGATTAATTAAAAAATAGAGTTATTAAGTGACATAAAAAAGTTCATTAAAAATAATTCAAGTAAACTTTATATGTTCCATGACCATCAAAAATAATGTGCTAATTTAACATATCGAGTCATAAATAAGCATTAAAAGTTCCATTAAAATCTAAAATTAGATAGAATATGAGCAAATACGGAGACAACATAATTGCAATTTTTCAATTTTCGCCGAGGTAGAAAGTAAAAGTCGCTAAGACTAGTGCATACGCGGAAAGTTACATAGAAAAACTAATATCAGATTTTCATTACAGTTGTAAAAATCTGCATAATGCCTTCATCTGTTTAACAAAAGCCTAGGAAACAATGCACATAATTGAACACATACAAATATATTTATCTGTCTACCACAAACCAATAAGGCTGTAATGAAAAATACAATAAACAACAACTTGTATAAAGAAACGAAAATTCGGGCTTATTCTGAAACGAATACACACATGTAAAATAAGTGGAGAAAAATCCTTAAAAATAAAAACTCAAAGTACATGATGATTCAAAAGGCTAAAATATTTTTCAATCTTAACAATTTTAGGTGTTTATTGGAAAGTAATTTTTAATGAGACTGGTAGACAATTTATCCTGACTCACTTACAATGATGAATTATTGAAATATTATTAGAAAGTACTTTACTTTATAATTAATGAAATTTCTTAGTTAAGTATTTCAATAAAATAAATACCAATAATAAATTTGTGAAATAAGTTAAATATGTTTTGATTTTATATTCTTCAGTGATTAAAAAACATGGACTTGGTGTATTTAATATCTAGTTCAAAGAAACATAATGAGACTGGGAGCAATGTGTCAACTTACTTAAAATAATAGGTAAAATATAAATGTATTCAAAGTTGTGGATCGAGGTTAAGAAATCAGAATGCTTCTTTGAAATGAATATATGCCCCAAAATTGACTCTTAAATATTCATATATAAAAGATGGGGGGGGGGGGGAGAAGAAAAAGTTTCATCATTACAATATGAATAAATTGTCTTTATTTACTCGAAACCAATCCCAAGTAAACAAAATTTCCATCAACTGCCTCCTCCCACCCGTCATCTGCAGATATACTTATCAGAAAAGCATAAAACTCTTCCACAAAAAAAAAAAAAAAAAAAAAAAAAAAAAAAAAACCTCTGCACCGGAATATTCATAAAATATCTTCATAAAATTGAGAGAAAAATGAGAAACTAATTTGGCATTTTATTTTCTATTACAATTTTCTCTCTGTCTCGTGCTGGGATCATCAATTCCGAGAGCTCGATTCAAAATGATTTTACTGCAATCGAGGGCTCAGAAAATGAGATGTTATTGTGCGGCGGGACTCCCTTCACATATTTATTCATCCAGTTTAAACCTCTTTTTTTTATGACTTCTTTTGTAGTCTCTGGGTTTTCTTCCTTGCGTGAAATTGAACGATACATGTAGCGCTCGTTTTGAAAGTGGTTCATGTCATTTTTCCGATACATTACCTTTCAAGCCCACCGGCTCTTTAAGGAGCTATTTGAGAAATCGTGAATTTTACATCTTGTTTAGAAGAGCTTAATTTATTGTAATAAATTGTGTTCTTGGAGAATTGATTTGGGCTTTAGATTTATTTGGTTGCAAAATAACTTATTTATTATGTGTGGTGGTAGCAGAAAAAGAAAAATATGTTCACTACCGAAAATGATATTACAAAGATTTTGTAATTTTCTCTTTTCAATAACATACATACCTTTTTAAGTAATGAACAGGTAAACATCAAAGATGATTGATATCAAGACCGAAATTATTTGTTTTTTTACTGAGTACGACTCAATTTTAAAATAAATCATCTCTTAATGCGGTAGAAACCCGTGATACCACCAGGAACGAATACAAGGGAGGGGCAATGGGGGTAATCGAACCTCCTTTGAGGGACTCTTTACCAGGAAATTTTTTGAATATGAAGTTCGAAAAACGCGAATTTAGACAAGTTTCATTGCTGTTGGAAGTAGGGAGGCTTGGGTTTTGGATCCTATCTGTTTCGGAATTAACATCCAAAACCTTTGTGATCAATGTTTTTAAATCTGTATATTACGTAGTAAAAAGTAGGTAATAAAAAAAAGTTAAAAAATATTTCTGGATCCGTCCTTGGATATCACCCCTCGTTATACCGTGGAATCGGATGTGCCTCATTTGCCATCATGTTCTTCGATATTTTAAGAATTTAAAAACTCAATAGACAACTCCGGTTTTCTTTTATTTGAGAAGCCTTGTCGCGATTCTCTATCGTCTGATGCGTCCTTCATTTTTTCTTTTCTTTTTTTTTTCTTTTTCAGCAATCTAAAATTGCTTGTTGTTCTCTCTTGAACGTCGTTGAGTTGTCCAATCCCTTTACTTTTTTTTCGTTGATAATACATTTCTTTCTTGCACTTAGGGTGAAAGAAATTAAGCGACAAATGAATTCTGAAGTCCAATCACATTGTAAAACAAGCTATGTGTGCATCACATGACTTCCTTTTACTCCAATTTAATGTCATTTCCCCATTACTGGCAATTTTAATGTGATTCAATATTTTACTCTCTAAATATCACTAACAGTGGCCAAATTGAAAGAGATTTTTTAAAAAAAGCCAAATTTGTCGACAATGACAAAACTTGGCGACCAAAAGACTGGTGATATATCGCCAAGTGTCCGCCAAATTGTAACACCACTTGAGTTTACATCGAAATTAACAATGATTACCCCCCAAAGGGGGGCAAAAGACCCTTTTAGAAACATCCGAATGCAATAAAAAGGGGAGGTGCACAACTAGACTACACTAAGAGTCTACGTACCAAATTTCAAGTTTCTAGGACATGCCGTTCTTGAGTTATGCGATATACATACGCACATACATACGTACATACAGACGTCACGAGAAAATTCGTTGTAATTAACTCGGGAATCGTTATTATTTATATTTCACGTGTCTATACGTTCTTAGGCACTTATCCACGTCTGGTCAAGTCGAAAAAAAACTCAATATTCATTCGGGGGTCATTAAAATGGAAATTAAGGTCGATTTTTGAGTAAAATTTTTTTTGCGAATACAATACTTCTTTTTTTGTAAAAGGAAGTAAAAATCTGAATAAATGCTGGTTAGGAAATGTATCACCAATTTAGCCTGTACCAAGTTATGATAATTCCCCAGAAGTTGCTTTAAGCTGTCAAAAACCCGCAGAAAAAGAAATTAGTTCTTTAAGATAAAATCCATTTTATTCAACTTGTGTGTATTGAGAATATTTGCAATCAATCATTTTTTCACACGTTAATCTATCTTACAGTAGGATAAACTAATACGTTTTAACAACAACCAATAATAAGCAAAATCAAGGGTTGCCCCCCCCCCCCAAAAAAATTGTTACTGAAAAAAAATATAAACTAATTTTAAACAATGAATGCTGCAGACGACAAATATTAGTTGGTTCGTATGAAGTGTTTAAACTAGTGGTAAAATAATGTTTATTATGATGTTTAAATCAAATTAAAAAATATGAAAAGGAAAACTGAAAATTTGTATAACATTACAACTTTTAGTATGGTTTTTGTGGAAACGATGCTTTCTTATATAACTCTTTATATTCTCTTTTAAATTTTTCTGTTCAAGTACAAAACAAACATTACATAGATATTGACAAAAAAAAAAAAAAAAAAAAAAAACTGACTAATAAAAATAGAACACTGCATGCAACATGTTTTTTTTTTTTTTCATTTCTTTCCTAAAATTCTAAAAATCGTGGTATCTTCAAAACGTAGGAAATTTCGTTACCGCACTTGTTACATTCCAACTCAACTTTATAAAAATCAAGAACAGATACATGTCACCGGAAGTGACCAGAAAGAGACAAGAAAAGAATTGTGTTTGAAACAGATTTAACAGCTTGAAGTTGAGACTTCTTTCTTTCTTTCTATCGTCATTTGATTTTTTCTTTTTGATCATACGTATGACTAGTTTGTTTTTAAGAAAAGAACATAACAATAATATTGAAATTTTTTAAGCATATATTTATATGCGGTTGATAATTGATGCTTGTTTGAAGACATACCATAGTGTTTATGCAGTTTTGGGGCGAGATTTTTTTTTTCAGTTTAGAAAAAATACCTCTTCCCGGCTATTTCTATTTTATGACCATTTTTCGAACCTATTAAAATTTCTTCAGAATACAGGAAAAAGGTCCATTCTCACAAAAATTGTTACACGTGAAAAAAGCGCTTTTTGATTAGTCCAAAAAATTACATTGCTAATCAACCAACACCCTCGAGCTCATACAAATGGAACTATTTGTAAATTGTGGGCCAACTGTTTGGGTGAATAGTCAGCAAACAGAAAAGAAATGAATCAGACTGATTGATGTATAAAATACTCAAACTTATTTTCAGAACTTTTTGACTTTTTTTGCTTTTTATTTGTTAGTTCATAATTTATGACGAAAAGCTTCATAAAAAAATATGGTCTTAATAGCAAATTTTCAGCTTTCAATGCCATATTAAAAAAAGTTTTTTAAAAAATTATTTCTTGTTTAGCACAAAAAATCACATTGCCAATCAACATGCTCCGTCAAGATCCTTCACATCTGAGTATTATTAAAGTGTGAGTGAACTGTTTGAGTGAATAGTCAGCAAACGTAAGAGAAACGATAGAGACTGATTGATGTATAAAATATTCAAACTTATTTTCAGAGCATTTTTACTTCTTTTTCTTTTTAGTCGTCAGATCATCGTTTGAGACAAAAAGTTTCGTCAAAATAAATGGTTTTAATAGTAATTTTCAGCTTTTAATACCATATTAAAAAGGAAAAAAAAAATGTGCGTCACGGTACACTCGGCAGAAGTGATAACTTTCATAGGATTAAAGTATTATCATTATTTAATCCTACGGAAGTAACAATTGGCTTATGGTAGCTATAATAAGCAACGAAATTTTTGCATTGTATGCTATCTAAAAATCTTGCAAAGACTGCATCAAGTACAGTTCCGTGACTTGTAGTGGCTTCTTCTGGTTTGTTAATCATTTGTAATTGTAATTTTGATTATCGAACGATATCAAATTTTTAGTTCGATCAGAAGCAAAATTAACATTAAAATCTCCGGTTAAAATTAAAGGAATTGTATAATAATCTTCATTAAGTAAAGCAGAACCTTCTTGTGTATAATTTAAAAGCTGTTTATGAATAAATTGAATAATACTTGAAATACTTTTGTTTGGAGATATATACATGATGGCGATAATAATTTGTTGCTTTGCTTCATTGAGACATTCCACTATACACATTTCACCAATATCGTTTTGTGTAGCCGTATTAAAGCTTGTAGCATTATTTACATGTAACCTAGATCTAAAGGGTGTTTCTTTTAGAGGTATGGAACTTTAAGGCGGGAACACTGTTTGATCTGTGGGTCATTTTGATAGTTGTCACTTGTTTTGTGTTTAGTTTGGTTTGCCATTTCATCATGAATCAACAACAGGACAATGCAACACGCCACACAGCGCGTGTCACAATTTATTTATTGAAAGAAACTTTCGGTGAACGAATAATTTCGCTTAATGAACCCGTGAATTGGCCTGCGAGATCATGCGATTTAACTACGCTGGACTATTTTTTGTGGGGGCTGTGTGAAGTCTCAGATCTACACCGATAAACCACAGACGATTGACGCCTTGGACAAGAACATTCGCCCATTATCACTCACACACGGCCCCCTTTTTCTGCAAAAAGTGATAGAAAATTGGACTTCCCGATTAGACATTCTCCAAGCCAGCCGAAGTGGCCATATAAAAGAAATCACATTTAAATCAAAATGGCAAAGAATCACCTTTCGAATAAAGCCAAATTCAAGGCGATTTATATCATTTAACGGTGTTTTATTTGAACCTAAAGTTCTATACATCTAAAAAATACACCCTTTACGTAGTGTATTACTCAGCACTCTAATTGCATCAATGTATTCCACTTGTTGTTGTTGCTGTTGTCGTTAAAGTAATAATTTTCTATATTTTCTTTGGCGTTCAGCATGAGATTGTGGTCGGTGTTTATTTATTTGAACAGCATGTTGTTCTTGCTGTAGATGAACGGCATTCATTTTATCAGCTTTTTTCATTTCTCTGTGTCTTTTTTTTTTGGCGTTCAGCATTTGAAGATCGTGTTTGGGTTGATTGTATATTTCGTTGCGAGTGTTGTTGCGTCTGTTGCTGATGTTGATGCACATCTGCAACGACTTCCACTTGAATAGCCCTAAAATAATGATTTGTAAATAAATATTGAACGTTTGAATATGTGTGAGAGAGAGAAAGGTGCTTGCTGGATAGATTTTTATTTAAAAAAATTTTGAAAAAAAAAAAAAAAATAGAACCGACTTCAAAATTGCTCTAAATGAAAAATAATGTTATTCTTTTATCACCATTCAGACTACTTTTAAACATGAGTTTTGATGTCGGCGCAAAAACAATGGATTAAATGACGCGTAGTTTCTAAATATTTCGTTTATCAGAAAAAACACTCAAACTTGCGAAGCATTTTAGATTTTACTCTGATAAACAAATTAAATATTTATTTATTATTTTTGTTTTTTCGGCCGTCCCCAACCCTCGCGTTTCGGAGTCTGCGGGGTTGAAGTTCGTTTAAAATATGTACACATTATCACAGTTATAAACCCTAAATGAAGAGAGATATTTTTAGTATAACTAATCGCAAAAAATGTTTTGTTTTGAAAATAAATTTAACGATTAAATGCTGTTTTGAATATATATTGTTTACAATGTTATTAGTATTATATTGTATTATTAAACTCACCTTTCGTTAGGAGATTGCGTTATGTTGCGACGATCATCCATCTTCTGTTAGTTTCATTACTTTTTCTACTATCACTTAACACTTAAAGCTGACCCAAAGAGTAAAGAAACAAAATTTCCCCGACCATGCGAGCTTCTGTTGTATTCGCGAACAGACGAGAGTTGCACCGTTACACGCGTTATGTCACAAATCGGTTTACCCTCCCATAAGAAGCTATCGTTTCAAAAAAAAAAAAAAAAAACGCTTCTTAATTGGCACAAAAAAATCACATTATCAATCAACCTGCACCATCAAGCTCATTCACATCTGAGTATTGGTAAAATGTGGACAAACTGTTTGGGTGAATAGTCAGCAAACAGAAAAGAAATGAATAAAACTGATTGATGTACAAAAAAAAAAAACTTATTTTCAGAACTTTTTGACTCTTTTTCGTTAGTTTAAGACGAAAAGCTTCGTCGAAATGTATCATAGTCTTTGTTGCAATTTTCAGCTTTCAATACCGTATTAAAAATTCAAAAAAAAAAAAAAAAAAAAAACTCATCTTGATTAGCACAAAAAGTCACATTGCCAATCAACCTGCACCGTCAAGCTCATTCACATCTGAATATTGGTAAAATGTGTTTGGGTGAATAGTCAGCAAACAGAAGAGAAATGAATGAGTCTGATGGATGATTTTCATATCTCGGATTTTCCGCGTAGGACAAAATTCATCCATCATACTTGCCCACACATAGGAGAAGCGCGGGAATTTTCTCCTGAAGTGCCTGAAGTTCGCTGCTCAAGTGCGAGCTCCTATCTCTATGCCTCTCATACCAAGGACAGGCCATTAGAATAGTTCTTAATATTTTGAAAGCCATAAACTCTTCTATAGACAAAGCTTATATCTCTTTAATAGACGGGGCTTATATCTCTGTAAAAGAATTATGCGTTGCTTACGGGTAAATGCAAAAGTTGTCCCATGCATTATTTTTCCTCAGATGAAGTTAGTTTCGATGAATATAATTTTGTATCACTATGCGATTAGAATAAGAAATTTTTAGTAATTAAAATTAGCACAGTTATGACATTTTTTCCAAGTTTAATAAAAGAAAGTCTGTATCATTCGTATTTTAGTTGCAAATGTTTTGAAGTTATTTAAATATGGTGAGATGATGAGAATAGAATGAAATTTTTTGACAAATTATTTGTTCTAATGAATTGAGTTTATCAGATGTTATAATAATAATAATCTTAATAATAATAATAAAATTAAATAATGGTTATATTAATAAGGATGATGATAATAAAATGATGATGTTAGTAATAATATTAATAAAAATGATAATGAAAATAATAATAATAGTAATAATAATAGTAATGATAATGATAATAACAATAGCAATAACAGTAATGATGATGCTGATAACAATGGTGATAATAATAATGATAATGATGATAATAATAGTAATAATAGTAGCATTTAGAAGATGAGGAATAATAATAATAAGGACAACTACAGCAAAAACAACTACAAAAACAAACAACAAACACAACAGTCATAATAATAAACTTTGCCATTTTTACTAGAATCAGTAAAGCAGGTTGCAGGCAAAAACAAAGACAGTGGAAAGCTCGCTAGCTTTTCGCGCGTATATTAGATGAAACCGGTTATTAAATGAAAAAAAAAAAATCATAAACTTTTCAATGAAGTTTTTTTAAAATGTGTTTTTAAAGAACGGAATAACTTTTGATAGTTGCTGGAATTGATTTTGAAAAACAGGCAAATCACTAAATGAGAATAATTTCAGGTATGTTTTGTTGACAGCTTTTGCTCAAACACTGAATACAAACTTCAAAATTACAAAACCATTAATGCTTACAAAATGAGAAAAGAGCAGAAAAAGTTTAACGTGTATTAAATTTGACAAATATTTCTTTTAAAGAGCAAAAATTTAGCTGGCAAATATTATGATTTTTGCTTGAAGATTTGGTGAACTTCTTTATCTAAAATACTCTCTGAAAAATAAAGCAATCCGAGGATCACATACTAACAGCATACGAAATTCCTAATCGAAAACAAAATACTTGAAATAAAAATCTATTACGAGGAAAAAAACATAAAATTTTGTGCGTTGCTAAGTTTTTCCTCTTAATACAAAACACACACTCACGCACACAGAAATTAGCCATTAAAACTGATATTTATGATAAGATCTGGAAATAATTTTGATACATTATGCTAAAAAGCACAACATTTCTTGTAACAACTGAAAAACGGGTGATTTATATTCCTGCATTGTTATTTTCTATTGCGTAAGTATTGTACGGCCGAGGATATTAGTCATAAATGTCTCCATCAATAGCGTGAAGAGATATGAAAAGAAATGATTGACTTACTGTTTCATTACCCAAATGAATATGAAAGTTTATATCCCCTTGGCTAATGCAAACGTCACGAAGGACGTCATCAGGATTCATATGAGGGATCATGTTGCACTCTGGGTAATAAAAAGAAACGAGCAAATTCGGGTACTGTTTCACAGTGTGATAAAAGAAATCAAAGACATATTTTCGATCTTGGTAAGATCTGTTTCAAGCACCTTTACGGTGGAAATATGAAATAAATAATAAATAAACAAATTTGTGCTACAAACAAATAGTATTAAAAACAGCATCGGATACTTTACATTCACAAGTTCATTTCTTTCTGCATTGAGAAAGGAGCTGTTTGAAACTCCGAAACACGTGTCTGCATTTTTTTTTTCTTAATTTGTGCTTCGGACGTTGTTTTTATTACTGTTACTATAGAAACGCTCATAAGAAGTGATGCAACGTGAAAGTTGTTAAAAAAATGTGCATGACTGAAAAAAATCGCTTCCACACAAAAAAGTTGAAATTTTGAAGGAAATAAGAATGTAACCATTTTTTGTGGATCGGTACAAATTTGAAAACATTTCGCGGACTAGTGCTTTTTTTTAACAAAAAACTCTAAAAAAAAGATTAAATAAATGCCAAGTTGAATTTTTTTTTTTAATTGCTACGTAGAAAAACAAACATTCGAGAAAAATCAGAGAAAGAAAAAAAAAATCATCACAAAATCTTCTTCAGTAGCAAAGAAAGAAAAAGAAAGGAAGATTTTTTTTTTTTTTTTTTTTTTTTTTGAGCAATGACGAATTGCTTGTTTACCTCATCTGACCATTTTTGATGTTCCTCTGATTTTTTAGATTACCATGACGACGAGAATAATTTTTTTCTCGTTGTTTTTACTGCTTATTATTTAAGGAGGCACGCATTATCGTCGTCATGGTTACATTGGTTCCCCATAAAGGCTTAACTAAACCAGATTTTACATTAATACCGTTTTTTTTTTTTTCAAAACTTCATCTAAATACAAAACTCAAAATCGTACAAGCAGAAAGTATACTAGCTAAAGGCTCGGGGTGTTTGCTTTATTCTTAGAGTTTAATTTAACTAGATTAATTTATTTGAAACATGTAGAACAATAGAAACCCTACTCGACAGTTTTGCTCAATCTGAGACAATTTACTGAAAAGCTAGCTGAAATTCATCTAATTGTTTAAATACGTGATTCAACCACAAAAGCGAAACTTAAAAGTTTCATGCAGACAACCGAATTCAGCATTCGTTATTCGATTCCAACACAAACTAATTTCTAGACCTCAGAATTTAACTTTAACTTTGTGTGTTTAGCAGTAAAATCTGATTCAGATGCTGAAATTCAACATTGGAATTAACATCACTTTCACCAACAGCTGTTGGGAGAAACACGTTTAGAATACAGGGAAAATGTCTGCTGTTCGGTTTAAATATCGAACTGGTTTCACGATTCCCTTCAAAATGATATGAATTCAGGTTCAGGTGTTTTGATTCATTTCAGAATCATGTTATCGTTAAAGCTCAATGTATCAAAGAAATGAAAAATTTTGCTTTTTGTGTAAAAAATTATCAGCCAAATAAACGGAAAAATGAAACGAAAGTAGTAAATTGATTTATTGAAAGTGTACGACGTGTGCGCTTTTTTTAATTTCTTGCTCTCCAAAACTCTCAGCTTTTTATGTTCACTTAAAGGGATAAATAGCAACCCTGAAACACGTGTCAACATTTCCCCTCTTATGATCAAAAATTATTGTCTGAACAACTCACATAATTTCTGATTAATTGATGTATTATGATTAGATCTAAACTGTTATTTGTAATCTTTACTAATAATAAAGCAGAAAGTCTCTCTGTCCGGAGGATGTCTGGATGTCTGTAGGATGTTTGGATGTCTGTAGGATGTCTGGATGTCTGTGACGCGCATAGCGCCTAAACCGTTCGGCCGATTTTCATGAAATTTGGCACAAAGTTAGTATGTAGCATGGGGGTGTGCACCTCGAAGCGATTTTTTGAAAATTCGATGTGGTTCTTTTTTTATTCCAATTTTAAGAAAAAAAACTATCATAAATTACGAAATTATCATAACGTGGAACCGTAACATGGGCACAAGCCAATTGGTGAGATACGAAATTATCATAACGTGGAACTGTAACGTCGGTCCAAGCCAATTGGCGAGAAAATTCACCATACATTATTTGTAAATATACAAGCGAACCAAAAGACATTTAATTTTTCTATTACGGGCGAAGCCGTGCGGGTGCCACTAGTAGAAAATATTGCAACTTTAAGTTACACAAATGTAAAGAGAACTGCTAACATGCGTTTAGAGGTCACAAGTGTCATCTTTTTCAAGACAAAGGAAGTGAGCATGTGGATGTAAAGATGATTTTGTAACCCCGAAATTTAAGGCAGTTTTCCGAAAATTTCTGAGACTTGACATTGTAATCAAGGACGCCCTGAACTAAATTTTTGAGAGGGCGGAAATTGGCAAATCAATTTGGCAAATGGAACTCCAACTTTTGCCGAATGATGATAGTTTTGTCAAACTGAATTCCAACTTTTGCCGAATGATGATATTTTTGTCGAATGGTAGGATAAAATTTGCCAAATAAGGAAATTTTTTTGGGAACCATAATGACCTCCCGTGACCTCCCATCGGGGAAGGGCGCCCCGATCGTAATATATTCTTTCCTTTCTGAATAAAGATATTTCTTTGTTTCTTCCTTTTATTTGGATTTAGAATGAACGAAATCCGTAAAATCTAGGCCAATTATAGACTATAAATTAACCTTACAAGTTCGGACTGAAAATCTAGTTGAATCTCAAGGTAACATAGCTCAATTTCTGGAGCAGATGCTCAATATATGTTTCGATTAAAAATCAATTTCTTGTCAGAAATATTTATTTTAAATTTCTGCGAACTTAGTAAACCCTAAACATTGCTCATAACGATTCAAACTACGACGGAAGAAAACAAAAACATTTTTTCAAATGTTCTCGAAGTTCAATACTAATATACTTAAATTTTATCAAAATAATACATAATAAAATATATGGGGGAAAGGGGGGCAGATGTAAACATGGGGCACATGTGAACAGTAGGCCCATGTTTGGTTGGTATGCTTCTTTACTAACAATAAAGCTGAAAGTCTCTCTGTCCGGAGGATGTCTGGATGTCTGTAGGATGTCTGTGACGCGTATAGCGCCTAGACCGTTCGGCCGATTTTCATGAAATTTGACACAAAGTTAGTATGTAGCATGGGGGTGTGCACCTCGAAGCGATTTTTTGAAAATTCGATGTGGTTCTTTTTCTATTCCAATTTTAAGAAAAAAAATATCATAAGATGGACGAGTAAATTACGAAATTATCATAACGTGTAACGTAACATGGGCACAAGCCAGTTGGCGAGATACGAAATTATCATAACGTGGAACCGTAAGATGGGTACAAGCCAACTGGCGAGAAAATTCACCATACATTATTTGTAAATATACAGGCGAACCAAAAGACCTTTTGATTTTTCTATCACGGGCAAAGCCGTGCGGGTATCACTAGTGAATAAGACAACGTCAAGCAAAAAACCTTGAAAAACTTCTCCAGTCCTACTTCGTAGCCAAACTTTTAGAACAATGAGCCCGTTAATGTTTCTATGGTGACAACTTCTTTGTTTTAGCAGGTGTTTTATGTAATTTTATCGCAGTCTTCTTCATGTGAAATTATATTTTAAAGTACTTAATAAGTTAAATTAATTATTACAAACCATTACATGAACATTCAAGTAAATTTTTGACATTGTTTAATTTGTTTAGTTAGTCTAAGAATTTTTTATTTTTGAATGTTAGTTCTAAGTTGCATGGGGCACTTGGAACACAAAATCTAGGGGCACATGTGAACACTTCCCATATCCTCTCCCTAATATAAAATATTACTGTAGGATATTATAAATATTAAAAAATGTGTAAATATTTATAATTATTATTCGTCTACAATCAGTTTGTAAATTTATAGTTAATTATTATTATTATCATTATTAAGGCAATATTTGTTTTTATTATTATAATTATTTTTTTAAACTAAATAGTTGGTCAGCAGTAAAGTGTTATGTAACACTTTCATTAAATGAAAAGGGAAAATCTTTTCATTTAATTAAAAACTGAAGTGTAAAATAATTTTTAATTCATTATCACATTCTGTATGGAGTTTAAACGCAATATTTAACAAGAATAATCTTTACATTACAAAATATTCTTTGTATTATGGAGTCTTATAAGTTTTCTTCTTATCCATCCAATGATCAGAACATGATACGAAAACTTTAATTTTTAACAGTGCGAGACAGAGTTATAAAATATTTTCTTATTGACAATTCCTGTACAGTTTAAACTGACACAGTATACTGTCCAACCACGGATTGCATGGAATTTTCAAATGTCCAGGTAAGACGAATCTATGTGAATAAGGGGGAAAATAAAAATTTGATGCACGTATTCCGCTCATTTGAATGAGACTCTGCTTCTGCAAAAGCTGACATCGGTAAAAAATAATAGATTCGTCCATTTCCTGCTATAAAACCGGATGTTAGTCTTTCCATACAATCCGTGGTCAGATAGTAGGTTGCAAACAATTAAATGTAATTCGTATAAACGTATATGTTTAATATTAAAAGAGTTTTTCGTTGAAAAATGATACTTGTCCTGCATTTTTCACTCGTTTTCATTAGTGCCCCAGGTTTGTTCACATGTGCCCCCCCCCCCCCATTGCGCATATGTTAACAATTAACAACATGTTTTATAAACCCATGTTTTATATGTTAATTAAATTAATGTTTTATAAGTAAAGACATATATTTTTTTAAAAATCTGAAAAAAAAATCCGCGGCACTCTTCAATTATAAGGACACGGACACTTTTGCTCTGAGAAATTGATAATATATTTTAAGAAATAAATAAATTTAAAAAAAAATGTTCACACGCGCCCCGTTTCCCCTACTTCAATCAATTTAATATATCTTCGTCAGAAAAGTAAAAATCGTTACATTTTTCTTTCCCACAATTTTTATTACTTCTCTGTTTAACACTCTAAGTCTTCAAATAACTTCAGAACGGGATCTGAATTAGAAAAACATTATTTAAATAATAATATTGAATTTCGGTTGCACTATTATCTTCCGTAAATATGATTATCGACAGATAAATCAATTCTGAAAAAAAATTATTCATCATCCAAACAACAATGAACCATCTGATGGGCTGATAAAGGTTTCAAATAATTAAACAAAATGATAGATATTCATGTTTTCAGTAATAAAGGAAAATTTTCTTCTATTGTGACCAAAGGAAAAAGCTTATGGTTGATGCAGCAGGTTTTCCTTTAGACCTTAGATTATTGAACTTTTGTATGTATTATAAAGCAGGAAGTTGTTCGGTGTTATTGTAATTTAATTTTCCATTTTGTGTCAGATATGCATTATCTAAAAGGAAAAAAAGCGTCCAAAACTGCTATTTCTTCTCTTTGTTTCTTTAACAACTGACATCCGCTAGCGACACAATTGTTGTTTAGAAAATCATATTGAACGCGTTAGTATGAAACAGGATCTCTACCTACGAAGAAATTTAAATGAATTAACTAATTAATCAATACATAAGTCATTTATTAAAAGAAGGAATAAAAAGTAAACGGAATGAACTATTCCACTTTGCCTCGCGTTTACTTGACAAATTGCGATAAGCGATTAAAATCAAAACATGCCTAATCTTAACAAAATAAGTACTGCACAGGACATCAGTAGATCTCAATTAATATTTAAAATGAGAGTTTTGAAATATTTCATTTTATACAGTGGCTCCCAAAAGTCTTCGTACACCTACGACTTTCAACGAAATAGGTCCCGATCCATTATTTAGAATTAATATTTCGGAATAGGTATTTAATTATAAGTTCTATGATCAATTTTTAACAAAACCACATGAAAAGTTTTTAAAAAAATATTAAAACTCTTTTTTTTTAAATAAAAAACTAAAAAGTGCCGGAAATTTTATCTCACAAAAGTCTTCGTACACTTTATAAAATGTCTATATTCTATCGAATAATCTAACTTTTGATTAAGTTATTAGTTAGTAGAATATCATACAGTATTCATGACACCTTTTAAACGTCTGGAAATAGATTTCATTCTTTTTCTTTCTTTTTTTTTGCGTAATTTCTGTGAGTAAGTGTTCAATCACATTTCAAGTCTTACTGTTTCTAACTTTATTTTCGTTTTAAAGCCCTATTTTCGTAATCTAGCCTCCAGATATGTCTAATACGTTTCATTAAGTTAAAATCTGGAGATTCAGGGGGTATTTTCTTAATATTAGGACAATTTTCGAGGCACTAGACGCAAACGTTGAAAACCGTGTGCTTCTTATCGTTATCTTGATAAAAAAACAAAGTTGTTTCCAATAACCAAATTTTTGGCCAAGAGTTCAAAATTGGTTTTTAAAATATTTAAAGGAACAGCATGATTCATTATTTCATCAAAAAATTACAAACTACCAAGTCCTGATGCTAATATGCACCCTCACACTAGAACACCTCCACCGTCCTGATTAACTGATCCAACTAAGTTCTTAAGATTAAGTTCCTAATTTTTTCTTCTACTTACAGTTATACAACAATTTAACCAAAAATGTTGAATTAATTTTTATCTGCAAGTAAGACGTGATTCTAAATCGTTTTTTGCTTATTTTCCATTGATTTTGCGACAAAAAGCGTAAGCTTTCTGTTTTTCGCACGACCAAGAAAATTTCTGCGGGAAGAGGTCCCATTTAATCCAGCTAATCAGAGAACTTGGCGACAAATTTTACGTGAAAATTAGATGAAAAATGTTTCATTTAACTCTGCAGAAACTTTTACAGCACTCAAATGTGTATTTTTCATAAATTTTTTAACTTTAAATCTCCGATCACGTTTTGTCAACTTTGCCGGTTGACCTTTTCTTACCTTGTTTTCGGTCCGATTCCTTTCTTTAAAGCATTTTATCAAGCACTTTACTATACAAACAAATAAATTAACTAATTTAGAGACATTTCAAACCAATTTACCACAACTGTAGGAAAAAAATTCAAATTTCGAATGGTGTTTGTGGTTTTTTACGAATACCAGCCATTTTACAGTAAAAAGCACAATATTAAAGAATAAATAAACGAAAAATTGAAGCCAAATGAGTTATGAGGGTCAACACAATGTAAAAATATTAATAAAACGGCATATGATAATTTTAATCATGAATTTATTCGAAAATATTTGAGTGTACGATGACTTTTGTGGCGTGTTATTTGTCTGTCTTTTCGTTTTCTGACCCATTTCAAAAAGAAGATACGTCAATATTTTGAAAAAAACCAATGGGTTGTAATTAGAATGACATAGGAATGATGTGAAAAAATATTGGACTTCATATTCGAATTCAGTTTCGAGTTATTTTGGTTTTACTAAAAAATTTCAAAGTGTACGAACACTTTTGGGAGCCACTGTAACTACAAAAATTATTTTTGATAAATCAAAATACAATAATGGGTATCAAATTTACAAAATGAGTTGGATAATCTTAAATCTTAAACTTTAGTTTGGAGCAATTTATTTTTTGACATGAATCAAGTATATGTTTGAGAACTTAGTTAAAATATTTCTAGATAGGTGGCACTTCAAACTGAAACGATGTCAAATCTTTTCAGCCTTACTTAGCCCCGCTATTTTACTTTATCCCATATTCCATTACTGTTGTCTGAATTACACCGAAAGTTCCAAAGAAATGATCCACGCCTCGAGTGATTCCTGTACACTATTTAAAGTAATTATTTGAGTAATTAAGTCTAATTGCTAAAATTACAATTGTATCAGTGATTAAATAAATTTTGTTGTTAAAAAAACGATTTCTACTTTCTCCACGACAAAATTGGTTGCTTTCTTTATTGGTAGAGCTTTGTTAGATTTTGTCACCATAGGACATTTAAAAAATTGCATTGTTAAAAATTTTTTCAAACCTCCTTAATGAATTGTTAAAACTTTGAATAACATTTTTTGAAATTATTTCAGTAAATACACGATATTTGATTAACAGTAGATATAAATAATTTAGTGTACTTTGTTATATTGAGGATTCAAAAATGTTTTTAACTTGCTTTGAGTTTACTGAAACTTCTTTCTCCGGTCACTATGGTGTTATTCCATGCAAAGGTTTCCAATACTAAGAAAATTGATTTCCCTACAACTACAGATTTTGTTTTTCTTTTTAATTACCTCAAAAACTCATGGTGATAAAATCTTCACGTATCAATTTCTAAAAGAAAAAAACCCTACTGTCAGAGATATAGGCATTTGAAAAATAGTTATTTTTACCAAATTGCGACCATTTTGGATTCAGAAATATTTTGGTACCAACTTCGACCTGTTTGCTACGACGAACATAAATCCCGTTTTTATATAAAGCTAAATACTTGTTCTACTACTTCTTCACACAGAAAGTTTTTTTAAAAAATCAACTCTAGAATGTAGCCAATTTTAATGGGCAGTAAAAATGACCTTTTCATATTTTTTTCTGAAAGTTGGTAAAAACACTAATCAAGTAAAAATAAGTATAAAAAATTCACGCTGGTGATATTTCGTAGGCTAAAATGAAAAGTTTTTTCGAGGCATAAAAGGACTTGTTACTGGAATATACTAATGAAAAGGCTTCTAAAAAGTAAAAGTTCTCCTTCTTTGTTTTAGCGCCTATTACGTAAGTCATATTTGCCATAGGCAAGTTAAGCTTTATTTCATACTAGCTGCGTCACCCGGCTTTGCACGGTCTACCTCCAAAATAAACGTTATGTCAAGTGACGCGTGTTCAACAATCAGGCTTGAACAAAAAAACAGTAAAATTTTGCGATGGATTGCGGAAAAATAACCAAAAAGGAAACATTTTAAATTCTCCGATTTCAGGAAAAGTTTCAAAACAAAAGTCAAAATTTTATTTGTTCATATTCGAGGAAAAAAGGGCAACAGATTTTTTTTCTCTCAATGATTTTCTTCACCGCTACAAATTTTAATAAAAGCATCGTTACGGAAAGTTGAGATGAAGCACTGAATAATAATTTGAACGGAGGAAAGCCTTACGAAAAATAGGGATTTTATGTCGAAATCTAAGAGTCATAATTAATAGTTTTTAATTGATATCTCCGCTAATTATTATCGGAGGATTATTTTTACTAATAATAAAGCTGAAAGTCTCTCTGTCCGGATCTCTGTCTGTCAGGATCTCTGTGACACGCATAGCGCCCAGACCGTTCGGCCGATTTTCATGAAATTTGGCACAAAGTTAGTTTGTAGCATGAGGGTGTGCACCTCGAAGCGATTCTTCGAAAATTCGATGTGATTCTTTTTCTATTCCAATTTTAAGAACGAAATTATCATAAAATGGACGAGTAAATTACGAAATTATCATAACGTGGAACCATAACATGGGCACAAGCCAATTGGCGAGAACATTCACCATACATTATTTGTAAATATGCAGGTGAACCAAAAGACCTTTTAATTTTCTATTACAGGCAAAGCCGTGCGGGTACCACTAGTATTAAATAGCCAAACATTAAGACGGGAAAATTAGGTGTTTATTGATACCTGGCTCGATGGTCAGTTCATTGGTGTTCGGAAGAAGTAACTTGGACATACATATATACATACGCTCAGTTTTTAATTATATACGATAATTTAAACTAATAGCACTAACAAATGATGTATCTTTATCTTCTTTACTAATAATAAAGATGAAAGTCTGTATGGATTTCTGTGTCTCTGGATGTCTGTGACGCGTACAGTGCCTAGACCGTTCGGCCAATTTTCATGAAATTTAGCACAAAGTTAGTTTGTAGCATGAGGGTGTGCACCTCGAAGCGATTTTTCGAAAATTCGATTTTGTTTTTTTTTCTATTCCAATTTTAAGAAAGTTTTACCGTGCAACTTATCACAACGTGGACGACAAAATTACGAAATTATCATAACGTGAAACCGTAACATAGGCAAGCAAATGAATATAGACAATTGGCGAGAAAATCATCATCCAATATTTGTAAATATAGAGGCGAACCAAATGACCTTTTAATTTTCTACTACGGGCAAAGCCGTGCTGGTACCACTAGTAAAACATAGAATGTGAAAGAAAAAACATAACTATGATAATGCGTAATTTTTACTTCTCTTATTTTCATTAAAAGCCTATTATAGATTGTTTTTGAGTTTTTAAGCGTGCACTACAACTTCCAAGAGCAAACGCACTTAACCTATCCACCAGTCACATCCTTCTGTGCATATCCTTTCCCATTGTTCACGGTTATGTGAATAGGTTTTTCTCCTAAAATGCACAAACGCAAGAGACATCACCAGAATTAAAAATTGTTTTTATTCCACAAATTGCTCATGCGAAGCAGAAAATGATTAATGACAACAAATATTATTGTCTAGTGCAAAGTCAAATATATATTTACTAGTGGCACCCGCACGGCTTCGCCCGTAATAGAAAAATTAAAGGTCTTTTGGTTCGCTTGTATATTTACAAATGATGTATGGTGAATTTTCTCGCCAATTGGCTTGTACCGACGTTACAGTTCCACGTTATGATAATTTCGTATCTCGCCAATTGGCTTGTGCCCATGTTACGATTCCACGTTATGATAATTTCGTAATTTATGGTAGTTTTTTTTCTTAAAATTTGAATAAAAAAAGAACCACATCGAATTTTCGAAAAATCGCTTCGAGGTGCACACCCCCATGCTACATACTAACTTTGTGCCAAATTTCATGAAAATCGGCCGAACGGTTTAAGCGCTATGCGCGTCACAGACATCCTACGGACATCCTACAGACATCCTACAGACATCCTCCGGACAGAGAGACTTACTGCTTTATTATTAGTAAAGATTGGGAAAATTTCCGTCGTTTTACAGCATTATTTGCATAGGAATGAAATATGGCACGGTAATTATTTAAATGATGTTAGCGACAATACTCGTAAGTGATACTCAGTAATAGAAAATGGACTAAAAATAATATTTTACATTTAATATTTTATTATGATGCTTGTTTAACAGAAAAAAATATCGTTATTACCTGGAAGAATAAATGTAGGAAGAAGTTCTTCTAAAACTAAACAACAATGCTTTTTCGTAGATCGGTTTTCAAATTCTCATGTCTCAGTTAATTTAAGCTTCCAAACGTTTTAAACTTTCCTTTTTAACATTTAAAACATACTTCTGAGAGAAAATACGTATTTGTTATTGAAAAAAATCTTAGTTTGAAAAGCGAGGTCAAATTCGATTTCTGAAACTATTAGTTTATTTTTTAATGAATTTCAAAATTATTTTTTTTTAACAGGAGCATTTTAAATTTAAGCACATTTTGTTTTTTTGAATATGTAAGCGTACAAACGTGGGTAAAATAAATTGCAAAACTGCATTACAACAAAAGTTTCAAGTATGGAAAAATCAAGTCTGAATTCGTAAGTTCAAAAAAATAAAAATACAATTTCAGAAGAATATCTGTATTCTTACTTTGAAAATGCATCTAGTTTTTAGCATATAAAAATGAAGTTACTACTTTACTTAAACAGGAAATTATTTTATTTTTTAACAATGCCAGACAAATAATATTTATGACAGTAATAATTACTTTTATTGCTATTTAGAGTAGTAAATAAAATCCCAGCAATCATATACAAAAACACTCCACGGAATAGTGTGGTCTGGATAAGAAAAAACTGCAGATAATCCGAGTAATAGGTAAAAAAAACTTTACTGCTGCTCTGTATATAGTAGCTAAAAAATATGAATAACACTCACACATACAGTATAATTGTAGCTAATAACATTGCTACATTGCATCTGCTAACATTGAATGTAAACGAGCTGATGTGTGCATCACATGACTTCCTTTTACTCCAATTTAATGTCATTTTCTCATTATTGGCAGTTTTAATTGATTCAATAGTTTACTCTCTAAATATCACCAACAGTGGCCAAATTAAAACCAGATTTTAAAAAAAATTTGAAAAAAAAAAATCGCCAAATTTGTTGTGAAGTTGGCGACAAAACTTGGCGACTAAAAGACTGGCGATATATCGCCAAGTGTCCGCCAAATTGTAACACCACTTGAGTTTACATCGAAATTAACAATGATTTCCCCCCAAAAAAGGGGCAAAAGACCCACCCCCTTTGGAGCATCCGAATGCAACCAAAAAGATAGGTGCACAACTATCCCCCACTAGGAGTATCAAATTTCAACTTTCTAGGACGTTCCGTTCTTGAGTTATGAAACATATATACACACATACATACGTACATACAGACGTCACGAGAAAATTCGTTGTAATTAAGTCTAGGATCGTCAAAATGGATCTGTCGGGTATCTGTACTTTCCTTGGCATATATGCACGTGTGGTCGGGTTGAAAAATCAACTCAACATTCATTCGGGGGTGAGCAAAATGGAAATTAAGGCCAATTTTTGAGTGAAAATGTTTTTGCGAATACAATACAGTTGCCTCTCTGTTTAACGACGCTCTATTTAACGACTTTGTCTATTTAACGACTGCTTTTCACGGTCCCAGATGGTCCACTATAGTATTAAAAGTATTCTATTTATTGAAGATTTCTACATAAGGACGATTTTTTGTGGTCCCTTGAAAGTCGTTAAACAGAGAATCAACTGTTCTTCCTTTTTTGTAAACGGAAGTAAAAATATATGTAACAGGAAAAAAAGAACAATAACACAATCAATAAGTTTAAAAAACATTTAATGACCGTAAAAAAAAGAAAAATGTGAAAAGAACCGCGGATAATCTGACTTCCGAATAATCGGGAATCAAAAACTAATCTCTTACCGTCATCAACGTTGATTATACGGAAAATTGCATTTAGAAATCGTTTAACATTTTTTTTTCTTATTTCTCAAAACAAAAACTAAAAACAACGCAATCAGAATCTCTATTTTCTTAATTTTTGGGCAAAAAATGATTTGAAATTTTAGTGGTACTTTTGATAGGCGGTAATGTCACTCAATCTGTGTGTCTGTTTTCCTTCCTAAGAAAAAAATAATCCTGTTCAAATAAAACTTTTCGTTTGAAAGATCTTGGCAAGGTCGACTCATCATTCGCATGCCTCATTTTTTGATGGGAAAAAATTTCCTAGAATTTTTAAAAGTTGAAAAAAAACTAACACTGGCACCCTATGAAGAAGTTTGAAACCAACATAAATAACCTTTTACTTACTAGTTAGAATAAACTTTATCGTGTGATTGTTTTGAAGAAAAAAAAAGAAAAAAAAAATAATTTCGGCAACGATTAAAAATTTGAGAAAAAAAAGAGGACTAAAATTTTTGATTCAAATACCTTTTGATTAAATTAGAAAAGCCTTTGTAAAGTAAACTAAAAAATTTATTATTTTCATTTATTTTTACCTATTGAGATTTCAAACCCCAACATAAACATTGCATTTCTTGATAAATATGTGCTATTTTCTTTATTTACAATACTTTAGATGAACAGAGAAAAGTTTAAAAATTCATAAAGCAACTAAAAAGTGTCATAAGAAAATCATAAACTTAACATGTATGGCTTCTAAAGCTCGTACATGAATACACTTCCCCAGTTTTTTCATGTACTTTTCAGATACAAAGGATTTAAACTTTGAATATCTTTTCCTGAGCACGGCCTTTCTGCCATGCAGTAAAAATACCAAAAATACGTTTAGCCGTAAATAGAGCTGTTTCATTCCACGTGACGGAACGGGACATTTTGAGTAGTTATGTCGCAAGATTTTGTTCCATAAATACGTATTATACAAGCTGGAAAATTTATTTTTGATAGCAAGAGTAAAGATTTGTTATAAGAACTATGTAGAACATCGAAAGTATTACAACTACTATTGATTTTATTCGATATAAATGTGAAGAGTGATCAAAATTGCAACTTCATGATAAGATAAAGTTAACAATTTTGATTTTTACGAAGTAGTAGTTCTACAAACAAGTAGATTCCAAAACTTGCAGGAAATTTAGACCTCTTAAAAAGTTCAATATGAGATAAAGTTTACAATTTTGGTTTTTACGAATAAGTAGTAGTTCTACAAACAAGTAGATTCTAAAACTTGAGATAAATTCACACCTCTAAAGAAACTGTCCACTATTTTCAATCATTTAAGTGCCTTTACATGTGACTGAACGGGACATTTTGAGCTGTTTTGTCACAAGATTTTGTTTTGCTAATACAAATAATACAAGCTAGAAATTTGATAACAACAGAAAAGATTTGTCATAAGAACTATATAGAACATCAAAAGTTAGTCAGTTTGAAGAAAATAATTGAGCAATAAAATGCCCGTGACGGCACAGGACCCCTACAAGTCCCGTTCCGTCACGGGCATTTTATTGTGTATCCATCAATTATTTTATTTAAAAACAATAAGTTTAATGTTCTACGGAGTTCTAATGACAAATCCTTACTGTTGCTATCAAAAATAAAATTTCCGGCTTGTTTTATTTGTATTCATTACACAAAATATACAGTGAAACCTGTGTAAGTTGACCACTCGCGGTGCACTACTTTAGTGGTCAACTTAAACAGGTGGTCAACTTGCAGAGGTTGATTTATATGATAAGGGATAATTCCGCGCCTGAAAAAAGCGGTCAACTTAGATAGGTGGTCAACTTACAAGGATAGTCAACTTCACAGGTTTTACTGTACTGAAAAATGTCCTGTTCCACTGAATGGAATGGCCCAGCTTCAATGTACCATGTTGGCCTAGTCCTTCATCTGATTGCCATGAAAACTCGTGTTCTGGAAAGTCATGACATGCTGGTAAGTTCATTTGATAACATTTTAGATAATTTCAACTTTTATGCTTTTCATTTTTTGTGATTTGTGTCTCTTGAGATCGGGTGGTAATGCAATCTTTAATCTGTGTAATTCTAAGGGAAAAAGTAATCGGTCATAAATTAATCCTGGATATAATTTGAGTCTTATGTTATCCTCATATATATAATAGCGAATGATCGAGTAACGGTCCTGCCGTCATCAACAACGAAACTTGCTCCACGGCATGATGATTTGGTATTTTTTTTTTTGATAATGTTTGACTTGCAGGGAAATGCTTTATTGTGACAAGGCCGAACTGGATCCGGTAACTTAACTATTTCACTGATAAGACTCATTTTAGGAGAATTAAAAAACGAAAAAGCGGTCAACAATTAGGGTTATTTACTGGAGTTTTGGGTTTATCCACTGGCGTTAGGGTTAAAATTTCATCAAAATATCACCAAACAGGCATAGAAGCAATTTTCACCCGTCATGCCTTGACGGGCGATTTTCTAGTTTTAATATTACTCGAAATGTTTAATGCGTGAAAAATAATTCTACTCTTTATTTCTGTATAAACATTACCACTGATTAAAAGACTTTAGCTTTAACTTGAAATTGTCTTTAACAGAAACATTCTATTCACTCCGAAGACTACTTACCAGATCTGCAGGGTGTTTGCAACTTACTAAGTAAACTACTCTCTTAAAATTAAACCAATAATGAATTCTTTCGCGGCTTTGACTTAAACTCTTTTGAGAGCCATTAAACTGAAGGAATACTTGTGAGAATTAACGAAATTGGTCTTTGATTAAAGACACCTTCAGTATATGTATATTTACGACGCATTCAAACTTCAAACGAAAATTAATTCAGTAATGTCTTTCTCCCTTGTGAGTTTCGGATTGAATCAGATTAAATCATTCCTTTTCTAAACAAATGTCTGATATCTCGCCGAGATTTTGAGCTAAATTTATTTTCTCTTATGCTTCTTGGTTAATCTTGAAGCAATGATTTTAAAGAGAAAATTTTGAGTGCATTTGTTCATTGGATGATTCTACGCCAAATCAACGAGCTTCTGATATTGACCTATCGTCAATTTCTACAAAATTTACAGGTTTAATTCTACCCACATGATGGTCGGGAAATAAAGTTTTTTAGATTTTTGAACTATTAGTTTTTTGTGTGAGACCCCCCCCCATTCCAAAGTACACGAAAAGTGGCAAAAAGGGACGTTTCGGTAGTTACAAAAATTACTTTTACTCAGCTTCTATCAGTAGCGTAACTAGGGGTTGGCAGGAGTGGCTCTCGCCAGGGGCGCAGCAGCCAGGGGGGGGCGGCATTTCAACTAATTAAAAAAAAAAAAAATTCAGATTTTTTTTTTTTGATCATAGAATTTGAAAAATGCTTTAAAAATGATAAAAAAAACTCGCAAGAAAAAGAGCTAGAGACACATACATAACATCTACAGAGAAGGAACATTGAGCATCATTCAAAACAATTCTAAAAAAAGAAAAAAAAAACCCTACAATGCTGCCTCCTATTTGTCGAGTCAACAAATCAAAATGTTACCTCAAAAATTTTTTTGACTTCCCATGTGGGCGACCCTCTGGGGGGGAGCAATTTCTTTAATTTGCCAGGGGCGCTAGACCCCATAGTTACGCTACTGGCTTCTATAGGAGCTAAAGTGTCATACGTGACATTTATATTTCATAGTCATGCAAATCACTATTTGACCTTGAATATTTCAAAAAGTATATTTTTTAAAAAACTGATAAAAATGTATTTTTCGCTTACGCTTGTGGTCTACACGTGGTAAAAATTGCAAAATGGGACAGCAATGGGATCGTACTAAAAATTAATTATTCCTTTTCAATTAGCAACTACGTTTTAGGATAATTTCATTATTCTGCGGCATCGAAATGTTTCATAATTATTTTTCAGTATGATCCTATTGCCAAGTGACATATGCGAAAACCTATCAGAAAGCTTTAAAATGACACCTGGTACGACTCTAGCTCCTATAGAAGCTGAGAAAAAGAAATTTTTGTAACTACTGAAATGTCACTTTTTGTCACTTTTCAAGTAATTTTTTTTTTTTGGGGAGGGGAGGGGGTCTCACACAAAAAGAAATTAATGGTCAAAAAAATCTTTAAAAAAACCGTTTTGTTTCTATCATCAAGTGGTTAGACTCAAGCCTGTAAATTTTGTTGAAATCGATAATGGGTCAATATCAGAAGCTCGTTGATTTGGTGTGAAATGACCCGTTTAACTCTGATTTCATGCATCCAAATTTCCGAAATGGTTAAAAGTAAATACAAAAATAAATAAGGCCAAAGCTTTAAATATATTTTGCTGCTTACTGGACACACTGATTACACTTCTTGGGAAGAAAAAAACCGTGCAGCATCTGCCCCTTGGCATTCTATATGAATTTTGACGTCCTTAATTTAAAATTTTTTTTTCGCACTCTCGAATTTTTCTAGGACCGCACACTTTAAGTTTCTTATTTCTACAAATGGACACATACAGCAATCATAATTGCAAGAAGCATTTTTTGAATTTAAGAAGTCAAAATTCAAATGAACGATATAGGCTGGATACTAGATGCTGTTTTTTTTTTTTTTTTTCTAAGTACTATTGTGTAAAGTCGAGGGTGTCTCGTATAAATTAAGTCGATCCCGAGGAAGACAGATGCTACCGCCTAGGAGGGAGGACATGTTCACGGAGGTCAAAGGATCAAAGGATTATCAATGGCGGTCAAGCGCAATAAGCAATCGTGAGTGCTATATATATTTAAAAAAAAAGAAAAACCATTCTCTAAATGTTTCTAACGCCATTCTTGCTGATTCTTCTGTAAAATGAACCCCTCGATCCAAACGTAATTAAAATTTTCTTCTTTACTCACGGCTTTTTTGAGACAGCACCCCACTTTTTTAATTTTTTTTAAGTTTTCGACAGTTTCATAGCCATTATTTTTACTGTGATGAAAAGGTACTGTGAACTGTTAATATTCTTATTAGGACTAGAGATGTAAGTAGTTCAAAATCCTGAACATTTATTGCAACTCATGAGGGTATTCCTCCCTAAAATGTTTAAAAAATCATCAAAAACGATCCTTGTAAATCTTTTTTTTTAAATTTATTTTTCTGTGCAAAACCAGAGTATGGGTCTAACGCTATGAGCCCCATGTCCGAAAAAAATTTCATGTTGCAAGAATTTACAAAAAAAAAAAAAAAAAAAAAAAAAAAATGTGCAAGCGTTGCATGTTGCATACGAGTCGCATCGCAGACTTTTGGTCAAGAAATTTCACGTATCCACACGCACACACACACACACACACACATATATATATATATATTAGCGAATTCACTGATAGAGTAACGCTCTTGACGTCAGCAACAATGGAACTCGCGCCACGGCATGACAATTTGATAACATTTTTTAGTAATGTTTGACATGCAGGGAGATGCTTTATTGTGACAAGGCTGAACTGGATACGGTAACTTCACTGTTTTACTGGCAAGACTGTGTCGTTCCAGGGGAATGAAGGAATGAAAAAGTGGTGAACAATGAACGCTACCTACTGGAGTTTAGGGATAATCCACTTAAGTTAGGGTTAAAATTTCTACCATCAAAAAAATCACAAAACAGGCAATTGCTTCGTTCAAATGTAGAAGTAATTTTCATCCGTCGTACCTTGACGGACGATTTTCTAGTAATTCATATTTATTCAAATTGCACTCAGAGATATATGCTTCCGTGGGAAGGTAAAGGGCAGCATTTGCAAAAATATTTCACTTTCCTGTTTTTTTTTTTTTTTTTTTTTTTTGCATCTTTATCATCTATTGCACTTGAGCTTTATTTTAGAAGTTTGCTTATTTGGTTTCCCCCAAAATAAAGCACAAGAAAAAAATGTTGAATTTCAACATTTCCCTATTGTTAGTAGGGATTCAAAACGCGTTTCTTTTAAATATCTCAAATTCTCATTTCTGCAGATACTGCCCATTACCTTCCCTCGCCAGTATATTTTTGAAAATGCACGTACCGATTATTTATCCCTTCTTCATATTATTCGGAAGTGGCAAACAATGCATCCTCGGAAATGCAGATACGCATTAATGATATATTATATGCATTCTTAATTATATTTTAAATCCTTTTTTTTTCTATAAATGTAACTTGAATAAGTATACAGAATGCAGCAAAAAAAAAAAAAAAAAAAACCTCGGAAAAACAATTTTTTGTGTATATCTATTGAAAATAAATAAATTTTCTGAAGCATTTTCTGAAATTCTTATTAAATAATCTAAACGCAACAGATGATAATAAGAGTAGATCTTATAGTAGTACAGTAGAGCAAAAAATAAATTTACCTGGCTTCAAAGGGGACGCCTTTTGTACCGATGCAGAACTGCAACTGTTTACTGAAAATTTCAGTCATGGGCCGCAAGTCTTTTACCTTCAATGTGCCCTATTCACACAAAAGAAATCACTTTGGAGAGTCCAAACTCTCGTGTAGTTTACGAAAAACCCAAGACTCTAAAATAGATCATTCACTGCCATCCATAGGATTGAGGTGTAGCAAGTAAGTTGTCCACTTTATAGATAATATCTTTCCAAGAAAATACTCCTCACACCACTCTTTTCGCTTTGGCCATGTAACTGCAAAAAATAGTTGTTGAATTTACAATAACATACTGTTGTTTCCTACTGCTACGTTAAAAAGCGTTAAAAAATTGTTTTTGGTTGAGTAAACGAAACGCAAAAAGGTACTCTTCCCGTCCGTGGATGTTTCGACAAGAAATTAATAAAATTAACATGGTCGAGAGTTTTCATTTTTGTCGCTATTACTGCGTGAGGCTATCTTAGCTGCAATTCAAATTAAAAGTAAGTTCAAGTTATATTATTCGTTCCATTTTCCTCACAATTCAGCTTACTTTTACATCGGTAATGAGTGAAACAAGGATGTTTATTTTTAACGTCGCAATTCGTTCCCTGTTATTCATTGCTATTTGTTGGCTTTGCAGTTTAATTTGGGGGCGAAGTTGTAGTGGTTGTTTTGTAACAAAATTCCAGGTATTCGTAGTGATTTTAAACATTCTACTGGGAAGTGGGGGGGGGGGGGGTGCATGTTATAATTCTGAAACATTTTCTGAAATTCTTATTAAATTGAAAAAGTAGTTGATTCCCGTTTTGATTGTATTCAAAGTTATTGCATCCTTAGAATTTGTTTACAGATTGTATTGTGTACTAAGAAATTCAATACTAAACTCGTAAATCCATATGTCGTCTCAAGGATTTTTTAACGCATTTCGATTAATTTCCTTCTTTCGTTTTTTTTTTCTTAGGTTCAGCCTAAATTCATTGAAAATTTAATTTGATCAGTTTACTGATAACTTTTTTGCGTAAGATAGCCTCGGCAGCTTATATATCCGGTACATGATTAGATGAATCAAAAAAGTTCATGTGTTTACTGTCATCGTAGTATGCACATCTCTCAGAATGTTGAATAATTTGAAATCACTTATTGGTGGAAGTTTTCAATTTACGTTAACAGGAAATCAAAGTTTTATTTTAGGTATAATGTACTATTAAAACTTTTTTGAATATAGAAATAATTTTAGAAGATCAAGGGAATTATAAAGCTAAAGCTTTTCATCAGGTCTGGCAATGTTGCCTTCTTGTTAAAATTACAGCCGTTTAATTTAAAGTAGAATTTACATATTATTACGTTTTGTTTGGCATATTTTATTCGTCTTGAAGGACATGTTCGTTTAGAAAAGTAGATGCTGCTTTTTTTTTTAAAACTACAGAACAGCCTTGATTATTCGAAACACGTTTAGCATTGACCAGGATTAACTGTCGTCGATTTCTTTGAATTTTAACTTTGTTAACGGAAAAGGAGGGCTAGTAAGTTTAATGTGTATAAATGTTTATCTCCAAATCATTCTAGCTGCTCTGAGTCCACGGCCCGTTGTATTTGTTTGAAAGTTGATTTGAGCGAAATTGTTTTTTGCCACTGGTGTCGAACCTACGGTCCACGGTTCAAATGAGGATCGCGAAGCTGTTTGTGGCTCTTTGTGATGCTCAATGTGGCGAATCGAAAACAAATAAACTGATCTAGATTTTTTTTTATTGAAGGGGGACTAGGCCGAGAGTATTAGATGGGTAAATCCAATCTATGACCTGTGGGACACATCAGGTCCGTGAAGCTGATCCCCCAACTATTGTTGTTTAAAAAGCGGCTTAATCGAGAGTGTTCTTCGCCATTGATCTCTACAGCTCCACGGATCATATTTGGCCCGCGAGGCTGAGCCTTGTGGCCCGCTAGCGTCCCATATTACAAATCAAAAACTGTGTACCAATGATCGTGATGATTTTTTTGATCGAAGTATGACTTAATCGAGCGTGTTAGCGGACGTTTTTTTTAGCCTACGGCCTTTCCCGTAATATAGTGGCCCCCAAAACTGGTCCATGTAGCCCGTTGTTATTGTTTGAAAGATGACTTCATCAAAAATGTTTTTAGCTACTGGGGACCAACCTTCGACCTGCGAGTTATATGAGGCTCGTGAAGTTGATCCTTGTGGTCCCGTTGTCATGTTTAATGTTGCAATTCGAAAGTCAATGAGCCTATCTTGTTTTTTATTTAGTATTTATTCTTGAAGTTATTATTTCTTCGTGAAGTTGATCCTTGTGGTCCCGTTGTCATGTTTAATGTTGCAATTCGAAAGTCAATGAGCCTATCTTGTTTTTTATTTAGTATTTATTCTTGATTGAGAGTGCCAATTTTGAGTAACATACGGCCCGCGGGTCATACGGGGCTCATGAAGCTCATCCTTGAGGTACGGGCATGTTGTTATGTTCAATGTCACGAATCGAAAATTATGCATCAACGAACCGATCTTAATCATAAATTTTTGTTTAAAGCATAACTTGATAAAAACTAATAGTCGTTTTGACTCAATCTATGACCCACAGGACATATAAGGCCCGTTATGCTGATCCATGAGGCCGATTGTTGTTTAAAAAGTGATTTGACTGAGACTGTTCTTAGACACTGATGTTCAACCTACAACCCATGGGCCATATGAGGCCCTCCAGGCTTATATTTGTGGCTCGCTGTTCCGGTTACTGTTACAAATCGAAAACTATGTACCAATGATCCTGATTTTTTTTTTTTTTTTTTTTGATTAAAGCATGAAATGATCGAGTTAGTTAGTTGACTTTACATAGCCTTCGGCCTGCCGGTAATATGGGCTCCTAAAACTGGTCCATGTGGCATGTTGTTATGTCAAAAGTGACTTTATCAAAAATGTTCTTAGCCACTGATGCCCAACCTGCGGTCAGCTGGTTATGTAAGGACCGTGAAGTTGATCCTAGTGGTCCGTGGTCATGTTCAAAGTTATATGCAAAAGTCAATGAGCAGCTCTTGCTTTTTACTTATTTATTATTTTTTTGAACCAGAGTATTTTCAGTAAGTTACCGCCCTATAGCCTGGGCTAAGGCAGAAATACATAGAGTATTTGCAGATTTTTCCTAACACTATGCTCTCGGTTTATATAAGGCTCGTGAAGCTTATCAGTGTGTCACGTTGTTTTGTGTAATATCATGAATAAAAAACTAAGCATGAACGAACCGATCTTGATGATATTTTTTTTTAAGCAGGAGTTGATCGAGAATGTTAGCAGGCTTTACCTGAGCTACGTGCTGCCGTTTATATGGAACCTACTAAACTCCTCTACTGTTCAGCTCTGAGAAGTTGAGCTCCCATTGCAACCCTTTTATTGGCGAGAAATTCCTGTACCGCTTCTTACTTCTTACCTGAATTATATTGTTCGCCAAATGGGAACTAACACTGCAAACTAAATCCGCAAGATCTTAAGCCGTTTTTCTTCACCCCTATTTCAACTAATGGAATCGTTTAATAGGTCGGGCAGCGGAGCTCAACTTACCAGAGCTGGACAGTATATTTCTCATTGTAATTGTTTGAAAGGTGACTTAATTAAGAATGACAAAACCAAATAGAAAAATTGTAAACATGGTCATAGAAAAAAAAAATGCATTCAAAAATCTGTTCGCTGATCACAACAGCGTACCACGGGCATGGTTCCTCGCAGCTATTGACACTGTCGGTCAGCGCCCTCTTGAAGAGTTAACTTACACCGCCATCTATTAGGTATTCATAAAACTAACTAATTAATTAAACATTTTATTTGCATTACAAATATTTCGGTCAATTAGATTTTTTTTAAAAAATAGCTTATAGCCGTCCTCAATAAATGGATTATTCAACAAAAAAGAAATTTTTCAATTCGAACCAGTAGTTCCTCAGATTAGCGCGTTCAAACAAACAAACTCTTCAGCTTTTTAAAATTAGTATAGATAAAAAATTTACGTTTTCATAACATTGTTAATTGCTGCTGCACTCCGATTAGTCCGTGATGTTATATAGCCTATAAGCCTTCCTCAATGAATAAACTATTCAACACAAAAATAATTTTTCTATTCGAACCAGTAGTTTCTGAGACGACTAACAATTCAAACGAACAAGCTCTTCAGCTTTATATTATTAGTTAATTAATAAGAAAAAAACGTCTATGATACGTCTATATATATTTTTTACTAATCATTTTTAGCATCGTTTAAAATTTTCTCTGAAAAGAAACCTCGAGTTTGCCTCATGACTGACTCGAACCGACACCCACTGGATCGCGAATTTTGACCTTTCAGATCGAGCCACCGTGGTTATGCACGTGGTGCGTTCCAAGCATTTTATATTATTATATAAATTTTCCCGTTTTAATCACTCCTATTAGTCATAGCGTGATGTTATATAATAAGCCTTCCTCAATGAATGGACTGTTAAACACAAAAAGAATTTTTCAATTCGAACCAGTAGTTCCTGAGATTAGCGAGTTCAAACAAATTCTACAGCTTTATATTATTAGTATAGATGCTGCTTCAATACTTCGATAAATTTGCAATAGAAAGTTCTTTAAGTATTATTTTAGTTAAGCTGAAATGATTTTTCATGTGACTCACATAAGTATTTAAGAAAAAAAAGGTTTTCAAATTAAATTTTAACAATATAAAAATGTGGAAAATCTTATGTGAAAAATTTATTTGTTATGTCCTAACTTTTTTCAACCTTTTCGACCCCCCCCCCCCCACTTGTCACAAAGTGTCACAATTCACCATACCCCCACCTCCTTTGTCACATGTCCCGTTATTTTTCATAAACATTCTTAAAAAATGCGTGATGTCACATTTTTTGCTACTCTATCCTTCCACCTTGTCACAAACTGTCACAGAGTCACGAACCACCCTCCCCTCTTTAAAGTCTAACATCATTTCCGGACAGCACCTAATACAATGCTCACTTAGCATCCGAATAAAAATAATGGCTATGAAACTGTCGGAAACTGAAAAAAATGGTTGGCTGTTAGGTGATATAGAGGAAAATTGTAGTCATATTTGGATTCAGAAGTATAACATTCCCCTCCCCCTCAGACACCCTGTATATGTGTGTGAATAAGTATCAACAAAGTGTAGAAGGCTATATTAAAAAAAAAAAAAGAAATTACATGCAAAAAGAAATGAATAATTTGTTTTGCTCTTCTTCGATTCCTGTTTTATATATCCGACGGCATTGTTTCTTGGAGTCACACGAAGCTAGGAAACAGATTTATTGACCTTTCTCAAGAAAGCGGAAGAGGAACTGGATTCAAATGGACTGGATTATTTGAAAAAAGGATTTGTTAGGATGCATCAAATAAAGTCCAACGAAATTTATTTCAATAAGACTACTGAACCAGCTGGTTCACTTTCTCCAAAAAAAAAAGGAAAATCTCCTTTTTCCCAAATCTCAAAACAAGAACCGACTGGTTGTTTTGTATGAACCATAAACACTTGATTTAACGAATACACCTGTAACGAGGACCTCGCTATTACGATCGATTTGCTACGCACAGCGAAGGAGCTAATGTTAATGTTAAGACAAAATAAGTTTGAGTTAACTCTACGTAAAGCGTCACCTGGCAATAAGATGTAAAAATATTCATTTGTCTAAAATTTAACCTCGCAGCATTGTGAAGGCTACGCAAATCCTTACAACGCTGCGAGGTTAGGTTTGCTCCAGCTATGGTAGATTCAGCTCCGATTGGCAGCAGCTACATTGGTGGCATTGTTCTCTTTTATGTAAAATATTCAAATAACAGATAGTATTTGGTAAACATGCATATGAATTTATTTGAGTAGAATTAATTTATCACATTGGATACAGTGTAAAGCAATAGGACGGAAAATATTGAGAGTGAAAGTTTTACGTCAACAAAATGCAAGGTAAAATGTCCGTATTTATTTTTTTCTACTTTCAGCAAACTATGGAGAAAAAGAACAGCAGGTTCTAATGCTGCTAATAACTAGCAAAATATCCAAAGGAAACGTTGAATGTTCATAGACAGTTTTACAATAGTTCCGACATTTCCGCACCATAAATCGCTATATCCCGCACCGTACAAAATTCCGTAATCCAACCTGCTGTTTTAATGTAAAAAAAACTTTGTTGCATTTTAATGAGAAATAACGCAAATTAAATAGAGATTATATGCTTAAGTTTTTCTAATATACTGTTTTTTAACCATCTACTTTCAAAATTTCAGCTTCTTCTTCTTCCAATTTCCCTTCAAATATTTCCAAACAATTCAAGAACAACTTTTGCTTGGTTATTACTATATATTTTATTTACTTATTTTATAATAATTTGAATGGAGGAAAGCCTTCGAAAAATAGGGATTTTATGTCGAAATCTAAGTTTCATAATTAATAGTTTTTAATTGATATCTCCACTAATTATTATCAGAGGATTATGTTAAATAGCTAAACATAAAGACTGGAAGACTATGAATCCATCGAAACCTGGTTGGATGGTCAGTTCATAGGCATTCGGGAGAAGTAACTCAGACATACATACATAGATACATACGCTCAGTTTTTAATTATATAAGATTATCATTATTATTTTTGAATTATACTGATGGATAACTACCTAAAACAAATAATATTATAATCATGCAGAGAAAAAAAATAGTAATACAACGTTAATTAGCACAAATTTGCAGGAAATTCTAGACACGTGGTCCGGGGTTACACGGAACCCCTTAGTTCAATGTGAACGAAGTGAGCTTATGGATGGAAAGATATCCGACAAAAGTTTTTGTCATTTCCTTACAACATTTGTCAGTTTTTGCAAATTTATGCTTATTAATATTGTTTTATTATTTTTTACCACAATTGGGATTTTTGTTTTTGAGAATTAGTTTCATTCCACGTGGTCCGGGGTTACACGGAACCCCTTAGTTCAATGTGAACGAAGTGAGCTTATGGATGGAAAGATATCCGACAAAAGTTTTTGTCATTTCCTTACAACATTTGTCAGTTTTTGCAAATTTATGCTTATTAATATTGTTTTATTATTTTTTACCACAATTGGGATTTTTGTTTTTGAGAATTAGTTTCATTCCAAAAGTAATACCTATCAGTAATTTACATTAGATTCTACTTTTCAATTAAAATATTGCAAACCGAACAATAAATTTCGTTTCATTCTGAGATGTTTTATAGAAACTAAATGATTTTACATCCTTTTATGCACATCAAAAGAACAAATTTTCCTATAAACGCACAAGGAGAAATGAGAAAACTTTTTAAAATTGTTTTTTGATGAATGCTCTCTTTTCTAATGTATCCTTTTACAAACGAATACACAGAATTCGAAACTGGATTGAATACTGTAAGCTATACACAAACACAGAAGTAATTGGACTTAAATGGGACTGGAATGTTCGTATGTTCAGGTAAGGGCAATTCAAATTCAACCTTGGAAATATTTCGTTTTGAAAGAAAATGTCGAATCAGGTAATTTATTTGAGCAAGAAAAAGTCCTCTTTAATGCTTATTCATTCGAGAAAGTACATTTATTTATTTTCAAGACGATTAAAATAAACATATAATAAGAATTATGATTATTTTTGAAATAAAGCAAAACATATGTATGCAATAAGCGCTGTTTGAACTTTATAAATTATAATTTTCTTTTTATAATACTTCTGTTAATTACTGCGAATGTCCCATGAGAGACCCAAGCTGCTTTTTTTGGTGAAGTGGAATGGCTCCTCAGAATGTGACCCATCCGATTGGAGAGGAGTCCGTCTTGGCCTCCATAGGTGGAATCATCATCACCATAATTTTGGCATTTTTCAGAACTAGAGAAGGCGAAAGGCCTCTAGAAAATCTGCAACCGTGGTATCTGCAAGTATCCGACCACAGGGCATTCTCCCATGGATATAATGAGCGCGTGCTCCGAATGTAATCGGTGGGCATTTGGCGGCGTCGGGTTTCGAACCCGGAACCCTCCTATTCCGACCCCAGTTTCTTATCCACTGGGGTACTCTCGGATCGTTGTAGTTTTTCTTAATGCAATTAGATCAGTGACAATATTTAGACCAAGGAAATATTTGCAGATTTTTAAAAGTTTTGTTTATTCATATTTATTCATGTGGAGTATATTTTGACACTTGTGAATTTATGTTCGATAAGGGTCATTCCATAGTGACTAACGTAACATTCGCAGCAGATTTTCTTACACTTTTTACCTACACCGGGAGTAAAAATTAATTTTTTTTCGGTTTAAAATGCAGATTTAAAATGTACAAGGTGACAAATTTTCATTTCTACGAAGAATTTGAAGCAAAACAAGCGCTGGCAGGTATTTTTTCAACAAAAAAGGCATCGTGACTAACGTAACATTTTTGAAACCCTGAGAAACAATGTTTATTGTTACGAGGTAAATTTTTCTGAAAGTTACGCAGGTATTTAAAATTGGCCGATATGTTTGTAAGAGATAGTCTATTTTTAAAAAATATACTACAGATTTATTTCAGATGCATCTTTTTTGACCCTTAATGGTTTTTTTACGAAAAACTGTGTGTGACTAACGTAACGTGACTAACGTAACCATCGAATAACAAGCAATGAATGCGTATAAAAAACTTTTTGTAATTAATCTCTTGCTCTTATATAACTTTTACACTTTTTAGGAACTTTTTTTATGTTGCATTATGGTTCTTTCTTTACGTTTTTTCTGTATAAATGTAATACATTGAATGGAAGGATTCAGTTCAATTAACTCAATTTGAATATGCGGAAAAAAAACTGCTTTTACTTACTGAATAACATTATTTTTGGGGTGATTAAATCAAATATCTCTTTTAAAAAGTTAACTTTATACAAGTTGATAGTTTCACCAAATTCTAGCATTCTACAGATATACTAATTATCGTCATAAGAAACTCCGTAGTACTTTTCAACGGTATATTATTTTTTAAGGTTTACTGATTCATCGAACGAATAGTGTTGTGCATCCTGAATTAAAATGCAACATTGAAAAAAAAAAATATTCGAACATTTTTGCAGATAGCATTTTAATTCCAGATATCACCGCAAATGTTTAAATTTCTAAATCATCATTGATGCATTTTCTGAAATATGCTATTGCAGCGCTTATTATCACTGTATCATGTAACATCTTCAAATGTTTTCCTAACGAGCTGCCATTACTTCATTTTAATAATAGGTGGAGATGTATTTTCTAAAAAATAGAGACGTTCTCCTACGTAAAGACTGGCTTTCTATTTTCTTAATTCTTTAGCTAAGATTCTTGTGTTGAATGCACATTCAGCAGAGTACTCATTTTGCTTTACTCAGTATTTCTTTAAACAATAATTATTTTAATTGGAAGTATCATTTTAAAGACTATTAAGAAAGTATTTTTCTAAGTAGACAGAAGGTCTACAATGTAATATTACTAGTATTTTTCACTTGAAATATTGTTAATCAATATAGAATGCCTACTTATTCAAAATTGTTAATGAAAATGTACATTAAATTGGATAAGTTTTTAATATTAGCAGTCATTTTTTAAATGTTACGTTAGTCACATGCAAACTGTTAAGTTAGTCACAGCTCCAATGTTACGTTAGTCACACTAATTATTTTATATCTAGTGATACTAAAATAAATATTTTGCACTTCTTAAGTAGATATGATACAAATGTAAGAAAATAAAAAAGATTGTTTGGTTCAGTCATCTGGTTTAGTTTTTGCGCAGAAAATAGTACATTTTCGTGACTAACGTAACGTAAATATTTTCAGTGAAATAACCAAACTAATTAAAATACTTATCTTATAATGTATACAAAAAGAACGGTCAATTTTATTGGGCCAACATCTAAACTTTTAGAATAAACATAGTTCTTTTAAAAATTTGCAAAAATGTTTACATTACACAAGAAAACTTATTAGACGCATGTTCTCTGCGTATGCTAAGCCTTTTCTACAACCTCGCACGTTTAGAGCCAGAAGAAAAACACCGAATGAAATTTTTGCAAACTGTTACTAGATTTATGTACTAGAAAGTATGCTGAATGAAATGATAGGTCACAATGAGGGCTTGACATTTCTATGGAATGACCCATAACGAAACATCTCAAAGATCCGAAATGGTGAAACAATATAAAGAACAACGTTGGTGACGTCTTAAACAATACGCAAATTTTATTCCGTTTTGCGTCAAAGCCGTAGAAAAACCCATTCCGCATGAATTCCTGCAAATGCCACCACAATTACGCAAATCCCAATAAAAGCTTTAACTTTTCTTCCACTACATCTGCAAACCATGACTGAATATGAGCAGAGGAGATAGCCAACAAAACAGAATTTATCCATAATACTTTCAATAATCGGACTCACGGGACATTTAACCGGATAATCTTAAATCGAATAATTGGAAAAAGCTATCAAAAGGGTATTTTCTACCTAACGAAAAGATTAAATTACATTTTTCAAGCAAATTGTGTAATCATTTTATAATCAAATTGATGTAAATAAATAGCAGTTATCGTACTAGCTATATCATGCAAAAATATTGACAAAAAATAGTAAGAATAATTGAACTTCAACATTTTGTGTCCACTACCTTTATTTACTTACATATAACTTTATTATATTATTTCTATTATTATACGATAAGTAAATATTTATAAATAGCTAGAAATAACTAGAAAATTCGACTTGAGCTTATTTGTGTAGTTCATAAAATGCTTTATGACAAATGTAGGAAGAGATTCAACTCAATTTTGATATTCTGAAACTCCTTTTTCTTCTTCTGCCGAAAATTCGCTTTAGAAACAGGGCTGTGGAGTTGAGCTGATTTTGTGGTAAAGGAGTCGGAGTCTGGAGTCGAAAGTTTGAAGTTTCAAGAGTCGGAGTCTGTCCTTTTCCTTTGAAGCCCGCAACGCTGCCAGTACTTACGAAGTCGGAGTCAGAGTAGGACTCGAACTGATTTTGTGGTAAAGGAGTCGGAGTCTGGAGTCGAAAACTTGAAGTTCCAAGAGTCGGAGTCTGTCCTTTTCCTTTAAAGCCCGCAACTCTGCCAGTACTTACAAAGTCGGAGTCAGAGTAGGAGTCGAACTGATTTTGTGGTAAAGGAGTCGGAGTCGAAGGGTTTAACATTTCCGGAGTCGGAGGTGGAGCCTTTGTCGGTCATTTTCCCTCCGACCCCACTGCCCTGTTTAGAAAGTCAACTTCTAATTTAATATTCGCAAACAAACTTTTAACTGTTATCTATATACATAAATGGCTACTTCTGTATGTTAGGATCTCCGGGGTAAATTTCAAAACTGCTACATTATCAGGAAGCAACATAGGCTATAATTTATTTCTAAAAAACTTAGTTTAAAAAAGTTATGATGGAAAACAGTAAATTTCATGTAATTTCCCCATGAATGATTAAATATAAAACCCATTGCTACAAAAAGTCGTTGCCTTACATTACAACATCAATATTAATAGTAATCATATTAAAAGTTTTGAATCAAGACTTTTCCGGAGCAAACATGAGTTTAAAGTCATTTAAACTTTTGGAAACTATATTTTGCACACTTAGGGAAACATAGTAGAGAGCTTTTTTTTCTTTTTTGTGTGTGTGTGTACTATTTAATTAAATAAAGCGCAAGATTCTTTTTAGTGACCTTTGTTTTTGTTATAGTTTATATTTTGGAAAATTCTTCAAGTTTTTATACGTTTAACTGTAGTGCTTTCATTTCTAACTGAATACTGTTTCGTTCTTTATACTTATTGCTATTTTACTTTTACGGATAAGGAAGAAGCTCGACTTTTAATCGCGTCAAAGCAATGTGTTTCGACTTCTTTCAATGAACACAGAAAACGAATGAAAGTAGCGATTGTTTCTCACAATTATTACTGACCCAAAAGTTTTATTTGAATGGTTTAGTTTTTTATTTACCTTTTGCATGAAAATGCCCTTTCATTTTCAATTTTCCATGCTGAAAATACGTTTTCTAAAATTCTCCATTTGAATTTCATAACTGAAGGTTTTTATTCTTTTGCAAAACAAATATCCCCGTACATTATTTAAAAGCTTTCGATGGCTTATTAAACACGAAGTACGCTCAACATTGCTAGTAGGCTATTAATCATTTTACCCCAGCTTCGATCGGCACGAAGTTTGAGCATGGCACAAAAGTAAGGGCAAGATCCCGTAAAAAATAGAACATTACAAAGATTTATTGTAGAAAAGGCTGCTCTTACTGACAATATTTGTTTATTGGATATTAATATGTTATCTTTGACGTATTTCGCTCCTGAAATCTGTGATTATGATCAAGTTTCCTTGGTAATATTGATGTTTAGGAAATGATAACCAAGTGTAATATACTCCTCAAAAGGACGCAGTAAATTTTGCCTTTATATTTATGAACCCAGTGCTGAAAATTTAGAAAAAAAAAACACAGTTACAATTAGTATACAATAGATGAGTGTTTCCTGTTTAATGCTTTGTTTTTGATCTTTTTTATTTAAAATGATATTGTGTTTACAAGGCTAGATCAAATATAAGCCGGAATATGACTACCGCTGCAGTTAGTAATAAATCTGAGGTGTTGCTTTGCCAATATACTGATGGGGATGTCCGAGGAAGGGTTTTTGTGTTCGCACACACTTTGGAGATCTGGGCTGCTTCAGTACGCTATGAGTGAGCAAGAAGTGCACTCGTTATCATTATTACATTTCTCGCAAACGAGGGCACCAAACACTCTGAAATGTCTCCACGCACAGCTTGGAGAAAAGACCCTTCGCACACTCTAACGTATGAGTGGCAGTGGCGCTGCAACGGGGGGGGGGGAACACCTCCAAAAGGCATTGGTTTTAACATAAATGGAAATTATAATACAAAAGTTTATGCACATGAAAGGGCTTTTTTGATCAAAAAAACCTCTTCAAAATGTATTTTTGATCAAAAAACCCCTTGCAGAAGGTTTGTTGATAAAAAAAACCCTTCAAAATGTATTTTTGATCAAAAAAAAAAAAAAAAAAAAAACCACCAGAAGGTATTTTTTATCAAACAAACCCTCCAGAAGGCATTTTTGGCTGCACTAGTGATGAGTAGAATAAAATGAATAGGCAGTAAGAGAAGATGTTTAAAAAAAACCGGACCTGAAGAAAGGAGACCGCGAACAAAAATCACTGTGGACAACATTGTTGTCATTCGTGACATTATTGAAGAAGGACAACTAATGCAGGCTATTATTGTTGCCTTTTTGGATGAAGTACATTTGGTATATCGCAGCACACGAGGACACCAATCGATGCGTAACGTCATTCTCCTTTCAATGAAAATATAAAACCACATAGTGCCGCTTTAAGGGGACCGTAGACCTTCTAAATAGCTCAAATCGGTCAAAATTATGATTTTTTTTATTCCGTGGATGTAACATCATATGAAGTGCGCTGAATCGTATGAAAAAAACCTCTTGTTGATCTGATGTTTTATCGCGAAGTTATATGCGTTTAAAAAAAGTAAACAGCGTATTTTCCATTAAAATGGTTGTAAAACATGTAAAGGGTTATTCCATAGTGACTAACGTAACATTCGCAGCTGATTTTCAAACTCTTTTTACTTACACCGGGAGTAAAAATAAATGTGTCTTGTTTTAATATGCAGATTTAAAATCTACAAGGTGACTATTTTTCATTTCTACCAAGAATTTGAAGCAAAATAAGCGCTGGCGGGTGTTTTTTTCACCAAAAAAGGCATCGTGACTAACGTAACATTTTTGCAACCCTGAAAAACAATGCTTATGTTACGAGGCAAATTTTTCTGAAACTTATGCAGGCATTTAAAATTGGTCGATATATTTGTAAGAGGTTAACAATCTATTTTTAAAATGTACTACAGATTTATTACAGATGAATCTTTCTTGGCCCTTAATGGTACTTTTACGAAACACTGTGTGTGACTAACGTAACGTGACTAACGTGACCATCGAATAACAAGCAATGAATGCATATAAAAAACATTTTGTAATTCAACTCTTGCTCTTATATTACTTTTACACTTTTTAGGAACTTTCTTTGTGTTGCATTATGGTTCTTTCTTTACTTTTTTTCTATATTACTGTAAGAAATTGAATGGAAGGATTCAGTTCAATTAACTCAATTTGAATGTGCGAAGAAAAAAAACAAATTCAAAAAAACTGCTTTTACAAACCAAATAATATCATTTTGGGCTAATTAAATCCTAAATATCTCTCTTTTAAAAAATTAACTTTATGCAAGTTGATAGTTTCACCGAATTCTAGTATTCTTCCGATATACTAGTTATCGTAATAAACTCCGTATTACTTTTCAATGGCATATTATTTTTTTAAGATTTACTGATTCATCAAACGAAGTGTTGGGCATCCTTTTGAATTAAAATGTAATATTGAAAAAAAAAATATTCGAACGTTTTTGCAGAATGCATTTTAATTCCAGATATCACCACAAATGTTTGAATTTCTGAATGATTATTCTTACATTTTCTGAAATATATGGCTGCAGCGCTTATTGTCACTGTATCATGTAACATCTTCAAATGTTTTCCAACGAGCAGCCATTACTTCATTTTAATAATAGGTGGAGATGTATTTTCTAAAAAATAGAGACGTTCTCCTTTGTTAAGACTGTATTTCTATTATCTTAATTCCTAAGCTAGGATTCTTGTGTTGAATGCACATTCAGCAGAGTACTCATTTTGCTTTACTCACCTTTTTGCTTTTTCAAAAATTCTTTAAATTGGAAGTATCTTTTTAAAGACCTGTAGACCTTTAAAAAAGTATTTTTCTAAGTAAACAGAAGGTCTACAATGTAATATTACAGGTATTTCCAACCGTTATATTTTTAATCAATATAGAATGCCTACATATTCAAAATTGCTCATGAAAATGTACATCAAATTAAATAAGTTTTAAGTATTAGCAGTCATTTTTAAAATGTTACGTTAGTCACATGCAAACTGTTACGTTAGTCACAGCTCCAATGTTACGTTAGTCACACTAATTACTTTATATCTACTGATACTAAAATAAATATTATGCACTTTTTTAGTAGATATGACACATATGTAAGAAAATAAAAAGTGATGTTTGGTTCAATCATCTGGTTTAGTTTTTAAGCAGAAAATACTACATTTTCGTGACTAACGTAACGTAAATATTTTCAGTGAAATGACCAAACTAATTAAAATACTTATCTTATAATGTATGCAAAAAGAACAGTCAATTTTATTGGGCCAACATCTATTCATTTAGAATAAACATCGTTCTTTTAAAAACTTGCAAAAATTTTTACATTACACAAGAAAACGTAGACGCATGTTTTTTGCACATGCTAAGACTTTTCTACAACCTCGCACGTTTAGAGCCATAAGAAAACCACCGAATGAAATTTTTGCAAACTGTTACTGGATTTATGTACTAGAAAGTATGCTGAATAAAATGATAGGTCACAATTAAGGCTTTGTGGAAAAAAAAATTTCTGAGGTTGAGGTTGACGTTTCTATGGAATGACCCTAAACAAAGTCGAAAAACTAAGTAAAACTAAGTGTCAAACATGTAAACTAAGTTTCAATAAATTCTTACATTGGTATTAATGTCAAATATTTAGTCATCGTGAAAATATCTTCCGGGAGGTATTAAATTACGAAGAACATGAAATGTAGGTGAAATTAGACTTTAACGTCATTTATCTCGGACTGGAAAATTCGATGCGACACAGATTGAAAAAAGCTCCATGCGACTTAATTTTTGTTCGATATGCTTCAAATTTCAGAATATGATACTTTGGTAGCAGTTTGATAAAACTGGGTATGCATTAAGGTTTAAGAGAATTTTATGTTGCTTTAAAATATTCAAGTTTTGATTTTTATGTAATATTCGCAACAAAAACTATTGCTTTACACGGAAAAAATACTGTGCAGTTAATAATGGACCAATCCTTAAATGGATACCCAAAGTTCTTGACAATGTTCCGTTCTTTGATAAAATGCAAATTGTTTGAGAAAAGAGCAAAAATTGAGTCGCATGGAGCATTTTAAAATTTTTATTTGAAATTTTAAACTTTTTAATTTTAATTAAATTTTTATATTGTTTTATTTTTTTTTGCTTGATATTTTGCATGCTAATAAACTTATTAACTTTTATGCCCAGTTTCGTATTTCAAAATTAATAAACAACAGAAAAAATTTTCAAGGTCCACGGTCCCCTTAAAGCGGGTGAAAATTCAGAAATTTAATCGGACACCTCAGAAACCCCTTCGTACAGTCCAGATTTATTGCCATGTGACTGCCATTTGTTTGGACTTCTCAAAAAAGATTTAGAAGGACAAAAATTTGGTGATGATGCAAAGGTATAGAGTAGTTCATGCGCAATTCACTCTGCATATAGAGCTCTTTTTTCTATCAAGACGGCAACAAAAACTTTGCAATCTGATTGAGAAAATGTGTATAAGAAGCAGGACACAAGGTACTGTATAGAAAAAGGATGGCTTATGTCGTTTCTAGGTGTTTGTTTTACAATTTTTCCGAGTAAAACAAGAGTAATGGACTCATTCCTTTGGGTTCTTTGTCCGAAACGTTTTCATGTTGTAAAATAATAATAATAATAACAATAATAATAATTATTATAACTATTATTATTATTATTATTATTATTATTATTATTATTATTATTATTATTTTAATAATAATTACAATAATAATAATTATAATAATAATTATTATTATAGTTATAACAATAATAATTACTATTATTATTATTGTAATTATAATTATTATTATATTAATTATTATTATTGTTGTTATTGTTGTTATTATAGTTATAATAATTATAATAATAATAATTATTATTATTATTATGATTTTTTATTGTAATGATTATTATTACAATTATTATTATTATTATTATTATTATTATTATTATTAGCGAATTAAATATTGCGCTCTGCGTTAATGCCATCAGTGAATGGCATTTCTTCGCTTGTGATGTCATGTGCAGAAACGTAAAAAATGAAATTAAATCTACGCTTCGATTAAAATAATTGTTAAAAAATATTAAAATTTGTCAAATTATTTAAAAAATTGTCAAATCCAATGTTTTTAAGCATACTGTTTCAGAAATAAATACTTTTAAAGTGACGGAAACGACACCATTAATATTTTTTCATATTTAAAATGAAAAAGATAACAACCTTCCCGTTGGCTTTAAAAATTTTAGCTGTTTGAAAATTAGTTAATATTTTTACAGCTCTGAACTTTCTTTCTCAGTAGCACTTTTTATACTTGAATGAAATTTAAGAGGTTCTGTTATTTTCTTATCGAGATTTCAGAGGAAATCGAAGAAATCTGTCGTCCTTCGAGGTGAGGCTAGTTTCAGCTGGAAATTTTCGCTCGAAATGACGGAGATTTGCAAAATGGATTTACTGTGATTTTCAGCAAAGCCAGTGATAGAAAACTGGGTAAAAGGGATCTTAGAACACTCAGCAAAAGCTCGTGCGTCGCGGAATATTCTTCAATCATTTCGTCCCAGTAAGACTGCTGAGACAGCTGGAGCTTTTAAACTAAGAGAAAATTTCCTTTCAGGATTATTTATGCAAGGTTGCATTTTTTTACGATTCTGGAGATTTGAGAAGTAAGTCATGCATTAAAATGAGATAAGATTTTAACATTATTTTATCAATAATCATATAGTTTCTGAAAAGTGCTAAAATAGTGTATATGGAGGAATATGGGACAAAGTGAAATAGTTGAGATGTATTGGTAATGAATTAGAAATGAATTTTGAAAATTTCACTATATAAAGTGAGGACAATATATTATTAATAGATTCAATTTAAAATAATATATAATTTAATATTAATAAAAAAAAAATAAGTGGGTGAATCGTAAAATGAACCCGCGTAGAACGGGGGTCTACTGTATTTCTAACGATTAACCTTTTACCTGCCGATGTTAACAAATGGGAACATTTTTTTGTGAATTTTTTTAGTAACCTAATTATTTGTTTAGACTTGTCATATTTTCTGAAATGACACATAACAGTATGAATTTATTTTAGGTGTTCTTAATTTTTAAAGTACGTTTAACCTTTATCTTGAAATTAAAGTCAAATTTATTGAATTTCTGAACTTAGAATTTGTCTAAGTTTTTCTGTCTCTGCTTTTAAAGAAAAAGATGTAAGAAATACTTTATTGGCGTTATTTAGTAGCCAGAGGACATATATTTTATTTCAACGTAACAAAATATTTCAAATTATTATTTCTTGTGAGTTATTTCCGTAAGAACCGACACGTTCCCATTTGGGAACATCGGCGTTTAGAGTATAGTATTTGAGGGGGATTTTCGTCAATCGCGGAATTTGAGTGTGATTCCTCTTTATTTCAAATATTTTGTTGTGGAAGGTCTGTTTTGTGTTGAATGCGCGTGTTTGGTTCTTTCGTTCACGAACATACATTTTTTATCAATCAACTTGCCCTTCACACCACTTTTCTATTGTAAATATAACCTTCACACCCGCTTTCATGCATTCTCTCTATTATAAGTAAATCGCGTTTTCGGGGTTGGAATTCTTGTTTTCTACCCTACTCACTTTCTAAGAATTGTATGTGTTTCACACTTTTGAAATGTATTTCGTGACTGACGGGTAGATAAAGATTAGGGCCTTTAATGAACTTTGACCAGCCTTATTTCATCATTTCATTTCATTTCATTACTCGGCTCATGTGCGTTCTGTATCTTTTAGCAAGTCTCATACGTATCAACGATTTTGTTTTTAGACTCAGAATAATGTAGTTTTAATCTATTTAGTGTTTTTGAACTATCATTCCGTATAAACAGCAATCTAGAGATGCCTCGCAAGTTTTTAACGTTAGAAGCTGCGTTAGATTATTTCCACAGCTTATCCGACAGCGAACTAGATGACGAACACGAGCATGAGCTTTGTATTTTGCTACCTGATAAACACGCGAGTCTGAGTGATGAAGAACACATAAACGATGAAGCCTTAAATGAAGTTTATCCTAAAGATGTCTGCGGCCATGTTGACTTGATGCTTAGCGATGAAGATACAGATTCAAATAGTTCAGATGATCAGCTTCACAATTCAGGATATCAAAAGGGAAACACAACCTCAAGCTCGACTCCAAAAGCAAAGAAGCGGAAACAAGAACCCTATCCCAGGTGGAAAAAATATGCTAAGTTTAAAAATAATCTTCCGGGAAAAAAACTCGAAAAATTCCCCGAGCTTCAGGCAATGGATCTTCTGCAGTTATTTTTCAAAATACTTCCTCTGGATTATATGCAACATCTAGCTGATATTATATAAACTCTCAGTGAAGGTGTCAAGCAGACCTGAACCTAAAACACAACTTCCTGTTCTGAATTTAAAAACAGATAACCAATATCTTGTTCCCTTCACTCAGAGACGTTGTACGGTTTGTCAGAAGAACGTGCGAAAACGGGCATTAAATGTGAAACGAGACTCCGCTCATCTTGCTTCCCCCAATACCATGGACAATAAGGAAGAAAAAGTGTCATTCAGAAGAGAAAAGTATAATAGTATGTAAAATAAACGAAAATATTCATAATTTTTCATCCATTTCGAAGTAATAAAGTTTCGAGATCAATCCTCCCGTTTACTTCATTCCAAACGCCGATGTTCCCAAATGGGAACATCCTGAAATTCCTATTTAGAAATTTTTTTTCGCCAAAACATGTTTAGGTTAGCTATACTAGAGGTAAATTGAGACATTTAAGCAAAAAATTATAAGTAAAAAATAAAAATTTGAATTACAGCGTTTAAAAGGTTGGAAATGTAAACACTTTCTGAGTTAAACAATTTTCGTGTTTGGCTACTGGGACATAATATTGTTAGGATTTTGGAGAATCACCTTAGTAGTTTTCAATTTTTGCAGCAAATGTGTGCTTTTACATAAAAATGGAAATATATCCCTTGCTCTGTACAACAGACAAAATCTTAATATATAAAAATCTTCCGTGCGTACGTTTGTCACCATAAGGCTTTTAAACGGCTGGACCGATTTTGATCAAATTTTTTGTATGTAATTAAGTTGTGGCAAGCATGGTTTCGAAACGCGATGGATCGAATCGGAAACGTTTTTGTTAATTAATCAATTAATTAAAACATTGGATGGGAAAATCTACCAAATGATTAATATTTATTTATACCTATTGTTGAGCGATAACTGAAATAAATATTTAATCCGTTGCCAAAGAAAAATAAGAAAGCGAGCTCTGCTTTTTATAATGAAATTTCCTCCTGTGATATGTCAACTGAGAATAGATAAAACGTAGAGAGTGAGAATGAAGCCTTCATTTCTTGAAAGCGACGATTTTAGGTCCAGTGATATATTTTAAAGTAAAATACTGCAAACTTCACGCAAAACGTGTATTCTGTCGTCGTAGTTGAACCATGTGACCGGATCGGTGCTTTAGGTTTTCCTAACCAAATGATCAGAAAGTACCGTACCTAGCAACATTTGTTTCTCGGCTGAAATCCATCTGAGTTTTGGCACCAATGTCAAGAATACTTTAAAGATTATCTAACTAATCAGTACATTATTAAAGGAAAAGATGATGGAATTTAAAGACGAAACAAATTTTATTTTCGTTCAGATAAATTACAACAGGGTAGTTCTGTACACAAAAGATCAGTGCAGTGGAAGATCTTTATTTTAGATGGAAAGAACAAATTAGGCAATGTATGTAGTTTAAAAAGTTTTGGTTCAAAAGATCGGACCACTAATCGGTCGGAGTTGGCTTCTCTCACTGATCGGCTGGATTAAAGTAACGTCGTGGCTTGACGACTTTGGCTGTAAATAATAGAGTTGCGCAATCATTTGTTTACATTTCAGAGCTACTGTTAATATAATTTATTGTATTTTTTGTTTATTTGGTGAAATATTTCAAATTGCAAAGAATTGTTTTTTCGTTTTTAAAGAGTTTTTAGTCATTTTAGTTGAAGAATGTGTTTATTTTATATCGGGAGGGGGGGGGGGGGATGAGTGATTTTCGCTTATTCAGAGAACTGTTTTTACCTTTATCATTTTTCTAAACGTTATCCTTTCGATTGCTTTATTCTTTTTCACATGGGGGATGTTGTAGCGGGATTTCCCGTTTGTTCTAGATGGGTAGTTAGATTTTTACACTTAATATCTGAGGACGCTTTTTATCTTTTGAGTATGGCTGAAAGAACAAACCATCAAGTATGAGAGAAAAATAGTTAATAAAACAACTGCTCAGTGGGCATTAGATAAATCAAATTGTGATAAATATATGAATTCTGACACCATAGCAGCTTAAAACATTTTTTTTTACTTCTTTATTTTCAACAGAACGGTTCAAACACTTCATAGTTTACTGAATTTTTTTAGCTTTTCAATTTATAAAGTTTGAACATAACAACGTCTGTCGGGTCCTCTAGTAACCTTTAAAATATTTTTTGAATGAAATATTTTACATTCAACTACTAACAATATTTTGTTCATAAGTATAAACTGATGGATTGATGAGTGTCGTAATAAATTAGTAAATAAAATTTGGTGAATAAAAAATAAAATTAGTCAATGAATGCAACAGTAAGGAATGCAGAAATCAACGAAAGAGCACTGGACGACAAAATATTTTCTTAAACTACATTTAAATGATTATTTGCTTTGGATAATAAAATAGGGACGGGTAGTTCAGACGAAAATAGTACAAATGCGATCAGTAATTATTAAAATTTATTACAAAATTCATAAGCAGGGGAGGCCGGGGTAATAAGAGACGCAGTCAAAAACTCATAAAAAAAAATATATATATATATACTTAGACAACTTTAAAAATATGTAATATAAAGTACCATATGTATACTTTACTACAATACACTTATTTAGAAGTTTATAACTTGTTTTGAATTTTTTTTCATATAATGAAAAAAACCTTCACGTTGAACTTACCTTAAAAGTTCGTGACTTTTTTTACGTTTTTTTTTTTATTTTGTAGATGAGGTGTTTGGGAGTTATTAATGTGTAAACTTCTGACCAAGACTATGACTATTGATGTACTAATTTTTGAAATCTTGAAAGTCTTATTTATTTACAGGTTGTCGGCCAGTCTCTTATTACCCCATTTTTATTTTTTGTAGGGGTGATAAGAGACAGGTGTCTTTTATTACCCCATGCTAACAAATTTATTTATTTTGGGTGAAATACAATAAGTTTGGTGGTTAGTGTATTTTTAGCAAGTTCATAGAATAGTTTTTTTTTCTCAACGTAGTCTAAATCTAAAATCAGCTATACTCATCAGAGTAGACCATATTTAGATATATTCAGTAAATTACCGGCCATTAGCCAGGGCTAAAGCAAAAATACGTGAAATACACCGCCAGCTTAGTCATTTCCAGCCGAGGACTGCAGTTTCGTGCTTATTAGCCCTCGTCAGCCCGGCATAGGAAAGTGACTGAGCTGGAGATGGAAAACCTCTTAAGGAAGCCAAGAGTGCGAAACAAACTGGGCGGTAATTTACTGAATATACCTTGCCTCGCATTCAATCTTCGAGTTGAACCGAACCATTGCTTCGGTCACTCGTCTGGTCTGCTAATTCTATATTAGCTACCAGTTTGTTTCGCACTCTTGGCTTCCTTAAGAGGTTTTCCAGCTCCAGCTCAGTCAATTTCTTATGCCGGGCTGATGAGTGCTAATAAGCACAAAACTGCAGTCCTCGGCTGGAAATGACTGAGCTGGCGGTGTATTTCACGCATATTTAGATGTTATAAATATTTAGTATAATGCGTAGAATGTCTCTGTAAATTACTAATAAGAATCTACTACTTTATTAGATAATAAATAGCCTAAGTTTATTTATACTTAGGGAATAGAAAAAATCCCGAAACTTGTACTCTTTAAAGACATTTTTTACATATTTTTGACTATACTTTAGAGAACTTTTAAAATATTTTCTGGTCACTTTAAAATTCATAATAATGTTTTGGTCAATCCCTAGGTTATGTACATTATTAAGAACTATCATTAAGTCTAATATTATATTATTTAGGACCTAGTAATATAAGAAATGAATTTCACAAACATATTTGTAAACATTAATTTTTGAGCAAAAATATTTTTTTAACGGATGAAAATATCAAAAATTAAAAAATATTGGCGGATTTCAGAATTGTTTGCAGATGTCTCTCAGTAACCAACATGATTTTACCTTGCATAGAGAGTTGCAGCCTTAGTCTCTTATTACCCCACGTGGGGTTATTAGAGACAAGAATTATTGAAATTCTTAAAGATTTTTTAAATCAAAATATTTAAGTTAAATAATCACCTAAAAAATGAAGAGAGTCCGTTTAATTCAGTTAATATGAGATATTTGTTTCAAGTTATTTGGAATATTAAATTTTATTCTTTTTTTTTGTCTCCTATTACCCCTTTTGTCTCTTATTACCTAAGCCTCCCTTATAATTAGAAGATTTGTACTATTTTCGCGAGAATGAGCCGGACCTTTAACAACAAAAGTTTGAATCTCGGGTTTTTAGGAAAGGAGATAGTGATGCCGGTTCTTAAAAAAGAGCGGGCATTAAATTGAAAAGAATCATTTAGGAAAAAAAAAGTAACTTTTGCGAAAGTGGATTACGCTCTCTAGTGAAATTAATCAAACAGTTTTAGCAACAATGGAGCTTCAGTCAAAAGTACTACTTCTATTCACTGAAATTGGTAAAATAAGCAAAAATAATAATAATAATAAAATAATAATAACATGGACTCAGAAGATACTTTTATTTTCCCAACATATAATTTATTATTATTATTTTTTTTAACGTCTGATTGACCAAAATGTTTCATCGTGTGACGTCACAAGTGATGAAAGCCATCTTGAAACGGAACAAGTGGTTGTTTTTCTTGCAAGACATCGCTTTTTTGATGATAGCGGAACGAGAACTGTTACATTAGTTGAATAAAATATTCATTTTGTGAAATTTGGCATTGTCCTGAAACTTTATTCTGGTATCCCTAGCGATTTGCGCACTTGTGACGTCAGCAGCGAAAATTAAAACAATGGCTGAAAGTCGCTTAAGATTATATTTTTAAGAGAGAAAATAAGTGAAAATTAAGGAAAAGAAACTTACCACATGTTTTTGATTATGCTCTTTAAGGAAAAAATATTTTTAGAAAATGGGAAAAACAACCAATTTGTGCCAAAGTTAAAAAGTAATTTTGGATAAAATTTTAGTTATCTGTAAGGATTAGGCTACCTTCCGTGTCAAAAAGAATTCAATCTAAGCAAATTCGTTACATTTATATTAATTTCAAAGAATACCGAAATAGTTTTTAGTAACATCTGAATAATGTTAACCTTATTGGAGAAAGGAGTAATAAATGTACTACTAAATTTGTGTGGGTGAAAAAGAGTTATATGGAATCTAAATGCAGTTCATGAAATTAAAGTAAATCAAACGGATTATTCTCTATCAATGTAGCAAATTTTAGAATTATGTAAATCATTGCAAAATTGTTTAAATTAAATGTCACAAAAAAGTAATTCGAGGGGAAGTTTTAAGTTCCTTTAAAAAGTTCAACTTAAGATCGAACGTTATACGTTCAAGAAAATCTGTGCGCTACGAAAGCAAAGAAGAATTTCTAATACATTTTAAAAAAACAAAAGAAAAAAAATAAATTAAGCAGAGAATACAAGATATGCCATACCCAAGTTGAAAGGTAAACGTATTTTTATTGCCATTAAATCTAAAAAGTGACCTGACGCAAAAACCAATTTATTTCTACATTTGTTATTTTGAAGATAATTATCTTAAGGTCTGGTTTGTCAGAGAACATTTAATCAGCTCATTTAAATACTTAATTTTTAGTTTTACTTGCAAGTTTTATTAAATTTTAGTGAGAACATCTTCATTTTCTAATTACATACTTTTTTTTCTTTGATCTGTAATTAGTGCAAGTAAAAGTAAAATATTTCCATTTAGTATATGATCATAAAATATTAATTCAGATATATAGATTGACATTTTAATGCATAAATTATGTTATTTTGTATTAATTTTTATGAAAATTTCATGATTTATTTTTATTTTCTAACGTTTTTTGAAGTTTTATTACGCTAATAAAATAAATTCAATGTTAAGTTCCAAGTTACTTCCTGTTCATTTTTATGCCCGCTTTAAAGTGCTTTTCGGAAAAAGTGCTGAGTCATCAAGAAGTTTTTAATCGGGTGGAAAAATCTTTTCAAATTATTCATTCGAACGTATTTTTTGCCTCCAGCCTTTGAACTTTTATGATGAAAATCTTTTCTGAGTTTTTATCTTTAAATTTGTGTCATCAGATTAGTGATAAGTTGAAAATTAAGAGGTAGCTTTTAATTTTCTTTGAAGTGGAAAAGAGTTGCTTTAAATGGTTCAATTCAACTTTTTCTTCGCTCTTACAACTGCGATAACCTTGTAAAAAATCATTTTACGTTAGAAAATTTTATTTTGAGAAACTTTCTAAGGCTTATGAGCTTAATAAATTTAGCTTTAATGCTTTTTTTTCTCGTGCAAGGGGAGAAACTACGTTATTTCTGAAACTCAATATACGATTTTGATCTAAAGTGTGAGTTTTATGTAGGGTTATAGCGTTGAGATTTTGTACGGGCAGTCCTGTTTTCAAGCCCTGGTCCGGATTGATGTCCGGATTTGAAAAATATCGCTATCTTTTAAGATTACCTAAATTAAAAAACCTTAATGATCATCCTGTAGAACGATGATTACTTGATATATTTTTATTAAAATACTAGTGGTACCAGTACGGTTTTGCCCGTTGTAGAAAATTAAAAGGTTATTTGGTTCGCCTGTATATTTACAAATAATGGATGATGAATTTCTCGCCAATTTGCTATATTCATTTGCTTGCCCATGCTACGGTTCCACGTTATGAAAATTTCGTAATTTATTCGTCCATGTTGTGATAATTTGCTCGGTAAAAGTTTCTTAAAATTGGAAAAAAAGGAACAAAATCGAATTTTCGAAAAATCGCTTTGAGGTGCACACCCAATGCTACAATCTAATTTTGTACCAAATTTCATGAAAATCGGCTGAACGGTCTAGGAGCTATGCGCGTCACAGAGATCCTGACAGAGAGAGATTCAGGCATCCAGACAGAGAGAGATCCAGACTCCAGACAGAGAGACTTTCACCTTTATTATTAGTAAAGATACTCAAGTGTTTTGAAAATTTACTTGATTTTGTTGTTTTAGTGATCGGGTTTTCTATTATTTGCGTGAAACTTAACTGCACTGTTTAAAAATTATCGAAAGGTATATGAATTGCAAAAACAGTTTAATATTTTCTAGTCAAAATATTACGGAGCGAAACATGCACTGGTAACTCCCCCCCCCCTCCCTCACGCTCTCTCTCTCTCTAAAGTTGTTTGGCCTATGCAAGTTACGTTAACCATAGTTACATGTGTTCTTGTAAGCAAGCAAAATTGCTATAAACGGGAGAGGAAAACTTAGAGAAGATGATAGAGAAGAGTATAAAATGTAAGGGAAAATTAAGTACATTAAAAACCCAACACTAATAACGAAAGCATGGCGATTCTGTTTTTTTAAAACAGAATCCTATTTTAATCCTATTCCAAATCGTATGAACTACATAAATAAATTTACAGGTAACCAAAACACGTTGCAACGAATAGCATTTGGTAGTTGTAAATTTCTACAGTGCGGCCATTCTTAGAGGAAGAAATTTCGTAACTGAGTGGAAGAGGCATCTTTACTAATAATAAAGCTGAAAGTCTCTCTGTCTGAATATCTGGATCTCTGTCTGTCTGGATGTCTGTGACACGCCTACTGTTCAGCCGATTTTCATGAAATTTGGTACAGAATTAGTTTGTAGCATGGGGGTGAGCACTTTGAAGCGACTTTTCGAAAATTCGATTTTGTTTTTTTTCCTATTCAAATTTTAATAACGTTTTACCCAGCAAATTATCACAACGTGGACGAATAAATTACAGAATTATCATGTCATGGAACTGTAACATGGACAAGCAAATGAACATAGCAAATTGGCGAGAAATTCACCTTCCATTATTTGTAAATTTACAAGCGAAACAAATGACCTATTAATTTTTTTACTACGGGCAAAGCCGTGCGGGTACCCCTAGTGAAAAATAAAAGAAGAAAATTTAAATTCATAATTGCCCTGATTTGAATATTATTTCATATGAGATTATTAATTAGGTTTTGAGGTTAAAAAAGTTTCACAATACGCACAAATTGATAAAAAACTAATTTTTATTTCATTTTTAAATTTTTTTGTTGTTCCTTGATTATAAAGAAAAAAAATCTTGGTTCTAAATTTTGAATCCGAAATTCAGTTAGTTATCAGGTGTGCCCACCCCTAAGGGCAAGGGCACCCTTTAAATATTGCGAAGAGTCCCCCTAAAAATGAAAAAAATACTCAACAAAACATCTTTCCCCCTAAATATTTCAATGACTCAGTCTGTGTCATGATTCCCCCACCTAGATGGCCACCCCTGTAGTTATAGAGGTATTTGGAGGTTTCTATGCTTTTTCAGCTAAAATGCTGTTGACACTTAGTACTGAATATCAGTATTGTGCAAAAAATATGAAAGGCCACGGGGAAAAATGATCATAGTCCACCATGCTCAAATTTCCCTCATTACGTTTTTGAGCTTGAAATCTCGACTCGTTTCCAAGTAAGCCTCATTCTTCCTTGTTAAAACTCACACACTATGATGATTCTTGCCTGAATAATATTTCTCTTGAATACTGTCTGTAATAATCTACGTGTTCCCATAGGTGAGCCAGAGATTTTTTTTAGAAAAAAGGACTTGATTGTTTTTCCTCATAGCCATTCATATTTAATTTTTAAAGAGAAAAAGAAAACACTGTATTTAATCAAAATTGATTTTAAAATTGTGATTTTACTGCCTTTTATGAGTTGGGATCACAAAACACAAAACTTATAGGCGTTATGCTTGTTGGTTTCATGTCATTGCAATCGTTTTTTCGATCCAAGTTTCTTCTAATTCCTTCTGTTCAAAATACATTCTCGAATTTTGCTGTCGATGCTTTAATACGTGTGTACAACAAAAGTTTGTTCAGTGTCTAGTTAGTTCAAACTTGTATAATTCTCTTCGCTGAGAAAATCAAAAAAAAATTTTTTTAGAAGTTTATCTGCAAAAAAATTTTTATGTTTCAACATTGAGATGGAGTTTGAACTCCCTGTTAAATTTTGGACCCAATAAATCAAATTTTCAAAAAAAAAAAAAAATTTAAAAATTTAAAACTACATTTTCACTTTTACTTATTTATTTTTTAATTTTTAAACAATTGTTGAGTAAATTGACTTTTTTAAAGGAATCGGATTAAAATTATAAACTTAACAACTAAATTTTAACAAAGTTAAAAAAATTTTAACGTTAGTTTCCAAAAACCATTTTGAAAAAGGAGTTCTGTGTATCCTTAAATTGAGTCTTATCTAAAAGTTATAAGAGGTTTTCTAAAGGACATTCTTATTGCTTACATTTGAAATGATTCCTTAATGATTGGTTTGCAGGTGCTATGAATTTTATGTGGAAAGAATAGAGAATGAGGCACATGAAGATTTAGTGATAAAAACGCTGGAAAAGATATTTTACTCAAAGTTAAGATTACTTTTATTTCAATTTTCTTAATGTTGGTTTAAGACTAGGAAGATATCAAGAGATATCTCCAAAAGAGAAAAAGATTTAAAGCAAATTTTTTTTACACAATGTCAGTTTTATTATAAAAGAGCAATAAATCTTCTTCGATTTGATTTATGTTCGATCAGTGTTCCGAACATAATCTTCAACACAGTAATTTGCTTACTGTTTGCAATTCATGAACACATATTTTACATCATATTGCAACAATGACGCATCATTAACGACAGCTTTCTTATAAGGAAAAAAAATCGCAAAACATCGCTGCCGTTCAATCCATGTTCTTTTAAAGCATACTTAAGTCTAAATCTCTCTCTCACAGTGCATTAACACGTCAAATGGCGCGACAGTTGTCTGCCGGAAAAGATTAGGAGATTCGGTGGTGGTGATGTTGAAAATAACGTTATCTTCATCAGTTAAAAACACCAGAAGAGGATCCACGTTTTTCACTGGAAGTAAATATATCTTAAAAGCTTTGTAGATGCAAAAAAGCAAAAATTTACCGATTGGAAACAATGCATTTGCCTATCGAGATAAGTGAATTTATAAATATACACTACATCCCCATGCTTTTAAACGCTATTTTAGGTATAAAAATAAGTTGGTATTTGACATCTGATAGAGTGATTTCCGGTAGTTGCTTACTAATATAATACAGTTGTCTAGGACGACGATCCTCGCGTCCGGCTGACCGACACAGGTCCGCCAAAAAATTTGACCGGACCCCCAGATATTTATTTCTAGTACAAGTTAAAAATTTTCCTCACTAAAAATTTACGAAAAAAAATATAAATAAATGAATAAATTATAATAAAATAAAATGAGAAGAAAAAAAGGGGGAAAAACGTATTAATATTTCATACGATATTTTTTGCAGTCATTTTGTGATTAATTTTTGAAATTATATTTGATTTTCCACATTTTTTTAATTTTTTACACGTGTTTTGTGCAATAATTGCTTATCTTTACGTTTAAATACGTTTCGTGACAAATCTTTAATAACAAGCAAAGTTTTAGTCATTTATTACTGTTATTACTTTGTAAAAATGAAAGAAAAACCTGTGTGGAAAATTATTTCAAATTTTTAACGATCCACTAGTAGATTGGTTTATTTTTCTTTGTTATGTAAGAGAGAGTGAAAAGTAGAACAAAACCTAACTGGTCCGTAATTTTTTTTCCAATAGTTTTTTGCCGATTCGCTGACCAACAAAAGCTTGGAAAATTATTCAACTGTAAATCTGATTCCATAATTTCTTTATTTTAATGCCCACTCTTTTTTACAAATGTTAAGGTACACTTTTTTTTTTTTTTTTTTTTAAACTAAAGAAAAATCTTAAGTATTTTACGGTAATATAAAAACAAAAAAGTAATCATTATGAAATCCATTTAAAATGAATTACTAACCGGAAGTTCACTTGTCACTTAAGATAACTTTGAGACTTGTGAAAAATGTTTTATAAGGTAAGTTATTTTAATAAAAGTAGTAAAACTGAATCGGAAAAATAAACTTTTTGATTATAATGTCTGCGTGTACGAGTATGTGTGACGAGCAATTTCAGCAACTTTAAATCTGCAATCAAAATTAGCTTACATACTAGTTGCATTATCATTGGATTGCATTGCATGGCTTTGTTGTGTACAGTATTGCCAACTTATTTTCCGAAGTAAAAAGTAGAGAACATATCTCTGTTCCAAAAGAACAATGACGCATAACTGCAATTTTTGAATGATTAAGTTTTAATACTTAACGAGTATCACAAGGCTATGTTGTATCCAGTGAAGTAGTTGGACTGAAATTTAAGATCATTTTCAAAAATGAGGATGGTGATAAAAAAAAAATTTGCTGTTGATTATTTTATATACTAAATTATTATTTTCGGAAAACTGAAGTTGAAATACTCCTGTATAATACTCTCAAACCATGACGAAAGTAAAAGCTTTAGAAACTGACGGGGAAAAAAATGTATTCAAACGTTGACGAGAGAAAAATGTTCTCAAACTATGATGAGGACAAAAATTGTTTCACACTATAACGAAATAAACATCTCCACAAACTATTCAACTTAGCTACTTTGTATGTTAGAAATTATTCAGTTTATTTGATGCATTAAAAATTTCTGAATCGCTGCCAATAGATTTGAAATTAATGCAGCAGCGAAGTATTGGCCAGATATCTTGTATCTGGTCCTAGGTTTGGGTCTTAACTTTTAAATTAATCATTAAAATTGCTGATTTTATGAACGTTTCTTCCTTATTTGAACGTAATGAATGTAAAGAATACTGTACATTTTGTCTAATTGCTCATTAATAAAAAATATTAATAATACTTTTATTATGTTTTAAACGACAAAAAAATTATTAAATTTAATTACTCTCTTTCAAGTAGATAAAATAATTAATTAACCATCTTGATAACTGTTTTCATTGAATATGATGGGGAACTATATACTTGTTAAGAAAATATAAAAACTAGAGCGACTGTCCATCATTAATTATAATTACCAGTACGTAATAAAAAAGACTGGATAAACTTTCCACGTCTCGAAATTGTCAGAAAAGTGAGGGTTTTTTTGACGCTCGTTTTATGATACATTTATTATAGAAAAGTTTGTTCTCGGAAAATCAGTCACATTTTTTTAACTGTACAAGATTCCAAAACACTTTTTTTGTTTTCAATATTTTTACCTTAATTATCATTCTGGACCTGTATGTAATCTTGATATGAATAAAAAATGAAACTCGAAGTGTGTGTGTCTGGAATGAACTCTGAAACTACCGGGAGGATTTCGTTAAAACTTTCAGTGTGTGTTTGTTAGTGCTGGGAAATTTTATAGACCGTTTCGAAAAATGTTCGATGCATAGTTCTTTTTATTCCAATTTAAGACGTATTTTCCCCATAAATTCTTTAATATGGGGTGAACAACTACTCATTCACATTAGTATTATATATCTGTAGAAAGAACGAATGTTTCTGCGTCAGACGGAATTTGTTACAATTCTCTTACTTATAGTTTCGGAGGTCCCATTCACATAATTAAAACAAAAGCTATGTGTTTGTGGACGTATCCCTATAAAAATTCACAGTTTAACGTCGGGTTTTGACCAAACTTGTCAGGCTGATAATTTTCGTTCCGGAGCATGTTTTAGGTGTGTTTTCGAACGTTAAAAAAATGTCGAACCGTTTGAACTTTAATTTTAGGACCCAAAAGTGGTTTTTAGTTTTATTGGAAAGTCGATAAAAAACTCCATTAGAAGATTCTTTTCCCACAGCTCGAAGCACGAAGGTCCTAAATAAACCAAACAAATAGTTATAAGCACTTTTAAGTACGTGAAATTTAATTTTAAGTTGAACATTGAAAAACGTCTGTGCGAGAGATTATATATATATATATATATATATATATATATATATATATATATATATATATATATATATATATATATATATATATATATATATATATATATATGTATACACTGGTGTGCAAAAATTAAGGACGAAGTCGAAAAATTAGCATATCAGCTGAACGAAAAGGCAGAGCGGACAGAAAGACCAATCAGGAGATTAAGTAAGGTGATGTACGGTAGCACATGCGCAGATATGCAGGCAGACGTAATGGGGGAGTGTCTGAGTAGTATAAAGCATGTTGTCGGTGTAAGATCAGTATTTCTGGCAAAGAGATTGCACGCCGTATAGCAGTTAAAATCACACCGAGTTGCTGCCTCAGCGAGAAATGGCGAATAATCAATCTGTTAGACGACATCTGGATGCTTTTACCCGAGGTCGAATCATTGGGAAGTTGGAGGAAGGCCGCAGTGTGACAAGTGTGGCTGCAGAGTTCGGAATTGCTCACAGCATCGTTTCACGACTTAGGAGACAATTTCAAACTACAGGAACAGCTATCCGGGGGTTCAGTAGTGGTCGTCCGCGAGGAACCACACCCGCAGATGACCGGTATATTGTCTTACAGGCGAGAAGAAACAGGCGGCAGACAGCAGGAGAAATCGCTAGACACACGACACAGGCGACTGGACGACCGATATCGCGTTTTACCGTAGCCAGAAGACTGCACGGTGGTGGTCTGTTTGCACGACGCCCTATACGGTGTGTACCTCTAACGCCTGCTCATCGGAGAAGGCGTTCTCTGTGGTGCCGGGAACACCGGAATTGGAGAGACAATGAATGGGGACGAGTACTCTTTACAGATGAGAGCAGATTCAGTCTGAGTAGCGATTCTCATCGCATACTCATCTGGAGAGAGCGGGGAAGCCGCAATCATCCTTCGAACATCATTGAAAGGGACAGGTATGGAGGTCGCGGTGTTCTCGTTTGGGGAGGCATCATGCTTGGTAGTCGTACAGACCTTCACATCTTCGACGCAGGTTCAGTCAACGGGACCCGTTATTGTAACGAGATTCTTCTTCCATATGTGCGTCTTTTTAGAGGCGCTGTGGGTCCGCAGTTCCTTTTCATGAACGACAATGCACCATGTTATCGCACAGTAGCTGCCGAACAGCTCTTAGAGAGTGAGGATATTGAGCGTATGGATTGGCCGGCACGATCTCCGGATCTCTATCCCATCGAGCATGTATGGGATTTTTTAGGCAGACGCTTGGCAGCTCGTACCTTACCACCAGTAACGATTCGGGAGTTTCGATTGGCGCTGCAAGACGAATGGACAGCAATGCTTCAACAACTCATTAACACCCTCATTCTCAGCATGGGCAGACGCTGTGAAACCTGCCTAGCAGTCGGGGGAGATCCTATCCCCTACTAACGACCGGATGTTTCTTGCTGGACACCCATCACAGGGATGTTTCGGCCTTCAGTCGCATTGCGCTCCATGCTACTTTTTCAATAAAGCTTCTTTTTATACCTCTGATTTCTCTTTTAGTAAGTGATGCTTACATAACACATGTCCTTACGTATTGGGGATCTTCTGGGTATTAAATGTGTTGATTTGGAAAGCTTTTGTACAAAGTTGTATTGAAAAAACCGTCTCGTCCTTAATTTTTGCATACCAGTGTGTGTATATATATATATATATATATATATATATATATATATATATATATATATATATATATATATATATATATATATATATATATATATATATATATATATATATATATATATATATATATATATATATATAAAGAGATAGAGAGAGAATTTCGCTAAATAAATGCCATGCTGTTGCCACTTTCATACTACAGTATCTACTTTAAGTCTCAATCAATAAATTAGTAATTAAAGCCATTAAAATATAAAATAATCTGAAAAATAGAAACATTAACTAACTAAGAGTTCCATTCAAATGTAAAGTTCGAGGAGTTTAAATGGTAACGGCTGCTTCAGTATTAGGATTTTTACTCGCCAATTTGGCATAATCTATGTTATGCCTCCCCCCTCTGCTCTTTGCCCTCTGCAAAATTTGTTAAATTTCTCATTGAACATACCCTTTGTTTTATTGACAATTTATATTTTAAAGTGAAGAGGACAATTATCTCATTAATAACATTAAATACACAGAAATGCAAGTCTTGTTTTCACAGTAAAATGTTGTGAGATCTCGTGTAAAACTAAGTCAGTTTCTTAGTAAGTATCTTGAGAAGCACCTATTCAACAACTTTGTCATAAATAGTTTTCTATTAAGTTACTTGTCAACATTTATAGTGATCAAATCAATATTAAACATCGTTATTTCTAAAATAAATATAGACTTGGCAGTAGCATGTCCATATAATAACATCTACCCAATGATAGCGATCTGAGCTCTTTATTGGTGCTTGTTTACAAATTACGTAAAGTAGGCCTGCTAGCAGTTATTCTGGAAATCTGTTTCAAGCTCAAAAAATCTCGCCAAACAAACTTCATTGGCGACAACACTCGGGATACATGCAAAGAAAATATTAATTTAAAAAGTTCGAAAGCAGTGCGAGTATCCCGTTTGGCGTCAATTGTATCCTTTCTGGCGCCGACGAAACGGGAAAAGTACCAATTATTGCCACGTTAATGTGTTGCCTTACGATTATCAAACACTAAACCTATTAAACATACCAAATTTTATTCGTATTTACATACCTTTTGAATTATTGAGAATTTATATTTTGATATTTATTTTAAAAACGTTTACAATTTGCTAGTTCAAAAGGTTTTTAGCACAACAAATTTTGAAATAAGTATAATTCTGAATGAAGTTGAAAGTTACATTTGGCCACTCTTTTTGGGACTTCTTCTTTTTCTGGATCTTAGTGTGCCAGCTTTCTTAACAGTTTTGGGTTGCATCAACTTTCTTGACTTCCGTTTTGGGGATGACTTCGCTGACTTTCTTTTGCGTCTTTCATTGCGCTTCTCTTGTGCTTTTGCAGCCACTTTATAATTTCCTGCCTCCCGTGTCAGTTGTCCACGATCCAAAGCGTTCTTTAAGTACATCTTGATTTCGGCATCCTTCTCTTTCGTATCCACATTCCTGGCATTTCTGAGGAACGTCTTGATGTTGGCGAGGTTGGTTCCCTGAGCAGCTCTTAGTGCTTGCAATGTGCGGATGGCGTTCATAACTTAGCGACCGAGACCTTTCGTCGATTCAGTCTGGTTCTCCATTTTCGGAGTAGTCGGAGGGTTTTCCGTCATCTTTAACTCTTCGAAATATCCATGGTAACTTTCTTAAAGTTTGAATTTCGTGTGATTATTAATTATATCGCCTGGATTATATCCTTTCTTAAGAACGAAGGAATTAAATCTAAATTTTTGAAATGCTTTCTTATCTGCGTGCTGCGTAATTGACACGAGCTCTCTTTGCGAGCAATGAAACTAGTTTTAACATTTAAGTGTTAAGATTTTAAAATTTTAACAGTCAAAAAAGGACTCATATAAATTATGTGAGGGCTGAACTGAACACTATTCACAACTAAACCATAGATGCTGTGGTGTTGAGTAAAGAAACTACATTTTCCTAAAAGCCATGTCATTAGGTTTGGCGATTTATTTATTTCCTATCTTGGCGGAGATTGAAAAATTACGTTTACAACGTTATCATCTTTGCTCCAACTTTATAAATAAATCTTTAAAGCATAAAAGTTTTTTTTTGAGCAATCACGATTGCTTATTTTTCTCACTTGACCGTCTTTGATGTTTGGTTCCTTTTTCAGCTTGGACCAGGGACACCGGCCCCATCGCCCACCGGCCTCTGCAGGCGCGGCTTCGAGCACTGCCTCCTGGAATCCGTTTCTCCTGGTCGGGGGCGTCTATGTCCTGCACATACGCGCGCTCACACACACACACACACACACACGCACACACACACACGCTCATACACACAAGCCTTTACACACATACACATACGCCTACGTGCATACACACAGGTCTACGCACATACACAAGCCTACACATGCAGGCACGCGCCTACACATACACACACGCCTGCACACACACACACAACTATATACACACGTAACCGCCCAGGAGGAGGGGTAGGCTTAGGGGGACAGGAGCTGTTTCTAGAAACATTAGCCCCCAATGAGTAGGGCCCTGTCGCAACTCGTGATTGCGAAAAACATGATTTAAATTCAAAATTTCAGAATTCAAGGTAATTTTTTTATTATAATTTAGCAATTAAAAGCAAAAACTCAATTACGATTAGATAGGATGGAATATGTATAAAAACAGGTATTTTCAATTCATTATCTGGTACGTTACCGTTAAAGGTTGGCGGCCCTTGGCACTTAGCTTGGCGAATTGCTTATTCTTTACCTTGGCGGCAAGAGAAAAATAGCTTTGAGCGATTAACGATATCTACAAGTATACGGTAATGTTAGAATTTAGAAATCAAATATGTTAATTAAACCTGTGAAATTTTTAGTTTGCAAGTTGCAACTGAGATAAATAATTTGAAAATGCCAAAATTAAATAAAACGTTAGTAACATACCTTTAAGTACCCATTATCGAACTATCGAATTTTATACTTGAGAGTAGAAAAAATATTTCAGTTTTTACATTTCAATGATGCACTTCACATATCCTGTTTTTACCAAAATTTGACTATAAAGTAGTGATAAAGCTATTGTCAGACGATTCAATTGCTGCAGACGACCGGAGAAATAAATCTCAGTGATTTAAAATGTTTATCAGTTACCATTTTTAGTTTGCTAAAAAAAATTTTTTGGGTCGGTCTAGCACAAAAACTGCTTCAAATATTTGAGTGAAATTTAGAACACCGATGTCCCCAAGTGAATAGATGCCCATTAGCTTTTGGCGCCAATTTCTCCAAAGTGGAGCGATTTAACGTTTTCTTCGTTATGCGTGACTGCTATATCTCAGGAAGTAACCAGTGGATTCAAGGGGGGAAAAAATCCACATATAGACCTCAGAAGGTGCAGGTGCTGATTCAGTTTTGTGGCAATAGCTCAAAGGGGGTGGTACAATTGAACACTTTCCCATTAATTGTACTACTAATATTTAATAGAAGTTGTTCTACAGCTAGGGGGATCCGCATTCTGCTCAATTCGCTCGCTAGATCTCGTTTGCTGCCTGCGGCGGATGACAATTGATGATTTTAATGCTATTTTTATCAATTCATATCTCCAGCCTCGAAAGGTTTATAAGGGATGAGGCAGAGCGGAATGGTTTTTCCGAGATGCCATATATCCAACGCTAAGAGTATTGACATGGTAGACATTGACAGTCCAGAGGAAATAGAGTTAAAGGCACCCACACATACACAAGCATAGATAGACGCAACCAGATTTTAAGACTCGAAGACTCTGCACCGTGCTCGCGTCGCCCGCAAACCCCCGTTCACTAACTTCGGTTGCTTAATGCCGCCTGCGGCAAAAAAAAAAAAAACCGATGATTTTAATGCTTTTACCCCTGGATGTCTTCAGTAGATCCTGGATGTCCGGTTTAGAGGAGTGAGACAGAGCGGAATGGCTTCCCCTGTATATCTTGTATCCCAAAGTACCAGCATTGATCTGGTACACTTTGACAATCCGGAGAAGATAGGGTTTCAGAGACACATACACAGAGACGGATGTGCACAGGTGCTTTTTTTTTTTGTTTTTTGTATAGATTTAGTTGAAATTTGGAATAAAGTGTATCTACGCAAAAACCGGCTCTGATTCAATTTTGGCACCAATCGCTCGAAAGAAACTGATTTTTGACATTTTTTGGGCGAATGATAATTAGCTCAATTAAATCAACAATGTGGTAGATGAATAACACCTAAATGTTTTCACTCACGATTGACACAAGAAAACCTTTCATGATTTGATTCATCGATGTGTAATAGTAGTTCAAGGATTTAATTGGGGAGAAACAGCAATGATTTAAAATTGTTATCTTTCGCTATCTTCTATTAGTTAACAAATAAAATCTTTGTAATTAATTCAAGCAAAGCTTTTAAATTGCTTTTTAATTTTCGCTTTTGATTCTGCATTTGCGAACAGCAAAACGTAGTAAACTAGTTTAATATTCCGTGTTTAATTTTCATTTCTATGAAGATCGCAATTCTGTAAAAACAGTTTTTAAGGATTACTTAGCACAAAAACATTCGAATTATACTTTTACTTCCGAAAGTTCACAAAGTTCGTCAGTGTGTGGACAGATTATAACCTTTTGAAACGTAACAAATCATGTGATTTACTGCATTTAGTCATCATACATGTAACCCTGCAATAAGATTTCATTTTCTACGTCATTCAGTTCCTAAAATGAGATTAAAGTTCAGTTGAATTTGGTCTATCCAATCAATTTAGTAATTAACTTGAATTTGCATTTTCTTTAGAGGCTTTGATTAAAACATAATTGCAAATTACTGAATGTTCATGTATTTGTTTCCATATGATTAGAGCGACCTGTCGTAAATAGGAATGTCTATCGCGTTATTTACCTTCTAATTAATCAAATTAGTTGTAAGGTAATTTTCTTCTACATGGTTAGGGATTGCTTCTTGTTTTGCAACATTCTAATTCTTAATTTATACAGTAAATATAATACAAACAAAAATATACATTAATGCTATTTTATAAGCATACTTAATTTAATTTTTAATCTTAATTACGTCTGTGAATGTATTTTGAGTAAATATAAATAGTTCAAGAAGTTTCTTTGCTCTGCGGTGTGACTCATATACAACATGCAATGTTTCCAAATTTGTTTATTTTTCATTCAGCAATCACATTTCTTATTGTTCTCATTTGACTGTTTTGATGTTCATATATGATTTTATTTTCCCCCCGCTTTCCTCTACAGCACCACCGTCGACCGGGCCCTCTCGATGCTTCTCATCTAGCAAAAGCCGTCTCCAGATTGCGTCCATATCCTACACACACAAGCATACATACACACACGCATGCCGACACAACCACACACATACACACCCACCACTACTCACACACTCATGCCTGCACACAGACACAAACGCACATGTGATTGCGAAAAACATAGTTTGAATTCCAGGAGTCAAAATTCAAATTAATTTTTAAACTTTTTATCAACACGCTTTTATTAGCTTCACCTGTATGTATGTATGTATATGTATGCATGTATGTATCTTGTAACGGAATCTTGCAGCTCAAATTTCGCCCACTTCCTGCGATCGGATTCTTTTGAAATTTGGCACGCGACCTCATACCCGATGACAACGCAATATTCTATAATCAAATTAATTAATTAACTCTTTTAAGTGTTAGTTTCCTCCAATTTTAACCAATATTTTGGCATACATCCAACAATAGGAAAAAGGAAAAATTTAAAAATAAAAAAAAACACTAAAAAATGTTCGCAAAAAATTATTTAAAAATATCTTCAAAAACCTTCAATTTTTCTGCATCAGACAAAATTTGTTCCAGTGTTCCAAGGTAGTTAGAACATGAAATATAATTGTTTTTAACTAATTTCATGCTAAAGTTTAGGTGAGCCTTCAATTGGAAATTCATTGCTGATCAGACCATTGTTGAACAAAACTTTTATTCAAATGCATCTCAAATTTTCAAAGTAATATAAATATGATTTCCGCAAACATACATCGTTGACTCACAGTAGCTTCCCATCGGGGTGCTCTTGTCTTAATTTTAAGATATTACCTCGTACTCGTTTTATAAATAATTTCGTCGCCTGATAATTCTCCAACATAAGACTAAAAAACAGAAAAATAAGATAATAGTTTAAAAAACTAAAAAAAAAAAAAAACATGCTTTCGTAGTAAAATGAACTACAAAGTAAAAAATAATCTTTGGATGATAGTAGTTGACCAATTACTTAATTTTAATGTAATACAAAAAAGCGTGGGGGGCTTCTTATCAGTTGTCTTGAATTTTTTCCATTTGTTGTAAAAGCAAAAATGTAAATAGACAGCACCTCACGCTTTTTTGTATTACATTAAAATTAAGTGATTGGTCAACTGCTATCATCCAAAGATTATTTTTCACTTTTTAGTTCATTTTGCTACGAAAGCATGTTTTTTTAGTTTTTTACACTATTATTTTTTATTTATTTATTTATTTTTTGCAATGTCAAGTTTTTTCAGACGTAGGTTTCATAGAAGTGAGTCTGATACTCTGGTTTTGCACTGAAAAATAATTGAACATTTTTTAAAACAAACCCTTAGGAAAAAAGATGGCTAGATGATTTTAAATATATTTTAGGGGAGAACAACCCCCTAAATGACCCTTTTTGCTACAAGTGTTCATGTTTTTGAACTTTTTAATAACTATAGCTCCTCAGAAGCAGGTTAACGGTGAATATAATGCTTCCTTCCCTCTAAATCAAAGTAAAGGTTATGAAGCTGTCAAAAAACAAAAATCAAGGGGGTTGTGAGAGAGGGGCTACTTCTGAAAATGGGGAGGGGGGAGATGAAGGGGAAAAAGGTGGACTTATTTAAATTTAGGGAAATTTCACATGAGAATTACCAAGAATGGTGTCAGAATTCTTTTGAAGTTTTTTTTTTTTAAATTTACATTGCTGTTGTATTTCAAGACAAATATCAAATTTAACACCTAAGGATTTGATTCATGTATAATTTTCTCTTTCTTATTATAAAACAAAATGTTTTTCAAAACTTTATAAGTTACTCATCTACAAATGATTGTTACTTGATTGTCCGCAATTAAATGGAGAATTAATATAAATAATTTGCGGTACATTATTAAAATTAATTTTCAAAGATCCAGTCTCGGACTTGGTTTCTATCTCTTTCGTAAGAATGATCCGTGTTCATAAAAGAAAAATCCCCAGTTTAACTTCCTGTATAACATGCGTGTTATAACAGCTCAATTAACAATATTTCAAAAAAATCATACACCAAATTGAAGGTAAGTGAACCTAGTTTTGCTTACAAATGTTCAATTTGTCCGCCTAAAATTATACTACACAGTGCACATGTCTATTCTTAAGTTTAATTTTCCAGGTTTGGGTTAACAAATCTGAAGTATGGTAACCAATATAGGGGCATGTGCAAGCGCTTTTCTTGTTTATTTATTAGAAGAGTATTTCTTTAAGTTACTTTCATGCGTCATTGTTGCCAAAAAACAAAATAAATAATAGTAATTATAAAGTTGCTTTTTATTCATAAGATAATCAACTTCACATACACGCGGTACCACGAGCAAAGCACCTTGTACAAACACAGTAAGGATCTATAACACAAAGAGGAGAAAATAACACTCAGGTCACCGGTGGGAATAGAACCCACGACCTCTGGCACGAAGAGAAACACTGCCTCAGAGCTACGAAGGTTCCAATCATAACGCAAGTTTTTTTCAGTAAAGTTAACGAATCCGTTTTGAAAGTAAACTCCTCATATACTTTGCGCACATTCATCTTTGACTACTAAACTTCAAGACACGTTGTCCGAGTACCAGTATTCAGTTTTCGCAAATATCTGAAAACAAAACTCTTTGCGCACAGAATTCGCGCAGCAAAAAAAAAAAAAAAAAAAAAAAAAAAAAAAATTGAAACGTTCCTGGAAAATAATGGGCAGCTAATGTACCAAATTTCTGCTAGTAACATATCTGGCAAAACCAGGAAAGCTTCCCGCTAAAAGTTAGTAACTTTTCTGAAACTAATCTGGAATCTTTCTAAAAAATTCAGAAAGCTTCCCAGTCAAGGCCAGTCACGTTTATGTCCCAACTCAGGAACCAAACCTTAGGTGAAAACTCATATATGTACAGCTTGACACCATTCTGATTTACCGGGAAAGCTCTTAAAGCAAATATGGCCGAAGCTAAGACGGAATTGCAGGCAATTCCTTCAAAGCTACCAATCTGATTTCGCTCTTACTTGGGGCTCCGTCAACGCGTAGAGACTGTAGCTAAGCTGAAGAGGAAGCACGTAATTAAGAAACCTAATGTCTTTTTACACTAGTAGCTAAAAATGTTTTTCCCCTATATTACAACGAACTAACACTCTGTTACTTTTATGTGTGACACAGTTACAATTCATATAACAAAATATTCTTCTATTAATAATTAATATTTTTAAAATCCTTCTTTATATTCTAAAGGCAAAAAAGTCTGCAAAAAGTATAATAAAAATAAAAAAAGACACTGATATATAAAAGTAGATTTCTTCGAAAAACTTACACATTATTTGGACAAACTGCGTTTTGCATTTTGAACATTTAATAATTCAACTATCGAAGTCCTCTTCCAATTGCTTGTACTTGAGCTACAAAACCCACGTACGTCTTAGAGGAATATTAATTTTCCGCAAGATTGACAAACGTACGATAAAGTACTTAGCTTTTTTTGCAGTTTATGATGTTAAAGAGGATCTGTCAAAATCAATGTTTCATGTTTCCGTCTTTTACGTAAAAATAATCTCGGTGCTCTATTTTTAGAAAATGGCATGCTCTCTCACAGTGGTGGGATAAGTTGAAAGTAAAAACAAAATTGTAGTTAAAAAAACTAAAAAATAAACACACTTTTATAGCAATATTAACTAAAAAGTAAAATATTTGACCAAACCATTAACATTGATGTAAGAATACGTGAAGCGCTGTCTATTTACATTTTTACCAGGACAACAAATGAGGAGTTTCTTTTAAAACGAATTATATCCAGTTATATATATATATATATATATATATATATATATATATATATATATATATATATATATATATATATATATATATATATATATATATATATATATATATATATATATATATATATATATATATATATATATACATATATAAATTTTTTTCGGCAAAAATGGAAAAAACGTTTTACACAAATGCACTAAATGTTAGAATTTCACATTTTTCACTATGGTTTGGTAGAATAACAAGTGACTTTTGACAAAAGTCTAGGAATGTTTCCTTAATTTTATCAGACCTAAATTGCCAATTTTAATCTGGATATATTCCCTTTTAGTGTAAAACAGTGGATATCATCCCTTTTGAAAAACACAAAACAAAAAACAAAAAAACACGCATTTGCTAGTTTACTTTCAAAACGGATTATATCCAGTTTTATATTTTTTCTTGGCAAAACGAAAAAAAAAAAAAAGTTTTACGCAAAAACACTAACTGTTAGAATTTCGAAATTTTCACAATGTTTTGGTAGAATGATAAGTGACTATTAGCATGTCTAAGAATTTTTCCTTAATTTTATCATACTGCCAATCTAACTGCCAATTCTATTTTGGATATATTCCATTTTGGTGTAAAACAGTGGATATCATCCCTTTTGCAAAAAAAAAAAAAAAAAAAAAAAAAACACGTATTTTTTTTCACAAATAAACTTTAAAACTGAAACAAAATATTCAAAATTTATTAATATATATATATATTTTGCTTTACTTTATTCCTTTCTTCTAACTTTATTCTTTTCATTGAACATTTCAAAAAAAGTAAAAGGACATTCGATCCAATTGAGTATGAACAATGAAACCACCCAAGCCGATTCAAACAACAACGTTGTAAGTATTAATAAATCACAATTTTTATCACAATTAATCACAATTTTTCAATTAACTACAATTTTATCATTTTTAATCATAATTTAATAGTAATAGCAATCATTTAATATTAATTTAATAAAAACAATTTGAGGTCACGCTTGCCTAACTGATAACAGACTTGCATAAGGCGCAAGGTGCTGTGATGTCTTCATACGGACGGGTACCATGCTTGATTGGAAATGCTCAGAAAGTGTCTGCTTATATTAGAGATTCTGAAAACGAAAAAAAAAAAAAACCCGTTTTTTTTCCAAAAGTGGATATAATCTGTTGAAAGTAAACTCCTCAAATGGACAAAATTTAAGAGAACTGATATGAAGCACCCCACGCTTTTTTAAACATTTAATTATTTGGTAAATTCTGCCGTGGGCAGGTAAAGGGCAGTAACTGCAAAATTCTAATTTTTTTTTTATTTTTTGCATTTTTGTCCTCTATTGAACGTTAGCTTTGTTTTACAAGCTCGCTTATCTGTTTTCCGCTGAAAAGAAGGTGCGAAAAAAACGTCTAATGCAAACATTTCCCTATTGCTAGCATTGCATCCAACACACATTTCTTCAAATATCTCGAAAACTTATTTCAGCATATACTGCCATTCACCTGCCCACGGCAGAATTATTTTATCATACTTAACATCCAGAGAATTTTTTTACTTTTTAGTACATATAGCTGCAAAAGCGTGGTTTTCTAGTTTTTTTAAACCAAATTGTTTTTTTTTTTAGTTTTACTTGTTTTATAACAAACTATTTATTTTAACATAACTCAAGATTTTTTATATTCAAGAAACTAACTAAAAAACGACTAAAGGGCTCGGGTATCAATCATTAATGTATGTGTGTCAAAACCATAGTGGTTTAAAAATTTGAGATACATTTCAATAAAAGCGTTGTTCAACAATGACATTGATCAACAATGAATTGCCAGTTGAAGGCTTACCTAGATTTTGGCATGAAATTAGTTAAAAACTATTGTCATTCACGTTTCAGTTGTTTTTGAACATTGGAACAAATTTTATCTGATGCAGAAAAATCAGGGGCTTCTACCGATATTTAATTCTAATTGTGTAATTATTAATGGATCAATTCATGCAAAAATGATTAAAATTGGATTAAACTAACAATTAAAAGTTAAATGAAATACAAAGCCAGCTCAGTCAATTCCAGCCGAGGACTGCAGTTTCGTGCTATTAGCACTCATCAGCCTGACATAGGAAGTGACTGAGCTGGAGGTGGAAAACCTCTTAAGAAGACCAAGAGTGCCAAACAAACTGGTAGCTAATATATAATTAGCACTGACCAGACGGGTGACCGAAGCAATGGTTCTGTTCAACTCGAAGAATGAAGGCAAGGCATTGTATACTCAGTCAGTTACCGCTTTATAGCCGGGGCAGAAATACATGAAATACCCCCCCCCCCCCCACAATGCCTTGTTTTCATTCTTCGAGTTGAACCGAACCATTGCTTCGGTCATTCGTCTGGTCAGTGCTAAATATATATTAGCTACCAATTTGTTTGGCACTCGTGGCTTCCTTAAGAGGTCTTCCACCTCCAGCTCAGTCACTTCCTATGCCGGGCTGATAAGTGCTAATGAGCACGAAACTGCAGTCCTCGACTGGAATTGACTGAGTTGGCGGTGTATTTCATGTATTCCTACATTAGCCCTGGCTATGAGATAACTTATTGAATATACACTGGCTTGCCTTCACTCTTCGAGTTGAACTGAACCATTGCTTCGGTCACTCATCTGGTCATTGCTAATTATATATTAGCTACCAGTTTGTTTGGCACTCTTGGCTTCGTTAAGAGGTTTTCCACCTCCAGCTCAGTCACTTCCTATGCCGGACTGATGAGTGCTAATAAGCACGAAACTGCAGTCCTCGGATGGAATTGACTGCGGTCCGGTGTATTTCATGTATTTCTGCCTTAGCGCTGGCTATAAGGCGGTAACTTACTGAATAATTAAAAGTTAGTTAATTAATTTGATTATAGAATATTGCATTGTCATCGGGTCTTGGGTGGCAAGCCAAATTTCAAAAAAATCCAATAGCAGGAAGTGGGTGAAATTTGAGTCGCAAGATTCCGTTACAAGATACATACATACATACATACATACAAGTGAAGCTAATGAAAGCGTGGTAAGAGTTTGAACATTACGTAGAATCACGTGTTCGTCGTTTGAGTCAGGCATAGTTCTGTTTTTTCAATTCGAGGTTCTGAAGAAGTACTGGTGTGATGAAACAATCTTTGTAAATCGATTGCTTATAAGTAGTGATAAATTGAGGTGTAATATTTGTTGATATCCAAGGGAGTACAGATATCTGTTTGATTATTCCATTGGATTTAAACTTTAGGATTTGACACTGGATTCTAATTGAACATTTAATGCATGTTTAAAGGATGCGAAGTTTAATGACTTACATTAAGTGAGGAATGTGTGGCACTCTATTAAAAAAATAGAACTCTTTTGTGTATATGGTTGTTATATATAAAATATTTTTTTATCTTTCTTCTTCCGTACAACCTATCAAACAGAGGCATCAGCAAATAAATAAAGATAAGTAATGGTGTATTGGCTGCCAATACCATCATAAACTCCTTGTAATAACGTCTCATTTTTCTCTACCTATAAATCGAAATATTTTTCTTTTATTTTTGCAATTGTTTGTTTCGTTCTGAATTAGAAAAAAATAAACCTAAAATTTTTAAAAGAAATAAAATCCTAAATTTCGGTTAATGAAGTTTTGTGCCGTATTTTCTTGGATACAAACCACAAATAGCAGAGCAGTGATAGTGGGTTCAAGTAGAATTTTCTGAAACTATAAGGAAGCTCGGACCCCCCCCCCCCCCCCACTCCTCCGTAAAAACTCTTCAAATTTGCTTACAAAAATCATTACCATAATTAAAAACAGCCTTTTTTTTTTTTTTTTCAGTTATAAAATGTGTTGTCAGCCCAAAATTTTCGGAAACGGAAACCCAAAATTTTCAGAATTTTCGGACATTTAAGATCAGAAAGACTCTTGGATTCATCTTATGTCGGTTTATCTTACAGATTTTTGCTTTGACTTTTGAACTGCGCCGCAGACAATCGAAATGAATTTTACTACCGTTGCTGTTATCTATTCAATTTGTTGAGCTTAAATTTTTAGATATTATGCTCCATTTTTTATTTATTTATTTATTTTTTTTTTTTGTGTATGTTTTATACTTCTGATTAAATAATCTAAATAGCAAAAAATATGCATTAGAATGTTTCTAAAATTCTAATTGTTTACGATTTTTAATGTGCGATAATACACGAGAAGTTTTGCAAAACATTTTAAGAGGACATTAGGTAATGCCAAGATTTGACATTTTGCCTAATTACAGAGAAAACTTTGGTAATTAATCACTGTCTCTCAGAGGGAAATAAGATCTAATCTCAAATCAAGAAAGCGCCAACAAGACACAAAAAAGAATATTATAGAAGTCACTGCTCTTTAAACTTTCCTTTTCTGATTACTCTACTACTTAGGTGCTAATGGCCTTGGAAATTGAAAGAGAAATCCTTCGAACCCCGTTAACGGTATTTTCCTTAACTTTTCAGAGCACTAGTTTGTAATCATTAGAAAACTAAAAAATTTTGTGATTTTCAAAATACAAATGCCGTTGCAGTGTATAAACTAACACAATTAAGCAAGTTTACATCGGAAAATTTAATCCGGTTGCTGCGAACTGTAGAGTGGAAATTTTGGTTGGAAATAAAATAATTTACTGCACAAAAATGTAAAAGAGGTGTATTATGTATGCCGTATAAAATTACAACTGTGCAATAAGAGTTCTTTATTTAAGTAAGAATTTCCAGTTGAAAGACATTTTAAAAAAGGAAAGTGAACTTTAAGCATTATTACATATAGCAGGGGTTCCCAAGTTTTTCCCAGTCGTGGGTGGCACTTAAACAATGATACTTTTCTCACGGCACCGTAATTATTTATCTCTACTACATATCTACAGCTATCCATCTATGCGTTTGAATACGTACATTTATTCATTTCTTTATACATAAATAGAGTTGTATACAGGGTGTTCCGTTTTAACCTGCAAGACCTTTATTTTCGCAAACGTTAGTCCTAGATGTATACTTCCCATTGCAAAAATGTTCAAAATCAGATACAGAGTTGAGATATTGAAAGTTTGAAGTAAAAATAAAAATTAGTCAAAAAATACAAAATCAACTTTTTATACGGGCCCCAAGTCCCCTAACTTATGTTTAGGGAAATAATCTCTATTAAAAAATAATTCCAACACAAAAAGTTTGAAATTAGTACGACCAATATTCACCGAGATATGAAACGCAGCGTTTTGTGACTTACACCACTTTTCACTCGACGTTTCGGGGGGAAATAGATCGTTAACAAGTGCTTAAAATTATATGAGTGAATAGATTGTGGTTCTTCAAATTGATCGAGGTTTCGTCGTGTGTTTTTGCATTTTGCATATCACGGCATAACATTTGCATTTATTTTTGAATAGCAATGAAAAATATAAATACCTAACATTTTTGCAATTGGAAGTATGCATCTAGAACTAACGGTTGCGAAAATAAAGGTCTTGCAGGTTAAAACGGAACACCCTGTATAATCTAGATTCCAGACCAAATCTTAAATTATTTTACATACTTCCACATCATGTGGGTTTCTTTCTTTCTTTCTTTTTTTTTTTTGTGTGTGTGTGTGTGTAATTTTGTATAAGCATTGATATTCCTTCCTAATATTTTAGCAAAGGTCCAAACTCGACGTCATTTTTTGAAGTATCCATCTTTTCTTTGGCAAAAGACGAAATGCAGACTTGGTCTTCGATTTGGATCACATCTAGTATCCCCACGGATAGTTTGCAAACATGTCTTTTCTCACGAAATAACCCGTTTTCAATTTTTTTCCTTTAAAAATGTTTCTGATTTTTTTCCCACTTTGGGATTAGCACTAGTTTTGGCAATGAATTAAGATTTCATCTTTGAGGTAAAAGAACTCAAAATTTTGTCCATAACTGTGGAAGATGCGCATTCTTCAGAATTCGTTAGGCATATAAAAAATACTTTTTCGTTTGTTGAAACTCAGTTACATGAAAATGTACCGTGCACCACCAAGTCTTACAGGCCTTATCAAATCTAACTACAGTAACACATTTTGTAAAGATTGAAATTTGCTTTAGAAACTGATAAATTTTTAATGAAACGATTTTAAAATAGTGGAAATGATGCTGGATGAATGTATTAATTATATTCCTGGATCCCATTCACTTTTAGTTTTTTATGCAAAAGAACATAGATGTGTTGATAGGTTTTGCTGAATGCATACTCAACAAAGAAATAGAACGGCTGTCATATTCGATATTCAGTCATATCCTGCTTTAAAGGGTTACACGCAGGAATCCCCATAACTAAACAAGATATTTTCATATTACATTACTGTACCTACCTCTCCTCTACATTTGGTTTTACCGGATTTTTGATTGCGTTAATATTGAAAATTCCGCGTCTTATGGCAATTTTAATTATGGTGTATTAAAATGCAGGACAGTTAGTGACTGTCTTGCATTTTAATAAAGCTAATAAAAATGCACCAGGACATGTATGTAACTCAAAATCGACATTTTTGACTTGTGGCGGTGTTGTATTAGGTGTGCTATGTATCGAAACACTGCCCTTGAGTTTTACAAATTTCCTCACTTAATTTATTAGTAAGGAATAGCTAAAATATTCGCTTAAATATTTGAAAGAATGAGTTTTACATCTTTTCTAAATATACACATACAAATTTTTACTTTCTTCTATATCTAATATATAGAAGAAAGTATTGGATTCGTGCAAATTTTCGAATTTCGAATTTTGACGGATTCGAACGTTTTGAGGTGTGCTGAGTTCATTTCGACTATTTTTGGAAAATGTCTGTCTGTCTGTGTGTGTGTATGTATGTATGTGTGTGTGTATGTATGTGTGTCACGTCTGTGTGTGACCAGTTTTTTGTGGCCGCTCTACAGCAAAAACTACCGCATGAAATCGAACGAAATTTGGTACACATATGTGCCCGTATGTGAACTTGTGCCCATTGGTTTTTGGCGAGAATTCCTCCAAGGGGGGTGGAGCAATGGGACGTTTTTTGAGTTACGCGTGCTTGCTATTCCTCAGGAAGTAACTGGCGGAATCAAACAAAATTTGGTCCATATGTTGGTATTAACAGGAACAGGTGCTGATTCAATTTTGGTGTCAATAACCCAAACGGGGGTTGAGCTATAGAACGTTTTTTTGTCGTCAATTGTGACTGCTGTATCTCAAGAAATAATGAACGGAATGAAAGAAAAATTTATCGGCAAGTAGCCCTTAGTGGGTATAAGAGCTGATTTTATTTTGGTGTCAACAGCTAAAAAGGGGGTAGCGCAATCACCCGTTCTTTTTTTCCATTTTGAGTGCCCTATCTCAAGAAGTAATGCTACGTTCTGGTTGAAATTTGGAATACAGTAAACTCCCGATTATCTGCGGAATTGGGTGGCACAAGTGCCGCGGATAATAAAAATCGCGGATAACCGCAAAAAGACTAAAATGGGGGACAAATCGGGTAAAAATTGTCCTATCTCAAATTCTTAACTGTATTGATGCATAACACTTTCTGCAAACAGTGAAAATATATATAGAGTACAGTACAAATGTTTTGTATTTTTGCACAACCGAACCTAACAAACAAGTGTATGTACGGTGAAGAACGCACAATAATAATAATAATATTAATAATAATAATAAAATAAAATTAAATCAATCAATCAAGCAAAAACAATTAAGTGTAAATTTACAATTTTTCAAAAAAAAAAAAAAGAAAACCAATCACTGGTATTCGCTTTTTACTGCGAAAATATATGTTCGTGATTGTTGATTGATTCGCGGATAAACCGCTCGCGGATAATCGAGAGTCTGCTATATGTGAATCTATATGTAAACAGGCTTTGGTTTAACTTTGGCGCCAATCGCGCCAAGAGGTGCTGATTTATTTTTATTATCATTATTTTTTAGCGAATAAAAATAGTTTTATTAATGCAACAATAAGAAAGATAAATCGTAATAGATTGTCGTCTGCGTATTTCTCGTGATTTTAATTGTATGGAAATGATCGGAAATATTATCTCAATGATTTAAAATTTTTAACTGTTGCCAACTTATGTTTGTTAACAAATAAAATATTTAATTAATTCAAGCAAGGCTTTTAAAATAACTTTCAATTTTCGCTCTTTGCTTTGCTTTTGCAATAATTCAGACATTGGGATGGTCGTCAAGTTTTTGCATGTGTAATTTTGTTTTTGTTGGGAATATTGCTTCCTCGTCAAGCATGGGGAGGGATCAGAAAAAGGAAAAAATATAGAAGAAAGTTTCGTGATGGCCACAACATACTAGTTCTTTTTTTTTTTTTTCGAAAAAGATATACAACACGTGACTTTTAATTCAGGTTTGTTTCAACTGATGGATAAAGTTGCTCGGTATATTAATTTAATCTGAAGCTTGATATTAACTAGCATTACCAATAAATGTTAGTAGGTATTAGTGGGAAAATATGTTCGTTTAACCCTAAGTAAACTTGTTAAAATTTACTTCAATTTAATAAAATCTTTACAGCACAGAGATTTTACTTCAGGCTTTTACTATCTTTTAGAAAGAATGCAGCAAAAGAAGACAGATATTGCATTAATAGAAATAAACATAAGCTTATCTCAAATTTTATCTATCATTACTAGCGAATAATTTATGTTTCTACAAAGCTGTGATCACATTTCAATGTCTGCCACTATTAGCTTATCTGTTCAGATACTTCAGGCATATGTACAGATTGCTGATGCTATCCTTTTATTCAGAGCAGGGTGCCGCCCTGATCAATCAAATGCCGTTACAGACAAGAGGGCTCACGCCCTAATACAGAAATTTTGGCACGCGTCATTACAACAGGCATAAATATTTTCGTGGATCAAAAGCACTTATAAAAGAAATACTGCACGAAAGTGTTTCCTTTTCTTAAAAAATAGATACGCATACTTAATGCTTACGTCTTAGAATCATTTAGATAAACACTTCATTTCAAAATTAAAATGTTTCAAAGAGTGGTAAATATGTTAATGTGTTATAGTTGTTAATTTTATATAATTATGTGATTAAAGTAAATTTAATTAGAAGCAGTATGAATAGCTATTCACTAAGTAAACTTAAAGTTTTTTGCTCTAGTTAAATTTACGTTCGAACTTGAACCTATATACTTTAAGACAAATTTCAAAAGCTTGCAAAGAGAATGTAGTGACAAAATCGTGAAAAAAAAATCAGTTACGTTAAAATAAAATTTAAATTAATACAATTAAAGAAAAAAAATCAAAAGTTTATCTTTGAGCGAAAAACCTGGCTGTTTTCAGGTTAACATTTTCGTCATTCCTCTTCAGAAGCATTCAAAAAGTACATGGGTCTAGAAAATAAACCAAAAGTTTTTTTTTTTTTTTTGTCACTATACTTCGCTAAGCATTTGAAATGGTTGTGTACTTGTTTACTACCACTAAATTATCTTTAACTAAAAATTTTCTCGTATTGAATTTTCTCATTCGTTACACAGCGGTTTTCGGACATCAGCTTTTCATAAGTTTGACCAAGAAATAGAGTTTAAAGTCGGAGCATTAATGAACTGAACGCCCATGCAGAGTGTTTGTTCTTTAAGTCCAGCAGTACATTAGTTTAAGTAATCAAGTACTTCAGTTTGATTCATGAAAATAATAATAATAATAATAATTGTTCTCGTAATAATAAAAATAATGATTACTGTCAGGATCATCATCTTAATAATAATAATAGTCATAATCGTAATAATATTAAAAATAACCAGAATAACAAAAACATCAATAGTATTCATAATAATAGTAATTGTTATCATTATTATTATTTTTTTATTATTATTATTTTAATGATAATATTATTTTATTATTATTATTTTAATATTATTGTTTTATTATTATTACTATTATTGTTATTGTTATGATAAATTGTTATTACTATTATTATTATTTATTATTATTATTATTATTATTATAGAAGATAAGGCTTTAAAATATGGGCTCAGGTGTAAATATGGGCACCCCTCCCATGTGGCTATGAAAGGTATACTGAATACAGCGATGGCGAGGACAGCAGAGAGCAGTTGGAAACATTCTTTCAAGTAGTGTGGATGTAGCGTGAGTTATTGTGCAAACTGGTGTTCATTCTGGACTGCAAACTTTTGAGAGGTATGTGCAATCGTTTTCTTTTCATGTTCCTATGTTTAGTTAAAAACTATTCCACAGCGATAACTGGAAATCGGAGATCTTAAGCTACATTTTGAAGCACACCTTTAGCCACGCATATTCTTACGTTACATGTGATAGTAATCATCTTTCTTAGGTGGGGTTGGTGTAAATACGAGTCCAGATTTAAAGGGTGCCCATAATGATTCCACCTCTTTTTTTTTAAACAACAAAAATTGTTTCTCAAGCGATGCAACTTACATCTTTAGTGATGGAAAGTTCTTTGAAGACACTCGGGGAGAAGTGTGGGGGAAATGTGCTATGTGAAAATGTGGGCACACTTAGATTGTACAGGGGCTAAAAGAACCGGTTATGGTTTGCGATTTCTGTAAATACTTTTTTTCTGTGATAAATAAATTTTCTACCATTTTATATTTCATCCTGTTTTTAAACTAGTTTTTGTCTTTTTTTTTTTTTTGAAGAGGGCCCATATTTATATCTCATTTTTTTCTCGTGCTTTTTTTAAAGCTTTTTGTAAAGCGTCGTTTTTGAAACGAACCTTTGTTCTGCCTTCTTGCATTTCGGAGAATTGTTATATTTTTTGATCAAAACGCAATGATCATCGCATTTTGGAAAATTGTTTTATTTGAAGTCAAAAATCTAGAATTTTTCGAACTAAAAGTAATTTTTTATCAAAATCAAAAGAGAGTGCGCATATTTACACCTTTTCCTCCAATAATAATAATAATAATAATAATAATAATAATAATAAGTACTAGAGGAAAAATACTTTTCTTATAAGATAAATTTTGAAATTAAGCTTTTCTCGAACAATCACATTGCTTATTGTTCTCACTTGGCAGTTTTGATGTCCTATGATTTTATTTTCCCCTCGCCTCCCTCTGCAGCACCACCGTCGGCCGGCCTCTCCCGCTGCTGCCCCACTAGTGAGCAAAGTCTCCAGGTTGCGTCCATATACAACATACACACACGCATTCATACACAGACCTGCACACACACACACATACACACACACACACACTCGTGATTGCGAAAAACATAATTTGAATTCCAGATGTAAAAATTCAAATTAATTTTTAATTTTTTTTTCTTTTTCATAAGACCCGCTTGTTTATGGCAATTTCAATTTGCTGCGCGTTGAAATACTTGAGTTTATGTTTCATTATAATACATACATATAGCAAAATAAATACTGCTGTAACATTACTTAATATCTGTTTAACCTCTGCACATTATCGAAGTTCCCAAACATCCTTGGAATTTCCAGAAATTCATTCCAACTTTCCAATCCTTAAATAAATATTGAACCGAAGTCTTAAGAGTTTTAGTTCCATCTCCTGATAATTTTCTTCTAGAAAAGAAAATACATCGAATGACATCCGAAACCGGTAGAAGATATCCCTTAAGTTCAGGACTGAATAATAATTGGGGATTTAGATTTGAAGCTGCTGGAAAATAAATAGAATAGGAAATTCAATATGCTTGTGGGTTTTAATCAAACTTTTCGCTTGAAGTTTGGTGCGCACTTGAAGTTATGCTATTAAGTTCTACAAAGAAAATGACCCAAACTTTAATGATTTTTTCAAATGAAGAATGAAATCCTATGTTTCAAAACGTTTTTGGTGAATAATATTCTTAGAATAAAATTTTTATTTGTTTAAAATCATTATTAAATTAATAGATACTAATATTTAGGGAATACATTACAGTGATGAATAGTAAAAAGCGAAAAACACAGACAAAAAGGCCAGTTGAGTAACAATTAATTCCTACACAAATGTAATATCATTCTTTCGTTCAATTTCAAATCATATTTTTCAAAAAATGTAAGCGTTTGATGGTGAAAATACTAACGTGCAATACTACGAATACTAACTTAATTATATATACAGGATGATTAGAAAGTCATCTCCAACCTGTTTATCAATTTATTTTATTTATTAATTTATTTTCTAAAATACCTTTAATTTTATACGCAAATATTTCGGCTGGTACACAATATTTTGAATATCTATTTTCATTTTAGTTTTCTCATGCACGATGGCATTTTCAGACGCTTCAGTTTATAATAAGGTCAAAATGTTTTTTTCAATCTGGATTCGAATCTACAAAGGGTAGTTTCAAAATAAAAGTTGGATCGCCATCGCTTTTCGTTTTTCCCGTAAGTGTACGTCGTTTAGTGGCATTTACGCAAAATTCCGAATTTTAAAATCGTCTTACTCACAAAACTTCATAGATTAAAATCAGTCCTTTAAGAACGTTGAAAACTTGAAAAACCTCCATAATCACGTATTAGGACCGTGTATAGAAATTTATTTTGGGATGCACTCAGGGCCGGATTTGGAAGTGTGGAGGCCCCGGGGCAAACGAAGGAGTGAAGGCCCCTAATCAGGGTTCGAAAAGATCATCATATTTTCGAAAATATCCGATACTTTGATATACAGTAGAAGACCATTATAACGCCGACCTATATAACGTAATTCTCTACAAACCGTACAACTTTCCAGAAGTAAACAATAGGTTTTGAAGTTTAAAAAATACCTTTGTTTTGTTATGCAAACATAAAAATTGTTATTTTGAAACAGTTTTTCATCTTTCCATTTTAATCCAAAGGTTTTAAATGGAAATTAGTACCCCCTTACAGTAAACAGAAAATACCAGATGGCTCTTGCAAATGCAGCTGATATGCAAACCAAGAAGCTAGCAGAAGTGCAGGATAATGCACTTTCTTTTGATTGTGAAACATAGGTATTTATTTGTGAATAACTAATAGTAATGTTGGTGCTTTAATACTCATTGCAGATAAAACTCATTCTGAAGTGCTAATATAGAGACATATTCTGAACATTAGTTTCAAAATTTGTGAAATGATCTATATAGCGCAAAAACCTGTATAACGCAAAAGCTCTGGTCCCAAGGTGTGCGTAATAATGGTCTTCTACTGTATATCCGAATATATTGATATATATGTATATATCCGATATTTTCGACCCGTGAAAGCTAGGGTATTTTGTAAAAATTTTATTGTGGAGGCCCCTTTGTTGTGGAGTCCCCGGGGCAGTAGCCCCGCCTGCCCTCCCCTAAATCCGGCCCTGGATGCACTTCATGTTATGAGAACTTTCCAAATTTGAGCTTGAGAACACAAAAATTCTTATTCACGATGAGTAGCTTTAAATATGTTTTGTGAGGAGACACAGCCCTTTCGACATCCCCTGCAATATGTCATTGTCTCGCATTAAAAAAAAAAAAAAAAAAAAAAAAAAACAATTTTTAAAAAATACAGACAGAAAGAAAAGAAAAATCACTTCAATTTCCAAATTTTTTAGTTTTTTTTTTTTCACAAAAGCAGAGAAAACTTACAAACATGTTTCATGTGGCCCAGTAGGAAACAATCCCTATAAACATAAAACAACGACTAAATAAAAGTTACAAAACACTGTAGAAAATATGGGTTTATCCTCACATAAACAATAGCCGATGATCGAGTAACCCGCGTGTTTCAACAATGAAACTTGCACCACGGCATGATAACTTGATAATATGTTCTGATGATGCTTAACATTCAGGGAAAGGCTTTATCGTGACAAGGCTGAACTCGATCCGGTCATTTAACTGTTTTACTGGTAAGATTGGGGCATTTCAGGGGAATGAAGCAACAAAAAATGGTCAACAATGAACGCTAACTGCCGGAGTTTAGGGTTAATCCACTTAAGTTAAGGTTACCATTTCAACTATCGAAATATCACCACACAGGCAATGGCTTCGTTCAAATGTAGAAGCAGTTTCCACCTGTCATACCTTGACGGGCGACTTTCTAATGTATAAATAATAATCAGTCATAGTATTCATATTAATTTATTTCGCATAAAGCACCAATCATAATTAATCTTAATGGCAAGCATTGTACATTACGCTTGCCACATAATCGCAAACGTGAATGAGCTACAGTCGTTTACTTATTTGCAAAGAGTTAAAAATTATCCAAAAAACTCATTTTATCGAGGAATCAGATACTCAGTTTTCTCATCACGCTGCAGTCTCTGCATACAAATTCCTGTTTAAAGACATAAAGAAAGGCTAATTATGCCTAACCAAGTTCGAAAGTTTACTCTGGGCATTAGCATAGAAATAGCCTCGTCTTGCCCAATCAGCGAAGACCCCCTGCTGCCCGTTTCTTTGCAAGCTGCTCATCTGAGCGATGTTTCTTTCAAAGGTGACGTGACTCGAACAAAGAAAGTGCGCCATTTTTCTAATCCAATTAAGCGCCTGGTGTTGCTTAGTCAGCTGTCTTTGTTCTGCCGTGTGAATGGCGGGAAAAAGAATCGCGGAGAGGTTGTCACTCGGGAGCATGGTTTGTGGATTGGTGAATTGGAATTCAAGAATTGGCTTTCATTTAAATGATAATGACAATGTTTGTAACAGGTGCAATTGTTTGCTTTAATTTTTTTTAAAATAAAACGGGGAATCTCAGCTTTGATGAAAAACTACGAAATTGTGTTGTCGAAAGTATCAGCTAATGCTTTTTGATTTATTTTTTCTCCCTTCTAACAACTTCAGAACAGACGTGCCCTCCTGTGTGAATTAATATTCATTCCGTACTTATAAGTTTTAAGTACGATGTCCGATAATTAAGAACTCAGAAGCTAAAAATGTATATTATTCTATATGCAATAAATTGGCATCATATGTGTAACAATTCTTGCTGTTATTAGTCTAGCAGTTAAAATTTTGCTGCTTATAAAAGCAAGGTCTTCACAGCATGTTATGTTCAGTGTTCAGTAAAATTTATTTTTAAAAAGCAGTGTAGAAAAAACAACAACTTCTGTATTTATGGTTACTGCGCAGCGCAGGCAAGCTGTCAATGTGAATTTCAACTTGTTTTGAACGTGTTGAGCAAATTTAGAGACACGATTTTCTTTGCCATTTACAGCAAATTTCATTTGATGGACATGTTTTGTTTCAGATTCTCATGGGAGTTATGCCAATCCGGAAAAAAATTTGTATAAACTTGTAGTGTGAGTAGCAACTTTTTTACTAGTATAATTTTTCCGCATGCAGTAACAAATCCCATGCTTTTTAACCTTTCTGTTCAGATGAGACTGTCATTCTTCTCTTTCGCAACTAATGAAATCCCATTAGTCATAACTAGAGATGAAAACAGTCGGGAAAAAAACCGGAAAATTTCCAGAAAAAACGGAAAAACCCGTTTTTTTTCCCGAAGGAGTAAATTTCCACTTCGGAAAAATTGAAAAAAAAAAAGACTTTTTTTCAACTTTTTGGGGTTTTAATTGAAATTTTCAGCAATAAGTGATTAGAAATTTCTCACGCTTAAATTCTGATGCAATTCCCAAACGGGCAAGCAATTTCCCAAGAAACTCTATTAAAAACAAATAAATTAACAAAATACAAAAAATAATATGAGAAGACATTTAGCAATCAATAAATTTAATTGGTTTCAAACTAGCAGCCTTTTGCAGTAATACAGAGATGTGACTGCTTATTGAAATTTTGATTCAAGGGCAGCAAGTCCTTTAATCAATCCTATTCCCTACAAAGCAATTGGTTTAGAAAGTCCAAACTTATGTATAGTTTAGGGTACACCTTTGACTCTGAAACAGGCCATACAGTGTAATAAATGGGATTGAGGTCGAGCGAATAGAGCGTCCACTCTAAAGATGATATCATGTCAAAAACAATGCGCCTTGCACCACTCTTGTCTTTTTGGCCATATGAATCGGTGTTGAGTTAAAGGAAAATGTCCAACCCCTACAATGCTGAAGTGCTCTTAGGCCCACAGAAGTACAATAACTTCTAAAATGTCCTTCTGGTTCACTTTTTGATTAATTTTACGGCCTTCATCCACAAAAAAAATGAGATTTTTTGTCGCTTGTGCTGATTCCATCTCAGACCAAGCCTGACTTAGGGTTTTGGCGATTTCTAACACTTTCTAAGGTGCTTGGAGTGTCTACGGACCAAACCCTATGCTTCTGGGGGATGTGAGCCGGTTGAACGGTAAATCAGTGAAAGGTATCTCTTCCAGCGTGGACTTGCCACCCGTCTAAAACGTTTCTGGCATCTTTGGAGTCATATGAATGCCTGAACGTTTTGGAACTCGTAAAACTTCTGTGTGAGGTGTTTTTTCTCTTAGTCGCACTTATCGATCACAAATTCCCACAAACAATTTGCTCTCGTGGAAACCCAAGGATTTCATTGAACTCACTTTTGGATGACCTGACGATTAACTGAAATGTTCACTGTTCGTTTTTGTACACATTCCCGACTATCATTTCCAAGCCACTTGAAACGGCATACCGTTACAAATACTGTTTTTCGAGGGACAATAAGCAAACGAACTGTCGTTCTACTTGGTTAAACAACTTAAAATAGCAGGTATTTTGCTTAACATTGTAAGAAAACCAAAAACAATACATAAACTAGGTAATATATTGTAAATTATTTTCTAATAAACTGAAAAACAATAATAAACTAAGCACTCATTAAAATGAAATTACCTTTCTTCCATTCGATGATACAATTTTTGTCCGATATATGTTTTGCCGCACCTTGTATACCGCTGCGCTAAGCAAAAGAGGGGAATTTGCAGTTGGACTCAAGCTGAGATATTGTATTTTAAAGTGTGGCTCTTTCATATATTTGATTCAGATGTCTTTTTTTTTTTTTAAAGAATTTTTTAAAACAATAGTTCTTGATCAAATGACCCTATAACATTTTATTTATTAAGTAAAATTTGAAACAGAGAACAACTTGGTTATAATAACTCAAATTTGTTTAAAAGTGCTGGTACGACTACTTTTACTACTGTGCTAGCACGACCGTATGAATAAACTGAAACTCCAGTTTAAGTTTTGGTTCAGCTTAAGAAACATCAATTTAGTTTTGATTTGATCTGAGACTGGATTGGAAAAAATCAAAACTCAATAGCTTTCATTTTCAGACAGTAAAGTTACATTGTATTATTTTTCTTTCAAAAAAAAAAAAAAAAATCAATCATGTTTGAAAGTCGAAAATTTTAATTAATACTTCAAGTTTCAAAGGCAATCTAAAATAGAAAATGTAATTGTTACTATTAGACACACATTACCCAATTTATTTGTTGAATGACAACTTGACTTATTTCTGGTGTTTGATCATGAAAACTGTCAGTTATAAAACAATTTTTTTTTTGTTCTAATTGATCGTACCTTTATGTGTATTTCTGTTATGCAGATGTGTGGATAGCATATATTTCTTAATGCTTAACCCTTTATATGTTCCAAGAAACCCAAAGCTATTAAGAAATCCTAATTTTATTCATAAAAAATCAAATTTTCCATTTTTTCCAATTTTTCCCGAAAAAACCCCGGTAAAAAACCGGTTTTTTTCCAAAATTTCAAAATTTCCGGAAATTTTACATATCTAGTCATAACTTTTGCACCCAAAGGCATAACGTTTTGCTCTGACAAAGAATGCAACTCAGTAACTTCGCACTCGCAGGAACAGTACGACCTCGTTTATCCGGACTAGCTGAAACCAAAGGATATCCTAATAAACGAAAATTCCGGTAATAAGCAAAACACATTCTTAAAAAAGAAGAATTATCTTTTGTTATAGCAAAAAACAATGCTTTGTAAAAAAAAAAAACTACATTGTACCATTTTTTGCAAATACTTTAGCATTTATACTGCTGTGCGCAGGTAAACGGCAGTATCTGCAGAAATGAGTTTTTAAGATATTTCGAGAAATGTGTCGTAGATTCAATACTAACAACAGGAAAATGTTGAAATTAGACGCTTTTTTCGTGCCTTTTTTTTCAGCGGAAACCAAATAAGCGAGCTTGTACAATAAAGATAACATATAACGGATGACATAAATGCAAAAAAATGAAAAATTTGCGTTTACTGCCCTTTACCTGCACGCTGCAGTATACTTCAGCTACAGTGGGGTCACACTGACACTCCAAGTACGCCCTATTGTATGCTAAATCAATACTATACTTTATTGTACATTATATGCAGAAGTTGTGCATTTAATCAAATCCGAGTTTTAAACGCATTTATAGTTTCGTTCTTGAAGTTATATTTTTTAATTATTATTTAAGTGAATATATCTTTTTTAACTTCTCAAACTTGATTCGGACAAATTGGAGATCTGGATAAACGGGAGGTGGTTAAATAAGGTTCTACAGTAGTCAGTTTTCTAACAATACATCCCCACTAGTTCACCGCTGTCGTTGCTATCCTCCTCTTCGGGGATCTATAATTTTTCTAAACTGGGGCAAAAACTTGAAACTGCCGCCCTTTCCCATCAAGTTTTCATTTCAAGCTTTAACGAAAAAACCATAAAAATAGGGTGAGTTTGCCACCCCCTGGAGTTGCCATCCGGAGCAAGGGCTTCGACTTGCGCTACCCCCTAGATCAGATCCGTCACTGTTCATCTTGTTCAATGTTCTTAATCAGGGGCGCCTCGAACTTAAATGTTTAGGACGGTGGAAATTCTCGATTTGTCGAAGGATGATAGTTTTGCCGAATAGAGCTCCCAAATTTTGCCGAATGATGATAGTTTTGCCGAATCGTCAAGCAAAATTTGCCGAATAAGAGAAATTTGGGGAGGTCACAGTGATCTTCCGTGACCTCCCATCGGGGCGACACTGTTCTCAATTGTAGACAA